>NC_140590.1:1015450486-1015985486 GCF_964204655.1 Triturus cristatus
CCTACCTGGGGTCAGCCCCATGTGTAGCTGGGCTGGAGGGGACAGTGCCAAAGGTCACCCTATGCATCTTAGGGCCGCAGCTCTCAGAAGTAGGGGTGCTGGTGCTTGCGGGTCATACAGAAATGTTTCTACATGGCTGTAGTTCTATCTTCGTCCATTTCCTTTGAATAAACACACTTCCGCCTGCTGCACTGCTCTGTGTGAGTTTAATGTCCCCAGATGAAACTGCGCCCTATGCTTGTTTTCCGACAAGCTTCACATTAAACAGAATATTTCTGATCAATCATCGCACTTGTTTTTCACTGCACAAACAGTACAATATAACAGTCCAAGTTGTAAGCAGATTTTAAATACGTTTCTTTTTTATCTAGTCACGAAAAAACAGCGAGTTCATGGTAAGAATGCGAAACAATGCGTGGGCGCTCGCGGCTGATGCGTTCCTTCCTCCTGAAGCGCGCTGCTCAAGTGCTCACACAATTACATCAAGGTCCCTGTGATGACGTCACCGTGACCTGCCAAGGACTAAGTTATTTACGAAATGTATGAAAAAAATGTCCCCGTTTTGAACGTTAGCGGAAAAAAACACGTTCTAAAGGGGCTTTGGGTTTTCTTACATAAATCAGGGGCCTAGCGGATGCCCCAGCAGTCCCCGCGGTGCGGTGGGGGGGGGGGGGGGCACCTGCACCGTAGAAGTCAGAGGCGGCCCCCTACAGATCCAGCAGCCCAGGATCTATATCATTTAAAATAAAACCATGCAACAATTAAAATAAAAAGAAACAAGCAGCGTGTGGCGCTGCTCGTGCCCGAGCCAATACCCCATCACGCCACAAAGTAATACAACAGATCGCCTACAGCAGCAAGCGCTGTTTAGGCTCGACCTAAAAATGTGGCACAGGCTAAATTCGTGGAGCAGGGGCAGCGCACAGGACTAAAGGGGGGCATTTGCTGGCAAAGGAGGCACACCGGCAGGGTGGTGTGCCAGAGGAAGGCCACTGTTGTGTCCTGCTGGACACAGTCTAGTGTTCCTGCCAGCCACTCCCCCGAGGGCTGGCCCACACACACCCCCTCACCCATCCAACACGGGTGTCACCAGTCAGGTGACCCCGCTAATAAAAGGGCCCGAGTGCACGTGCTCGTGGCTAGTCACCAGTACAGTATTCCGGCGTCCGTGTGGTCCTTCCAACAACATGTGGGCCTAGGGCCCAGAACATAACACTGGCGACGAGGGTGGGATTTCCCCGCGTGTGCAGCCGCCGTTTACAAGGTGTTTTTGAAAGGGGAATGTGTACTGCCCGTGTCAAGGGCACCCCCTGCAGAAGGTGAGAATATCGCCGGAAGACCCGCGGGGCATGTGCAGAGCCCCAGGGTGAAGAAGATAATCGGGAGCCCACCCCGTATGTAAGCTGCCGCAAAACCTGCCGGGCGTGAGGTGTGCCCGTGAGTTAAAGGCAGTGCAGCGAGAGAAAACACCCCTGCCTCACCAGCGTCACTGCAGAGGGCGACGATACCGCGCCTACGCGCTGGCTCTCCAATGCCGGCCGGAAAGCACCATGCCTCAGTCACTGCGGCGCAAGAGGTATGATTTTCTTCCCTCTGCCTACTGAGGTGCCTGTCATCCATCTGCCGCGGAGTGCAAGGAGGAAGCGGCGCCCTCCCCAAGATGTGTGGCGAAACCCAGAGTGTGGTCCAAGCAACAGCGTTTCCCCAGTGAGGAGCACGATCAGCGTCGATGTTTACTGCCCGTCGTGTCTGCCGATCCCGTGCGGAGGAGAGGAGAGGCACTCATTTCCCTGCCGCGTGTGGTCATGTTGCGGTAGAAAGAGATGGTGCCCAACCGGCCGGTGAGTGCGGCCACAAAAGGAAACCTGAGTTTCTGTGGAATGCTCTGTGGGGGACGAGAGCGGCATGCTGGCCGTGCATGCGGGAGGAAGTGGTGTCAAAGAAGCCTGTCACATCACGTCAGGGTGGTGAAACCCCCATATGTCTGGACACATGCAGTCAATGTAAGGCCTGGTGTGCCCAGCCTCAAAAACAAAAATAAACTTACCGGCACGGCTGAGCAGCGACCACCAATCGACAGCATTCCCTTCTGCCTGCCCCAACGATGCCCCTGTGGGCAGAATGAAGTGCAGCAACAACGAAGTCATCGAGGTTCCATGGAAAGGGAAAACGGCCGCCGGCCGCAATAACATGCCCTGCAGCGCCACCTAGTGACCATTCCGCGTTACCGCACCCGCTAAGGAGGAAAAAGATAGAACACAGTACTTGACCAGGACGCACTGCTGGGTCACACAGATGCTGCAAAGGGAGGCGCAGCCCATGGTCATTTTGCGAGGTGAAAGTGAAATAAAGTGCTGCACAGGAGAACCTGCACAGGGGAAGACGAAGTGGAATGAGAGGATGCCAGCCCCACCAATACGGCTTCCATACATAATACCACCTCACTTGAGGCAGAGGCTATGAGGAACAGCGAGCTTAGGTGCTGAGAGCCTCACAAGCCCCTGGTGACCGACTAGTGCCACTGCTGCACTGGAACAGGGGTTTTACAACAATAGCACATCTCGTTTTGCAAAGCAGACTGCACTAGAGGCTGAAGCAGCAACAGCAAAGTACTAGTCAAAGGGGAAACACACCCTCACTGGGCCTTCCTAACGGTTGTAGAGGGGAAGAGACTGAGTCGTTACAGAGAGAGCCTAGATGCAAGGGATAGAGACAATGCATCCCTTAATGAATGGCACAGCACCAAGCAAGTGTGCAGCAACACAGGAACAGCTGCTACAGTTCCATGAGAAGAAAAGACAGCCAAGGAAGCTATCCCAGCAGTGAAGAGGAAGCTGACCGGACTAGGAAACAATAAAGCTAATGAAGACACAGCGCGCAGAAGAGTCCCCCAGGCTGGTGGAGAGAGAAGAAGAGACCCCCAGGCCGGTGGAGAGAGAAGAAGAGACCCCCAGGCTGGTGGAGAGAGAAGAAGAGACCCCCAGGCCGGTGGAGAGAAGAGACCCCCAGGCCGGTGGAGAGAAGAAGAGACCCCCAGGCCGGTGGAGAGAGTGAGAGACCCCCCAGGCCAGTGGAGTGACTGAGAGACCCCCAGGCTGGTGGAGAGAGAAGCAGAGACCCCACAGACCAGTGGAGAGAGAAGAGACCCCCAGGCTAGTGGAGAGAAGAAGAGACCCCCCAGGCCGGTGGAGAGAGTGAGAGACCCCCCAAGCCAGTGGAGTGAGTGAGAGACCCCCCAGGCTGGTGGAGAGAGAAGAAGAGACCCCACGGACCGGTGGAGAGAGAAAAAGAGACCCACAGGCTGGTGGAGAGAAGAAGAGAATCCCCAGGCCGGTGGAGAGAGAGAGACCCCCGACCAGGAGAGAGAGAGACACCCTGATGTCACTACCAATGCATCCCGTCGCAGTAAAGAGAACCTGGCTGATATTTCTCAGAAAAGTACGAGACAAGCGTATACACTAGTTGTGGCAAGTGACCACCACAGAAAGAAAAAGCAAGTAGACAGCACCACTGCTGCCAGAGCAGAGGCAAGGAAAAGAGGAGACGGAAGGGCGATTACCCGCCATCTGCAAAGCACCAAGGAAATTCCCGGAAGGGAGAGGGGCCCTGTGTGGTCCAAAAGCAGGAGGAAGAGAGTTATTAATCACCCAACCTGCATAAAAAATCACCCAGCAGGGAGCTAGTGATTATTCAGGGAGTGCCCCCGCTATTGCCTTAATGACTGTGGTGGGCAACGGTCCATTTGTAGGCAGGAGGAGAATCCAGCACTCCGAGTGGCGCGTCACCACTACTGACGCAAGAAAAGGGAGATAATTACCTCCCACAGCAACCCTAAATCACAGCCGGACTATACGGATCCCTCAAAGCACGCCTACTTCCACTACCATCCCTGAAATTGGCGGGCGCACCTGAGAAGACGCCCTATCCTACCTGACCGGACCGGTGAGAGATCGGTGGCGGGAGCAAATGTATAGCCCAGAGAACACAACGGAGTGAGCAGGAAGCCCCTGTGAGTTTTCGTGGCCCTATCGCCACCTTTCAGAGCAGGTGTAGAAGCGACTTGCACTGCGCGGCTACTGCAACACGATGCCACTGCAACACTATGCCATTGCAGCACGATGCCACTGCAACATGATGCCATTGCAGCACGATGTCACTGCAACACGATGCCATTGCAGCATGATGCCACTGCAACACAATGCCATTGCAGCACGATGCCACTGCAACACGATGTCATTGCAGCAAGATGCCACTGCAGCAAAATGCCACTGCAGCAAGAAGCGACCTGCATTACAAGTCTGTCGACACATTTTAGAGAGGTTAAGGAGTGGCGAGATATAGGACAGTGAAAGTCCTATTCCAGGAAAACGGACGACAACAAGTGAGCAGTGGGAATCAACGAAAGGGGACTAGAACAAGTACTCGCACGATCACCTGAGTGCACCTTCTAAGATACGACAGCCACTGGGGTGGGGTGACATCATTCTTCATAGTGACCGTCATCCACCTGTCGCCGGCTGCTTAAAGGAAAGGGCATCCCTGTTCTACTTACACAAATGCCAAATCAGAAGAACTGCACCAAGTGTCCGACGAGTATCATGACTGCCAAGATTCGCCAGTCATCCCTACTCACTGCTAGTTATCACCAGATGTGGTGCGAGTCGTCTCATGGCATCCACTCCATATCTGTCATGTGCATCACTACCATCCTTGGAGTTTCAAGTACAACAACTGGAGTCCCACACCACTTGCCAGAACAATCAACGATCCGAAAATGCAGTGACCATCTGTTTAACCGGCGCATGTTCTGATCCTGGTAGCGAGGGCATGTTTCTGACCAAGGCACATCCACCCCTGAAGTTTGCACGAGTGACGGGGCAGTGGCTCCAGAGTCAGAGCCCATATGCAGTCCCAGGGCAACTCATCCAAGGGGCCTCCCAGAGCGTGAGAGATGGATTTTACTGTGCCCCACCAATGGATTCCAGGAAGTAGCCAGGCCATCTAACCGAGAATTTCAACAGGTCACAGAATGCCAAGTCTGTCGTCAAAGGGTCAAGCGACGCAATCGTCCGGTGTGGCAGTGGACTCATCTATACGCTCCTGATGCACCCATGTTGAACAATAAACACTAATCGCCTCACAGCAAGAGTATGCTGGACTGATGAACATCTCGTAGGTGGACCATTCCTCAACTGAAGCGAAGCTGAAAGGTCCGGATATCATCAGCACTGTGTTCGTCCCCAGATATACCTGGTTAAAGTATGGACATGTGCCAAGATGTCTTGATGCTCACAGCTGCCCCTGTCCACCGCTGTCCTGCGAACTACATCTCTGAACTGTGAGGCTTCCATTTTCTTTTAGTTTGTTTTTCTCATTTTCTTTCCATAGGTTGGACGCTTTTGTTTGTTGTCTTTTTTTCGTTTTATTAAAATTTGGGAGGAATGTTGTGTCCTGCTGGACACAGTCTAGTGTTCCTGCCAGCCACTCCCCCGAGGGCTGGCCCACACACACCCCCTCACCCATCCAACACGGGTGTCACCAGTCAGGTGACCCCGCTAATAAAAGGGCCCGAGTGCACGTGCTCGTGGCTAGTCGCCAGTACAGTATTCCGGCGTCCGTGTGGTCCTTCCAACAACATGTGGGCCTAGGGCCCAGAACATAACAGCCACTTACCTCAGGATGCCTTACTGCAGGGTGAGTAGGCCGATGGGCGGAGTAAACGGAGCGCGGCACTCGCAGCTCATATCCGCAGGCACAACATGGACAAGGACACGAGTGGAGCCTTACAGCAGTAAGAGGCTACCCCCCCCCCCCCCAATCAGAGAAAAAACAACAAGAAACTTCATCAATCCAACAAAGTGGCATGTATGATTGCCTCAACAACTAAAAGGTGTTACAACTGTGACAAACACATGACAGGACTGGACTGATATATGGCAGAGATGATTTATCAACCTTCACCAGTTTATAAATTATGCCAGTCATTCGTTTATGATTTATGATCCAGATTTATGCCGCTCAAAATTATTTATGCCACTGAAATAATGATTAATGGCCCTGTCATATTAATTTATGACTGGTTGCTGTGATTTATGAGGGCAATGACGTAAATAGATCACACATGTTAATAAAAATGTGGCCAAGACTTCACCCAAGAAATACAAAAACACAAGGGCTGGTGTAATTTGTTTTCACAAAAGTATAGGTGGGATATGCACGTACAGGTGGGAAGGGGCGAAGTGTGGGGGTTATGTTTTGAGGGGCAGCGACGTTTTGGGATAAAGGGTGATGGCAGGAGCTGGGATGAAGGGTAATGTGGTTTTTAGGGTGCTCGGTTGAACCCTGCGGTGCCTCGTGGAGTTAACTTGGTACGGCAAGCTCGCGCCAGCACGACTCCTCGTCTCGTGAACGCCCGTAGGTGGGCTGCTTTCCCATGTTTGTCGGGGCACACTTGTAACAGGGGAGCATCAGCTCGAAGAGTTCACGTGTTGCTTGTCTCACAGATATGAGGCACGAGGAGGTTGCCAGGCACACCCGCCGCACAATTATCAACTAATACTCCTGGCTGTACCTGCGTATCACGAAGAATGTGTCAAACCGGAATGAGGAACCGGAGTAAATACCATCCCCATTGTTCTCGGCAGAAGTGTGAGTCAGTAAATGAAAGAGGAAGTCTACGCATGACGCCAGCGTTTCATCAGACTTTATCTCTGCGTCAGAACAACCTGTCGTGCAGGTATCGAATGTTAGAGAGCGTACTCGCGTGCTTCTTTCATTGTTTGTTTCGAGATATCTCTCGGTAGTGTCTGAGCAACAGCGCAACTTAACTGGTAAGAACAACTCCCCGTCATTGCAGTGACATTTTGGGCCCTACCGGCACAAGACGTTACTTTGCGCGATCCAGGTGGCCAATTTAAGTTGTCCCTCTGACAGTAACTGTTCAACCTGAATTTTTAAGCTGTCTCGAAAAACATTATGTTCAGTTTCAGCAGCTTGTTTAGACTCCATATTCAGATTTTTTTTTTTACTTTTCACCACAGTCTTTGTTAAGCAAATATGATGAAATCAAAGAGTCTTGTACAGATATTAACTGTGATTGTTTTCTTGAGGAAATCTTGGGAGTCCTTCTAGTCTTATGTGCTTCTTCTTCCCAGTCCGTAGCTCCTTGGAAAAAGAACATTTAAGCACAAGTAAGTACACTGAAAGGAATGTTTTAGCTCTGACTGACCTTGTTTGTTAATACAGCTCGTACTGACTTTCTTATCCTCCTTCCTTTATCCTGTAGCCTTTTCCTTTACGCTATCTGTATTTCTGTTTGGGTTTTGTCCTTCTGTAATTACTTTATATTGCTCTTGTCCTTTCAATGGCTGAGTGTTAGACAGATCTTTCCTCCCGCTTCTCTTTTCCTGACTTAGTTATTCTACCTCAGGTGGGGTAATGGGGGAAAAACAAAAAATATCCAACCTCATGGTTAAATAAAGGAAATAAAATTCTAAAACGAAGTTCCTGGGAGGATTATTTCTTTTTATAGCTTTGCGTCAATTAATTTTCAATTGTATTAAGGACACGGAGGCGAGGATTATGCTTCTCTTACTTTACTGCAACAACACAGCAGCCAATCATGTTACAGTAAAACACAACAAAAACTTAATTTCCCATGAACTGTAATATGACATCATCATACTTTTGACCAATCGGCCTGGGAATGCCTATCAGGCCTGCTATCCCCATAGTCCTTCCTGTTTCTTTGCTGGACTCCTAGCCAGAACGGAACCATTACATTTGCAACAGTTACCGATCCGGGAAATGCCTGTGAACGTCCATCGTTGATCGTCTCTCAGCATCGTGGAACATGCCATCCGCTTGTGTCCTGCGGCAGTTATCCGGATCTTTCCAAAAGAACTGGGATACATAAACAAAAACCTATGTCCGGCATTCCGGCCATCAACCTTGTTTGCCACCTGAAGCTGTGAATAAAATAAACAATCTGTAATATTACTCAAGCAACCCACTATAACAAAAAGGATGGGCAGTATCTTTATGATTAACATTGCATGTGAACATTGTAATTTAATCAGATAAACCTGAATAAAATACAGTAATATACATAAGAGTGGGATAATCCTCACCTTCGTGTACTTAATAGAACTGAAAATTCTTTGACGCAATAGCTATAAAAAATGTTCTATGTCAAGACTGGAGGTGTCAGACTATGCATGTTCAAAGTTCATCCACAACAGAAGCAACATCAACAATTGGCTTATGATAGAAAACTTTAAAAGCAGAGTCCGAAGACCAATCAGCAGCCGCCATAATATCCTCTATTTTTTTTTTAACATATTTTATTCATTTTCGCAAGCAACATATCATAAAGAAGAAGCATACAAAATATCAGTGCTAGAATCACTAATAGGTGGCCCGTGTTATCGCAAGTATACTTTGGTAAAAGTCTTTAGCAATAGATACATTAACACTTCGGTCCCAAAATCCAGACAGTCAACTGAACATACAATATACATATCTCCATTGTCGTAGTGATTCAATACAAACAAAAGGGCCAATAAAATATGGTAATCCACCCACCACCATTAGGATAATAACTACCCTGTCCCACCCCCCTCCCTAATCAGACTCACTACTGTATTAAAATAGGTTGGAGGTCGGCAGGCCCAATGAGTTCCGCCCAGTAAGTATCTTTGTCCAACTTTTTAGGCCTACGTTTTCATGGCACTAATTGGGTACACCCAGGGTCTGTTTTATATCTGCTCACATATATTTGCTATACAGCCTATTCATTTTTACCAAGTCATAGTGTAGTGAAGGTTCGGTGGCAGTAAACCGTTCCAACATCACATTCCATTCCAACTAAATGGGGTTCTTACATAGGCCTCTATTTTCTTCTCGTCTGATCTCCATGCTTTCGGCTCTGCCCCATCTAACAACCTCATTATGCCATCCCAGCGCTGTTGGGGGCAATGCAGATTACCAGCGCATCGTGATTGACTGTTTTGCTAATATCAATGCTAGATCAGCGAAAAGCGCCTGCACCTTCTGCTTCTTACAATTAGTGCATAATCCCAAAATACAATCGTCAAGTGTATCATCTCCTGCCACCGGAGCCACTTCATTCAGTATTTGCATTTCTTTTCCCCAAAAGTGTACCAATCGTGGGCATGTCCACAGCATGTGTAGCAAATCCGCCTGTTGTGTATGGCAACGGTGACATATGTCTGCCGTATCTGGGAAAATGTTTTAATCGTTGTGGGGTCAGATAAGCTCTGTGTACCATCATGTATTGAATAAGTTTAAATTTGGGGTTGCGGGATACTTTCTTAGGGTGTTCTAATATATTCCCCCATTCCTTATTTGTTAGTTCACGGCCCATATCCACAGTCCATTTGTCTCTAAGTGGCTGTAATGAGGTTGCTGCATGCGTATGTATACCCCTGTACAGCCACCTGGTTAAGTGTCTCCCAATACCCATTAGGTATTGCATGTGCACTAACTTGTGAGTTGTGGGCTTTTTTCCGTCTGGAGTCCAAGTATTTTTTATATATTTGCTAATACTAGCATGAAGGATATATAGGGAGTTGGGAACTCCCTGTTCCCGCCAAAATATCCTCTAAATGGAATATCAACAAATAGGACTTGGAGGCCATTGCACCTCTCACTGAATGAGCGCCAAATATGGAAGTGTTCACACCTGCCTCTGATAACAACCACCAAACCCATATGGCCAAGGTGGCTGATCTCACAGGGCCAAAAGGTTTATGTAAAGCGATAAGCAACTATCCGGCAGTGGATTGGCGAACTCCCTCGTACAATACTCATAAACCTTTACGCAGCATACTACACGAAGCTTATGATTGTCTGGGAAAGCTGGGTAACTAACGCATTGTGAATGTGTGTTAGTACGATTAGAGATCTGAAAAAATCACCCCAGAAGGAGAGAAAACTCTACCTGCTAAATTCTTCTCCATGAAATGAGGCACAAAAGCATTGTAAGCTTCGCCGACAATTGTTTCCCAAAGAGATCTTCATTAGCCGGCTAGGACTTCAAGAATCTGAGGCCTATATCCACATCCCACAAGAACAAATACTTTGGTTAGAGAAGCGGAATCAAACCTATGCACCTTAACAGCTTACAAACCAAAGGATGTTCCTCCACTGGTTTACCATATTAAAGATGATGGGCCACAGAAATAGCAGAGCGAAAGTTATTGACCAACCTATAAGCTAATCCTTGATCTGCCAACTGCGAAGGAAGTTATGATCAGATGCAATTCTGTGCCCATGGGATCCACACCCTGTTCATTGCATCAACAACCCCATCGGTTACATGCTGAAGCGTATTGTTTGTGAGTGCTGGGAGCCCCAGACTGTTCGAGATAGAAGGAAGCTTGCTCCGAAAGACCTGCCATTTGCCAGCGTCTCCCAAAACCCTTCAAGTCCTCAGAGGTCCTGGAAGGTTGGAATCCGAACTGGATTCTGACATGACATTCCCAGAAACAAAGGGAACCAGGGCTGAGCTCTCCAAAACGTGGTCACCATAACGATCTGTGCCAGCTGGCGTCTCATCTCAGAAATTACTCTTGGAATCATGATGATCGGGGAAAAGGCAAAATGAATGATCTCCAGCCAGTTCTGGAGGAAACCATCCTTTGCTCACTGCTAGGGGATCTGGCCTTCAGCTGAAAAAAGATTGGTAGCTGGGCGTTCCGAAAGGCGGCCAAAAAAATCTGTCACACATAGGCCCCATTGCTGGTTGAGACATTGGAAAACTTTGGGATGCAACATCCAGTCACTCGACTGTCTCAGGAAGAGGGAATTTCAATCCGCCAACACATTCACCTTCCCCAGGATGTACTGTGCTATCACTGAAATCTTGTGTTGGAGACAAAAGTGCTAAAAATCCTTGACAATCTCCACTAGGAGTCAGGACCAGGAACCCCCCAGTTTGTTGCTGTATCTCACCGCAGGGATGTTGTCCATCCGCAGGAGTATACAGCATTGAGTCTTGTGAGAAGATAACATCTTGATTGCAAACGATCCCACCAAAAGTTCTAGGCAGTTGAATTGCAGTTGCAACTCTTCTGGAGGCCATCGGCCTCCTGTAGAAACAGGGCCACATCTCACTCCCCAGTCCCATTTGCTGGGTTCTGATTCCATAATGACATCCAGAACCGTGCTGAAAATGGCTCTGCTGTTTCCGGCCTCCATATGGTCCAGTCACCATGTTGTCTCCACCTTGGCTTCCTCCGATAGGAAGATATGCTCCCCAGATTACAAACCCTTCCACAGATGGAGGATCTTTAGGCGCTAAAGGGCCCGATAATGGAGGGGACCGGGAAAGATCGACTGAATGGATGATGCTAATAGCCCCACAACCCTGGCAAGGACTCTCAGAGACTGTAGTAGACAAGAGAGCCTGCTTCAGTTCCTTCTCGATCGACAGAATCTTTTGAGTAGGAAGCTTCAGATGGGCTTGAATCAAGTCTATCTGAAAACCCAGGAATTCCAGGGATTTAGAGAGGACTAAGCTTGATTACGTGACATTGATGATGAACCCCAAGTCCTGAATAAACTGAATCGTCTAGTTTAGATGGAGCAGGACCATGTCCCGAGCCTGGGCTATTGTGATCAGATCGTCTAGGTAAACAATTAACCCCCCATTAGGTAAACAATGAATCCCCCCATCCCGAGCCTGAGGGACTCCACAATAGGCCTAATTGATTAGGTGAAACATCAGGGGGCTGAAGAAAGCCCAAAGGGGAGGGCGACAAATTCGTACCACTGCTGATCCCATTGGAATTGAAGAAACCGCCTGAGCGGTGGGAAACTAGGCCCAGTCAGATACGCATCCTTCAGATCGAGCCTGACCAGCCAATCCTTCTCTTGCAGAAGGTCCCTCAACATGTGAATGCCCTCCACTTTGAAATCGTAATAGGTGACCCAAGCATTGAATTACTTGAGATTAAGAACCAATCTGCAACCACCCCCTTTCTTCTGAGCCAGAAAAATCATGTTGACAAAACCTTTGAGTTGGGGGTGTAAATCCAATTTCCTCTTTTTGCAGAAGCTCTAGAATCTCTGTACTAACGAAGCATGCTTCAGGGGAAGGGGAGGTGTGTGCTGAGTAGACGTTCCATAGAACTCCAGCCTGAACCCCTGCACTGTCTCCAAGAACCAAGGTTGGCTGTAATCAGGCACCAATTGGGAAAGAAATGGCGGACTCTGCCCCCCCAAAATGACCCCGGAATGAAGAATAATGGCCACCTGAATATGGAGTCTGCATTCCCAGCTGCTCCACCTCGACAGATGGCACTAGTGGAAATGGTTTTGACAATGTCTGGATCTGGAAGGGTAGAAGTTGCCTTGTCCCAGGGCATTATTTCATCCCCCTCGGCCTCTGGGATGAGAACCTCTATAGGAGGCCTGGCTGTATCCCTGACCTGACGCTTAGTCTCTATAGTGCCCAACCCTGGTAAATAGGCTATTGTGAAAGACCTTCTTAAGTGAAGACTGTGCCTTGTCCAGAGTAGAGAAGGTTGCCACAAATTCCCCCAACTCTTTAACGAAATTGTCTCTGAACAGTTGCCCATTTGCTAGAGGGCCTGCTTCAGACGAAGCCAAGTGGGCTAGTTTGGGATCAATGCACCTAAGGATGACATGCCGTCTTTCAGAGGAGATCATGCAGTTGGCATTGTCTAACAAACATAGTTCCAACCCATAAGAATTTCCAGGTCCACATAAGATCCTGTCTCCTTAGCCTTAACTGCCATCTCCAGGATCTTGGTCAACTGACCGGCTTAATCAAGGACCTTGTCCTGACAGCCGTGCCAGGTGCGGTCGATGCCCTTATTATGATCTTTGAAGAACTTCTTCATAAAGCCTGCCATGCTCTTATCTATTTCTGGCGTGTCCGTAACCATCCAAGGTAGGGAAAGACGAGGCTCTGACCTCTTTTTGAACCCCTTGCACAGCCTGGACTGAACATACTCAGCTACCTCAGAAAAGGGGCACCGATCCATTGACCTCGAATGAACAATCCCCTCTGGATCGAAATCCAGGAGTCTGTCTTTGGAACCTTGTGGTTCCAGGAAGTGAGTCTTCCGTTTACGTGTCTGTGCTTGAAGAGGGGACTCATCTTGGGATAAATCCGATTTAGAAGATGTAGACAACACGTCATCTTGACCAGCAACAGGATACTTCAGGGTGAAAATGGGGAGTGTTCACTTGGCCTTTATGGAGCCTAGCTTTCCACTGTGTTAACAGAGATAAGGTTTGAACGGAGCTGGGGTTCCTGGGGTTGGACCAGGCGCTTGTTTCTTTTATGGGAGAAGTACATAGTGCCCTAACAGGGGTAGTTAGGTATAGACCTGACGGGGAATGCTCCCAGTCCTTTGAACTTAAAAAAAGGCATCTGCCAGGGCTGCATTCTGCCCTCTTTTTTAATAATCATGTACATAAATTGCCTAGAAGAGGTGATCATTGATATTGGTTCCGATGTCCCCAAAGTTGGTGGAAAAGCTATACCAGTACTTTTATATGCCGACGATGTGGTTTTAATTGCTCGTACAGCTAGGAGCCTCCAACTACTTTTAGACACATTTATCGCTTTTATGAACAGCTTGGACTTATCCACAAATTTTAAGAAATCACATTTTATGGTTGTAGGCCCAAGAACACAAAATATCTCAGCACAGGGTTAGGTTTTAACCAGAGTGGACATTTCTCTTATCTGGATCTCATTTGGAAACCTTTTCTCATGCAGGCGAGGGCTTCTCCTTGCTGTCACTCCAAGCCAGGTCAGAAGCGGGATGCTTGTCCCATCGGGAGCTGCAAGTATCGCCATGTACGAAAAAAATAAAGGTCATATCTAAATAAACAATCTCACTGGTGCAAGCACTGTTTGCAGCAATCAGGAGAGCGGATCAACAGATCACGCACTCTCCTATGTGCCGCCATGCAGTGTGAAACCTAAGACCCTGAAGAAATGCTCATGGCACCTTAAACACGCTTAATAAAACACCATAAACAGTACATTTATAAGCAAAAGAAGAACCATATAAAACACTTATCTTAAGGCTGCTGGAGCAGCAAATTTAAAGGAAGGACTATGGGGGACAGCAGGCCTTATAGGCCTTCCCAGGCCCTGGTTGGTGGAAAGAGCGATGATGTAATAAGACTTTTTATGTGAAATAAAGTTTTTGTTGTGCTTTATTGTAACATGATTGTCTGCTGTGTTTTTGCTGTAAAGTAATAGCATAATCTGAAGCCTATGGTCCTGACAGAATTCTTCCTACTATGTTAACGTTTATCTTACTTTTAACATACTTTTAAGAGGTTACATTTCTAAGCATGTTCCTAGATAGCAAATTTTTGATTTTCCCTTGTTTCACTTGGTATTTGTGGTAGGGATGGACCCGCACTCCCTACCCCGTTCATCACTCGTCTGGCGTTCTCCAGCTTGTCTCTACTCTCATTTGTGTCTCTAAGTCCTTCTGGCCAAATCTCCCCATCCTCTCGGTGTCCTTCTCTTTTTATCACCATCTGTTCTCATCTCTGCGAGGCGATTTGGGAGGGGAAACAAGAGTCCTTCCTTTGTTTCTGTATTTTTTCTCTGCTCTTGTCCTTCTACTGTTAACACTTTTACTTTCCCTTTCAGGTGCCAGAGGCAAGCCATTTTAAGATGGGAGTTCAAGGAAGTTCTCAGTGGTTTCTACTGAGGTCCTGCATTACAGTGGGTAAGAAACCAAGGGAATCACCTAATGAGGACATCTTGCGAAGTGTAGAATGAGGGAAAACCAAAGCCGCCTCACCCAATAAGGCAATACTATAAGAAATGTTGCCATGTCGTTCTAGATCGTCTGCAAAACTCTGGAAGTCATTACTATCAGAGGAAAAGAATAAAGCTTCATCCCTGACCAGATGCAACATTACATCTATCTTCCGTCCTTCCACACAAGGAATATTCATGAAAAAACAAGGAAGAAGACCATTTTCCCATGATGCATAGAGATCCTCCTCCGGCCACCCAAAATTTCAATGGAGTCAACGAAATGGAACTCAGAGATGGACACTGATGTTTTTTATTTATTAAATTTATGTTGTGCGCGTGCCATGTGCATTTTCTTACACACACATATGCACAGTTCCCTTGTATATACTGCACGTGCATTATAATGTTATTGTTTGAAATTTACTGTTAGTTCGTGCATCTGCCTCGTTCTAGATCCTATGGGAGATAGGACCGGCTGATGCAAGGAACTGGAGCTGGCGAGGCTGCGTTCTACCTTCACTCCTTATGTTGGGGTTTCGATCTTAATAAAAGATATATCAAATCAATGGTTGCGGATTTGATCATTACAATTTGGCGACAAGTTATCAGAATACCAAAAACCCACGTCTTGGAAGAAAAGGATTATTTGGGAATTTTTGAGATTTTTTGAAGATTTCCTTCTATCGGATTTTCTTGGATTTCGTGTCCTATAGAGTGTTAAGGGGTTTGGATCAGCTGACGTGGAAACCATTACTTAAGGATTTGTTTACATGAAAATTGGAATACAGTACATGTGCAACCTTACTACATTGCAACAGTACCTCTTGGTGTCTGGCGGCATCTTTTGAAGGTACCTCACTGCTCCAGTGCTGTGCATTCCTCCAAGTGATGTTCAAGCCTTGAATTCTGGCCCCGTTGTGAGATTTTGGCAATGCTGATTAGCTTTGATACTTCACGTTTGGAACGTAAGGCGTGTGTGATGTTGCTGGAATCGTTTGGAAGCGCATGTATGGAACTTACCTTAGGAAAATATTTACACTCATTTTAATTTGTGGATCTCAACACGGCTGCCAAAAAGTTTTCAACTACAACACCCGCAATTGTTTTGGCCAGCAGGTGGAAGTCCATATATGAAATGGGAGAAGTGAAAGGCCTTTTTCTTAAACTTTCTGGATACTATTGATGAGAATGGAAAAATGCATGCAGCAAGGAAAAGAAAATATTTTTACATTCTGGGGGCCAGGGTTTTTGAAAGTGTATGAAGAAATGTCTAAGAGTCCAGGTGGTGGAGATGTAACTGTTTTTGATGAAATAATTAAGGATTTTGACAACCATTTTGCACCCAAACCATGCATTGGTACTGTGAGATATAGGTTTTTTAGAAGTAAACAGGACACTGATGAAACTGTGGATAAGTATGTTGCGGCGTTAAGAAAATTAGCGAGTGATTGTAAATTAGATCATTTACAGGAACAGCTCATTAGAGATCAGGTAGTTATGCATACCAAAGATCCAGCTATACAGGAAAGGCGATGGATAAATGGAGATGCTGAGCTAAAGTACATTTTAGCTATAGTAAGAAAGGTGGAGCGTTCCAGCCGCAGTGCTAGAGGATTAAAAAGTGAATGTAAGGAGTTACAGCCAGGTCTTTAAATACATTTGAAAAACAGGGTATAAAAAGTCAAGAGTTCCAGAAAAAGAAAGTGAATTTCAAGTGCTATTGCTGTGATAGCAGCTCACATCTTGCATCCAGTAAATTTTGCCCTGAACTCAAACAAAAGTGTGGGGCATGTGGCGTTGTGGGGCATTTTGCTAAAGTTTGTAAGAAAAAGAAGGGTAGTCAGGTTAAGTGTGTGGATGATTATAGCACCATTAATGAGGAAGGAAAGGTAAAAAGACTTACTATTTACGATTCAGATGAAAACTAAGATAATTTAGAGTCCAAGGAGTTGTTCATTTTGAATTTAGTGATAGTAGTATTGGGCGAAGGTAAAAACCCTCATGTTTGATGACGATTTGAGGTGCAGAGGTACATATGTTTGCTTACTTTGGTTCCCCCAATACCATTGTCAATGAAATTGTATGGAGAACAAAGTTTGCAAAGTTGTTAGGAGGGAAATTGTTGCATACAGATATTCACCCAGAAGGACTTTCTGGAGAAAAAAATAGACATTAGTAATGTATTTTTTATGTTACGGAGTTTTATATATCGCGAACTTGACCCGAAGATATCGGGTAAAAGAGCGCTTTACATAGTATCAGTTGCGTTACACAAGGACACATTAATTTTTGTTAGGCACGGGGGAGATTAAGTGATTTGCCCAGAATCACAAGATGTCCAGCGTCATTGCCGAGACTCAAACCCAGTCCCCCAGATTCGAGTTTGACCGCCCTAGCCTTTAGGCCAACTCCTCTCCCCAATTATTGGGTGTGGATCTTTAGTGATCAGTGCCTTTAGGCCAACTCCTCTCCCCAGTTATTGGGTGTGGATCTTTAGTGATCAGTGCCTTTAGGCCAACTCCTCTCCCCAGTTATTGGGTGTAGGTCTTTAGTGTTCATGTCCAAGAACAGGAAGTCTTGTGGGAAGCTATACATCTCTAAGAACGGGCCCTCTGTTTTGGGTTGGAAAGACCAGGGAGAACTAAATATCATTTTAAATCCCAACAAGCCTGATCTGGTTATGATTATGGGTGAGGGTGAAATCATTGGTGCAGAAGTAGTAAAGCATTTCCCAGAGGTGTTTTCTGGCACAATAGGGAAGCTCAAGAATTTTGAGCATTGCATTATTTTAAAAAACAATGTGTGTCCCAAAATACATAAAGTGAGGAATATTCCTATTTCTCTTAGAACGGAAGTAGAAAAGGAATTTGAGAATTTGTTTAAGGTAGACATAATTGAACCCATTGAGTCATCCGAATGGATACCTCCGATTGTGGTGGCAAGACGGAGTAATGGGAAAATAGAATTATGCATTGACTTGAGCCACTTAAATAACAACATTGTGGTAGACCAAGTTCCTCTTCCTAAACTTTCTGTAATGTTTACTTTGGTGAAGGGTGCTGGAAGATTTTCTACTATTGATCTTTCAGCAGCATATCACCAAATAGTGTTAAATGAAGAGAGTAAATGTTTTGGATGGTTGCGGATAGCCCCGCCTTTCCGTAATCCCAGGTGACTCCAGGTGACTCCTCCCCCCGTAATGGAGGGCAGCAGTGTTCTGTGCCTGGGCTTCTAACCGTCAAGGTGCCGATCAGAGGAAATTTCAATTTGTTTGCTAATGGATAGAGGGCTGAAGACGGGCCGGTCTCCCTCGCCCTGTAGCGCCGTGTGGAGCCTCGGAGGCTCTGTTCAGCATAGAATTCGGGCGGCCCGGTCCACTGTTGAGGCGGTGGTGGCTGTTATCTGAGGCAGCGGAGCATATTCGAGGACTTTGCCGACCTCCGATACGCCGACAGAATATTGATGTAATGTGAGGACAGGCGGCGCAGCAGGTCAGAGGAAAGTAAGCTGTGGCGGGTTTTTGATGGTGGCATGTTAGATTGCTAGTGTGAATCGATGGTCGTTGGTGTCCAATGATAATAGACTTAAGGGGTTTGGACGAGTTTGGCCTGAGCTGGGAAGGATTCCGATAATGAGCGTTAACAAGCGCCAGCATGAGCTCAAAATCAAAGTGTGAGGTCAACAGTCCTTGCAAGTGAGTCTGGCTTTGAGACATTTCTTTTCATTGCCAGTCGCTAGTGTGGGTGCCTGGAGATACCGAGGCTTTGGACAAACTCATATCATAAGAGGCAGATGGTGACAGAAGCGGCTATTCCATTCCCTCTGAGTTGGAGTATAAAATCGGAATGCTGCTTATTGATTCAGGCTTTAACCTCTTGGCGAGTAGTGCTGGGTACCCAAGGGGGAAAGATGGGTAAATATCTCAAACAAGCTAACGCCATTGCAAAAGTCAACTCTGCGGCTGGGCTCAAGGCTAAAGCCACGCTCGCCCAAGCAAAGCCAGTGGTATCAACGGCTAGAGCTGAGAACAATCCAAGTCAATCGGGTCTAAATTCTAGTCGAGAGAGCTCCGAGGAAGAGCTTCAAGAAATTCATCAAGTGGAGCCAGAGTCTGCCGCACTGAGGCCAGCAGAGGGCTCTTCTGGCATGGAGAAGGAACTAACAGCTGAACCCACATTTAGCCCTACCAGAGAAGTGACAAGAAACCCAAAAGACTTTATGCTATTTTCCAAAAAAGCTTTACAGTCAGCTTCAGCCCCAGCTAAAAGTGCAGTAGATCTGGTACAACGGATGGAGGGGGGGTCACCAAGAGGAAGTTCTATAAATCCCCCTAGACAGACTCCACTTTTACTGTCTTTGATTCAGACATCGGGGTCTGTACCGGCCCCCTCTATAGCCACTCTATATCCGCAAAAACTTGGCCTAGCATTAGACAATCAGTCCGTCTTATCAAAACAACCCACCCAGGCTTCGCCATTGACCCTGATACTCTCGGAAGATGCATCAGATGCAGCAGTATAGTCGTTTGATGCACAGGCACAGCCTCAGCTACATTCTCAGACGGTCTGTCAGCCTGTACTAGATTTCCCAGATCAGTTAGTCGGGATTATGGTGCAAGGTGGGAAACCGCAGCAGAGCGATATACAGTCATCGACCAATGATTCGAACACTCTACAAATCGATATAAAAGCCATGCTAAACATGATTTTAGATGACATCAGAGATATGAAGACATCACAAGAAAGTGAGATAGCTTCCCTCCAACTCTGTCTAGGGAAAATTGAAGAGGCCGTGGCCTGTTTCCCGGCTAGAATTCAAGAAGCCGACTCAAGAATTTCCGTACTGGAGGATCAAATGAATTCAATGATTCTGAAAGCCAAGGAGGCGGCAAAGGATAAAACTGCTTTAGAGAACAAAGTAGTGGAATTAGAAAATCATTCTCGTCAATCGAACCTCCGTTTTGTGGGAGTACTTGAGGGGAATGAGGGCTCTCAAGCTCTCAAATGGGTCGTGTCATTTATCAAGCAGAAGGTCTTGCCAGAGTTTTCTGGCGCTCTCACGATCACGAGGGCGCACCGAGTTCCATCACATCCCCTACGCAATTAATCGATCCCTCGAACAATTCTGGTGAACTTTGCCGACTTTCGGATTAAAGAGAGGATCTTGAACAAAGCTACACAGCAGAGACAATTTCCTGTAAATAAGGTTTCTAAACGCCGGATTTTTTCAGACATGTCTGTGGTTGCTGGCGGTAGGTGGGAAGAGTTTGTTAAACTTCTCCATCTTTTGAAAGCTTAAGGGGCGCAGGCCTCTATAGCACAGCAATCAAAAGTTTGAGTCCTCATTAAAGGAACATTTCATATGTTTTCTTCAATAAATGAAGGCCAGGATCTACTGAAAGAGATCTCATCTGGAAAATAATTTTGTTTTGAAGTAAATGCTAATGGATCTTCAGGTTCGGGGGAGGAGAGAGGGTCACCTAGGGTGCAACAACAAGGCACCCCATAATGTTTCAGGAGAGGGAGAGATGTGGTTGGCGCGGGCTCTCCACATGTCTGGTGTGTGGGTTTGGGGGGTGAGGTGGATGGGTTAATAGCAGCAAAAAGTGCAGTGGCAAAGAGACCAGACAGAGGAGAAATCAGGGCTGCGAATTTGATCGGATACTATGGCAATTTAATTAATAGTTATGGCTAGCAAATGTAGTATTATGTCTGTAAATGTTAATGATTTGCTCAACAAACAAAAATACAGTGGGATATTCAGGATGGAAACTCATCTTAAGTCTAATTCACCAAAGCTTTTTTTGCTGAGAGTATTCTCAGATGCTTTTTTTGCATTAGCCGGGTTAGCAGTTTGAGGTGTAGCAATTTATTTTTACAGAAACATGGCTTGGGAATTTATGCATGTTCAGAGGGATCCCCTGGGAAGATGGCTCTGGGAAGTGGTTAAATTAAATGGGAGTATTTTGAACTTTGTTAATTACTACGGTCCAATTATGGATGATGCTGCCGTCTTGGAAAAGATTGCTTAGGGGTGCCCCAGGTCAGATTATTTTTGGCGGGAATTTTAATTATATCCAGGACTTAAAAAGAGATATCGCCAATAAAAATAAAAACAACTTAAGCCAAATACAAAAAAAAAAAATGAAATTATAACGCATGACTACCAGCCGATGGATCCTTGGCGGAGTGCTAATCTGGATATTAAAAGTTATACATGCCATTCTCGCCATTTTCAGACGGCATCACGCATTGATTTTTTTTTTTAACGTCCCGGTCATTTAATATCTCGAAGGTAGAAATTGGGGCCAACTCGTTTTCTGACCACTCCTACATTAAGCTTAATTTAGTAATCGAAGCTGGGAGGAGGGGGAGATCAAGGTGGCAGATGGATTGTCTCCTCCTCCAGGATCAACAACGGGTTGAGGGTTTTTCAGGGAATGGATTCTGAAATATTTCATGATTAATGAGGGGACGGCTGAATTATTCTCAGTATGGGGGGTTTAAGGCAGCTGTACGTGGACAAATGATCTCCTACTCGGTTGCTCAGATGAAAAAACGGCTGTTTAAAATAGCAGAACTTCAGCAGGCAGTTGAAAGTGCCCAGAAATTGAAAAATGCGTCCCAACAAAATCAGCTTGAGAAGGCTAAGCAGGAGCTGAGGGAATTTTTTATACTAGAAGAAATATGTAGCTCCCGAACCTATCAACAAAGGGTATACGAAGAAAGCCAAATGGTGGGCAAATTGTTAGCCGGGTCTACCAAAACTAGACAGGAAGCGGCCCTAATTTCAGAGGTGATAGATCCAAAGACCGATCTGTAGTGACAAACAGGGACAAGATTGCCTTGGCTTTCCTGGAGCATTACCAACTGCTCTACAAAATGGAATACTCTGTTGGGCAGGATGCCATACAGAATTATTTTGTAGGGGTAGATCTTCTGAGACAGCCTAAATCTTTGGTAGACCAGCTACAATTTGATATATCTAGTGCAGAAATTATTGTAGCATTGAAATCGACTGCTGGGGCGAAAGCCTGGGGCGAAAGCCTGTGGCGAAGATGGGCTCCCTATAGAATTTTATAAACTATTCGCAAAGGAGCTGATCCCCTTTTTGACAAAGCTATTTAACCATATGAAAAGGGGTGGGGCGGTCCCTATGCTTTTTAAAGAAGCAATCATGGTTAGCTTTGTTAAAAAGGGCAAGAAACCTAAGGACTTAAACTCCTATAGACCTATCAGCCTTCTCAATGCTAATTACAAGATCTTAATGAAGACTTGTGCGCTTCAATTTATACCAGCAGCACAGGAAGTAATCCATAAAGATCAGTCAGGATTTATTGCTGGGAGGGCGATGTCTTCTAATACTGAATTTTGAATACAGGCTCCTGACTATTTTAATATCAACTCCACTCCGGCCTGTATCATGATGGTCGATGCCGAAAAGGCATTCAACCTGGTAAACTGGAATACCTTGCTTTACGGTCTTAATAGGTTTGGATTTCCCCCTCAGGTGATAGCGATGCTCCGGAATCTCTATCAGGGGGCTCAGGCACAGGTGGTAATAATACAAACCGTGTAGGGTCAATTAAAATAAATCGGGGGACAAGACAAGGGTGTCTGCTCTCCTCCTTAATTATTTACGTTCTTTATTGAACCCCTAGCCAGCCAAATTTTAGATAATGAAGCCATCAGCGCTCCAATTTTGGGTATGTCCAAATTAAAGCTGTTCGTGGACGATATTATTCTATATTTGAGCCCCGAAAGCCAGACTTTGGAACAGACAATAACAGAAATGAGCAAATTTGAATTGATTGGGGGCTACAAAATGAATCAAAATAAAACAGAAATTCTAGTTTTAAATTCAGATAGGAATTTTCTTCCAGCCAATCTTCGGCTCCAAGCCGCTGAGCCCGACCCGATACGCTATTTGGGGATCTATGTCTCCGATCAATATCAACATTTATATAAATTAAATTATGTAGCTATGCTGGGTAATATTAAGAAATTGTTGGACAAGTGGCTGCTATGGCCTCTTACTTTAATAGGCCGTGCATCTCTTATTAAGATGCACATACTCCCTTTACTTGTTTTTTTTTTTATAAACATACCAATCAAAATTATTATTAGTTACTTTAGGAAGTTGGAAACATTGTTTAGACAATTTATTTGGGGGAAGAAGACACCTAGGGTTAAACTTTTGGCGGTACAACTAGTCATCGATCAAGGTGGATTGGCACTACCACATATACGTACATATTATGATGCAGCTTTTTTAGACTTAACCGCTCGTTTGTTGGTTTTGAATGGGTTAAAGGATAATTATTTTGTAGATAAAATGAAGCACGAAGCTGGCTCTCAGATCCCGGTCTTTTAAAAAACTTTTAAACTTCCTAAGAGAACGAGATATGAGACCTTGAAGGATTATTCTCTTAGATTACAATAATTTTGTTAGTATGCTGGTGCCTCTGGGTTTAATTATCTAAAAATTGGTGAATGCAAAAATCTAAGCCTCCAAATTCAATCTACCCACCTTAGAGACTGGAAGGATTGTGGGTTAGAAAAGTTAGGGCAGATTTCAATCCAGAATAAAGTAATTACTTGGCAAGAGGTACAGACTATGAGTAGGGATCGGAGAAAGCCAGTGTTTTTTGAATATTTACAGATTATTCATTTCTTAAATAGTCATAATTTCACGTTTAGTGGTGCCTCATCACAGCTGGTGACTGCCATTTTTTGCGCAAATCTAAGAGGGGTGGGGAATTGGTATTGTCTATTGTGTAATCAAGGGCAACCCTCACTGGTAGAGAAACATCAAGAAAGGATCACCCGGGAATCTCAATGCACCTTCTCTAGTCATGACTGGCAAGCTATTTGCCAGTTAGGGAATAAGGAATTGAGAGCAGCTAATTTCAAAAGGATGGCTTTTCTGTCCAGGTGGCTGGCCTACTTTACCGTTAAAGCGCTAAAATACCCTGAAGTTGAAAATAAATGTTTTCGCTGCCAGGCAGAAGGTGAAGGGGCCTGGCTTCATATCTTCTTAATGTGTCCTAGATTAGAACTTTTCTGGGGTAAGATTTTTGGGCCTTAAATCAGACAATTAAGAAGAAGGTGCTGGTAGAGAGGCCGAGGTTGCCCTTTTTGAAATCAGTAAATGTAGGGCTACTTTATAAAATCTGAGGAGACATTTTTATTTATCTCTTCCCTCGTTGCCCGCTCTCTTATTCTGCAGACAAATCAGTAAATGTAGGGCTACTTTGATAAAATCTGAGGAGACATTTTTATTTATCTCTTCCCTCGTTGCCCGCTCTCTTATTCTGCAGAATTGGAATTCGACAGAAGCACCAACTTATGAGAAGTGGTTCAACAAAATAGAACGAACAAGAATTTTTGAAGAGGCCTATGCGAGGCGGGTGGGTGCTTCTAAAAAATGTCATGATACCTGGAAGTATCTAAGGAATTTGGAAACTGTGACAGACTAGTGTTTCTATCCTGATAAATCCAGGTTCATCTAGATTTCAAGGTGTGGGAATAGGGGGAACTATGCTGTGGTTAAGGGGTAGTTTTAGTATATGAGCATTGTTATACTTTAGCACTTTAACAATTTAGCACTTTAGTCTGTCGGTGTACCTAAACAGTATATGTTCTAAACTTGTAGTATTGTTATTAAGTACAAGATTGCTATTACCGTAGAAAAAGAAATGGATATGTTGCCATCACCGACATAATTTTTTTTTAGCCTTTTGCACTTATCTCGCATTTTTAGTCTTGTGTATTTATTATTATTCAATATGTCTTGATCAAATGATGTTCTCCTGCTATTTATTATTATTGTTATTGATATGTTCTCGATGCCCTACTCAATAAAAAAATATTTTAAAAAAAACAAAAAGAGAGCAAATGTTTACTACGTTCATAACGCCCGTTGGTTGCTTCCAATATAAAAGGATGCCTTTGGACTAAGATCCGCCACTGCTATTTTCAAAGAATTATGTTTCAACTGTTTGGTAAACACATGAACGTCAGATGCTTTCAGGATGACATTTTGGTATTTGGAAAGGACTGTAGTGAGCATTATAAGATTTTGGATGAGGTCTTTACTATTTTGAATGAAAGTGGTCTGACTTTGGAGCACTCTAAATGCAAATTTGGGGCACAATCTGTGACTTACCTTGGTCATGTATTATGTAGTGAAGGGGTCACCACCAAACCATCTATGGTTGAAGCCATTGAAAATGCTCCTCACCCGACCAATAAGGATGAAGTTAGATTCTTCCTCGGGTTAGTGGAGTTTTATGCAAAATTCATTAAAGGTTTTTCCAAAAGAGTTTGTAATATTAGACAATTGTTGAAGTGTAAGGTAAAATTTATTTGGACAGGTGTTTGCAGGAAAGAATTCGAAGATATAAAAAAGGCTATCAAGGAGGCACCTATTTTGAAAAAATTTTGATCCTGATTTGAGTAATGTGATCACTGTAAATGCCAGTAACAAAGGGTTGGGTGGAGTACTCTCTCAGATTACATCAGAAGGAAAAGAGAACATTATTGCTTATGCGTCCCGTGCACTATCCCACACTGAAGAAAGATTTTCATTGATAGAAAAACTCTTGCTTGTACCTGGGCCCTGTAGCATTTCAGGTCTGGTGTTTGGGGTAAGCATTGCAAAGTCCATTCCAACCACAAGCCTTTTGTTAAACTACTTACCACTGAGGGTTTATTTAAAGCTTCTGAGAGCAAGAATGTCCTTGAGGCTTTAAGACTTTACATATACTTTTGAATATGTACCTCGAAAGAAAAATGTGTTGGCAATGTTTTTTTCACATATGCCTACTGAGTTTCAAGAATGTCAAGAAAATGAGTGGGAGGATTTCCATATTGCATTAATCCATGATCACTGTATAACACCAGTGGAAGAAGAAGAATGGAAGACATAATTCTATTTAGATTCTAATTTGCAGCAACTTATTGTCTTTGTAGAACAGGGTTGGCCAGGGAAGCACCAAATAGTGAAAGATTTGAAAGCTTTTTGGGAAGTGAGGCATGAACTGTCGGTTATACAAAGTACTTTGTATAGAGGGGACAAAGTAATTCCTCCTTCACCTGTACTTGCTAAAATTGTGAATTTGTGTCATGAAGGGCACACAGGCATTGTTAAAATAAAACAAAGAGTCGAAAGATGGAATTGGTGGCCTGGCATTGACATGTGCACTTAAAGAATGGTGAGGAATTGTGTGTGTGTGCAAATTCAGAATAGTCTCTCAAAACCTAGAAATCTAACATGTGTGAACCTGTGCTTCCAAGTAAACTGCGACACACAGTGGCTATTGACATTCAATCAATCAATCAGTCAGGAGTTTATATATTGCTGCTACTCACTCATTAGGGTCTCAAGGTGCTGGGAGTGCTGCTGATTTGTCTGGGTGTGTAGGTTCAGTAGAAGAGCCAGGTCTAGAGGTCCTTCCTGAATTGGGTCCATGACGTGGATTGCCTGAGGTGGAGGAGGTGGAGGAGCATTGTGGCCCAGGTCTTGGCAGCTAGGTAAAAGGATCTTTCTCTGGTTCTGGTCTTGTGGATCCGTGGTACGGAGGCCAGTTTGGGTGGAGCAGAGTTTTCTGGCGGGTGTGTGGAATGCGAGGCAGTGAATCAGATATTCTGGTCCTGAGTCATGGAGAGTTTTGTAGGCATGTGTGAGGAGCTGGAAGGTGATTCTCTTGTTGATTAGGAGCCAGTGGAGTTGTCAGAGGTGTTGTGTTAAGTGGCTGCGGCAGGGAATGTTGAGGATCAGTCTGGCTGCAGCATTTTGGACTGTAGTTTCCTGAGCTGTTTCTAGGTGACGCCGGCGTAGAGTGTGTTGCTGTAGTCAAGTCTGCTGGTTATGAGTGCATGGATTCTGTGGAGATCCATCTAAATATCTTCTCGAACAGGGGGAGCATGTGGAAGCAGGGTGAGGATACTGCGTTGATTTGGCGGTTCATTGTGAGCGAGGAGTCCAGTATGATTCAGAGCTTGCGTGCATGGTCCATAGGGGTAGGAGGGGTTCCTAGTGCGGCGGGCCACCAGGAGTCATCCCAGGCTGAGGGGGCGGGTCCCAGGATGATTACTTCAGTCTTGTCTGAGTTGAGCTTGAGGCAGCTGTCTTTCATCCAGGTAGCAGCGGCCTTCATTCTGCTGTGAAAGTTGTTTCTGGCGGCTGTGGGTTCATTGGTGAGGGAGAGGATCAGCTGGGTGTGATTGGCATAGGCGGCCATGTTGAGTCTGTGGCTTCTCACGATGGCTTCGAGGGGGGCTATGTAGATGTTGAAGAGGGAGGGCCTCAGGGAGGAGCCCTGGGGCACACTGCAGCTGATCACTGTAGGTTCTGAGAGGAAAGGGGGTAGTCTGACTCACTGTGTTCGGGCTGTAAGGAAGGAGTGGATCCAGTCCAGTGCCTTGTCGTGGATGCCGGCGTCGTGAAGTCTCATGAATGGGGTGCAGTGGGAGACAGTGTTGAATGCGAGCAAAAGGTCCAGTAGGATGAGGGCTGCAGTTTCGCCCCCGTCGAAGAGGGAGCCGATGTGGTCAGTGGTGGCGAGAAGTGCGATCTTGTGCAGTGGTTGCTTCAGAAGCCGGATTGGGAGGTGTCCAGGACGTGGTTCTCCTCGATGAACTCTGATAGTTGGGCGTTGATGGTCTTCTCGATGACCTTGGCTTGGAAGGGGAGGAGGGAGATGGGTCTGAAGTTCTTGAGGTCTGTAGGGTCGGCGGACCGCTTCTTCAGCAGGGGGTTGATCTTAGCGTGTTTCCAGTCATCGGAGAAGGTGGCGGGTTCCATGGAGCAGTTGATGGTGTCACGAAGCTTGGGGGCAATGGAGACGGCTGCTCTTTGGAAGATGTGATACGGGCAAGGATCCAATGGGGTTCCTGAGTGGATGCTCTTCATGGTCTTGAGTGTGTAGTTTGTGGTGAGCTGAGTCCAGTTGAGCGTGATCTGTTGGGATGGGGCGTGGTTGCATGCGGTGGTGGCGGGCATAGAGGCAGGGTCTAGATCTGTCTGATCTTGTGGTGGAAGAAGGTACCGAGTTTGTTACGGAGGTCTTGGGAGGGTGGGACGTCTGTGGTCTCGCCTTGTGGCCCTGGCAAAGTCCTTGATGATGGCAAAGAGTTCTTTGCTGTTGAGTATGTTGTTGTTGTTGATTTTGTCTTGTAAGGCTGTTTTCTTTGTGGTTTTGAGGAGAAGTTGGTGCACGTTGACAACGGATTTGAAGGTTGCATGGGTTTCCGGGGTTTTGTTGCTCCTCCATCTCTTCTCGAGTAGTCTGCATGTGCGTCTGGACTCATGGAGGGCGGGAGTGAACCGGCTGGCTTTCTTGGAGTGTTGCTTGCCTGGTGTCTTCTTGAGGGGGGCCAGAGTGTCAGGGCAGTTGGAGATCCATTGGTGAAGTATGCGCGCTGCTGGCAGTTTGTGTTGTTTGTGTTGGCAGAGTGGTCGTGCTGAGGAAGTAGACGAGAAGTTCTTCTGTGGCCTTGTTCCAGCTATGACGGGAGGGGGCAATGAGGGAGGTGGTGTACGGTGTGCGCAGAGAAGGCGAGATGCAAGCAGCGGTGGTCGGTCCAAAGAAGTTTGGTGGTGTGGCTGTAGGTGATGTTCCCCCTGGCGAGCGTGTGTCCAACTGTGTGGGTCGGAGCTGTGAGTAGTTGATTGAGTCCGATGTTGGCGAGGTTCTCCAGTAGGGAGGTGGTGTTCTGGTCACTGGGGTTGTCCAGGTGGAAGTTGGGGTCTCCAAGTAGTATTTTATCGGTGGATGTGAGAGCTTGGGGTGCGATGAGGTCTACGATAGTGTCGGTGAAGGCCGGCGGGCCGGGGGTGCCTATGAGGGTGCCGCAGAGGGTGTTGTTGAGGTTGGTCTGGATCTGGAAGTGCTCCATAGTTGTCGTAGGGTCATTTGAGTGCGTGGTCAGTGGAAGGGTGTTCTTGTGGACGATGGCGATACCTCCTCCTGGTTGGTCGGCGCGGTCCTTGCGGGTGATTTTGCAGCCGTCTGGGAGGGCGGTGGCGATGTTCGGTCTGGAACGGGTTGGCCTAGGTTTCTGTGAAGAAGGGGATGTCAGGAGAGGCGGCGTCGAGGAGGTCCCAGATTTCTGTGGCGTGTTTGTGGAGGCATCGCACGTTGAGGATGCAGTTGAGCCTGTCGGGTGCCTTGTTGGCCGGTTGGGCGGATGAGAGTATCTAGCGTGTTGGTGTGGGTGAAGGTGTGGCTGCAGTTCCGGCAGCAGAAGCATCCTTGGGTCTTCTTCGGCGACGGGAGTTGGCAGGCAATGTGGCGTGCTGAGTTGATAGCGAGGAGGGTGCTGGTGTCGTAGCGGTGGAAGGTCCAAGAACCAGGGTCCCTGGCGCTGGGCGCAGATGGGCTTGCCTTTGGCCCCATTAAGTAGTGCTGCGGGGGGCTGGACAGCTGGGAGACGGAGGAAGGTTGGGCCACAGGAGATCGCAGGGGCGAGGGTGGCAAAAAAAGGGAAGAAAAAGGCAAAAAGCAGAATAAAGGCAGAGAGGAGAAAAGAGAGACAGAGGGGCAGGCCAGCAGCAAAGCACTGACGCTCTCCCACTAGACCACTAGGGATGAGGTGAAGGCAAGTGCATGCATGTGGAGGAGGCCCTCAAACTCCTGACCATGGGTCAGCAGTAGCAACAGGAGCAGCAGCAGCTACCAGGTGGAGCTGCACCATGAAGGGAGCAAGTCCAGTAGAAGTTCAGTGGACTGCACTCTCACTGCGCAGCGGCCGCCATTAAGTAGTGCTGCAGGGGGAGGTGGAAAAAAATGGGAAGAAAAAGGAAAAAAGCATAATAAAGGCACAAGGGCACGAGGCACAAAAAGCAGAAAAGAGAGACAGAGGGCCACCTGGGATGAGGCACAGACAGTAGCCTGGTGGTGGAGGAGAGCCTTGAACTCCTGACCAGGGGTCAGCAGCAGCTACCAGGTGGAGCTGCGCCGTAAAGAAAGCAAGTCCACTAGAAGGTCAGTGGACATTATGGGCCCAATCAGTTCCCCAGCTAAGTACATCATCACACTTATTGATGTGTTTTTAAGGTAGCCTGTAATCAAAATCGTACAAAAAATTGTTTCTTATGAAGTGCTTAAGTTTCTTGACAGGTTTTTCGTGGATGAGGGATTGCCTGTATATATTATCAGTGATAATGGGGTACAGTTCATGTCTAAATTAGCTAAAGATTATTTCAGTAAAATAGATTGGTGTTAAGCATAGGACTACATCTTTGTATAATCCCAGTAGGAATGGCATGATTGAGAGGTTTAAAAGAGTTCTCAAGAATGCCATTCAACTAGCTAACAATAATGGTGGTAATTCGGAGATGCAAGTTTTTAAGACTCTGTGGATGTATAGAACTACCAACCATGAGGCTTTGGAAACTTCACCTTTTGAAGTTATGAGAGGTAGAGAAGCCATGACTAACTGTAATACCTGATTGGTTGATTCAGAATAAAGATTCTGCCTGATGGAGAAGATAAGGAAGAATATTTTGGCTGAGCGCCTTAAGTACAAACAAAAGTTTGATCTCAAGAGAGGGAATGATAATGTTGTTATTATGGTGGGTCAAAGTTAAGTTAAGAAACCTTGGAAGGTTACTAAAAATGAAAGCCAACTTTCTGATGCCTTGGAAGATATCAAGGTTTTAAGGAATGCTGTGTTGTTGAGTGATGGTAAAATATGAAACCTCAGGTGCAGTGCTTTTTTTAAAAAAAATCATTATTTTTCCAGGAATAATGCTGGTAGCAGTGGTATATCTAAATTAGATTTTGATGAATATTTGGTTCAGGAGAATGGTAATGATCGTGATTTGCGTTACAGTAATGATCTCAGAGAGGAGGATGTGCAACTGGAGGAAGATGTAGTTAATGAGGGAAAAGCACTGGAAAGTGGAGGCATGGTTGAATTTGATTTGTTGAGTGAGGAGGTTGTGGCATTTAAGAAGGCTGAGGACATGGATGGTGGCAGAAATACAGAAGATCCACATTTTGGGGGCAACAAGAGAATTCGGGTTCAACCCAGGTGGATTTTGTTTGTGAGGCAGATTCCATTGAGCGAATTTAGTTTTGTAGTTTATTTTATTAGTCTATTATAAAGGGGAAGATGTGTTGTGTTTTATTTATTAAATGTATGTTGTGCACCTGCCATGTGTGGGTGTGTGTATTTTTTTCATACACGCACGTAAGCAGGGATCCCTTGATTATATATTGCACATGCATTATAATGTTATTGTTTGTATTTTACTGTTAGTCCGTGCCTCTGCCACGTTCTAGAACCTACGGGAGTGAGGACCAGCAGATGCAAGGAACCAGAGCTGGCATGGCTGCGTCCTACCTTCACTCTGTATGCTAGTGTTTTGATCTTAATAAAAGACATATCAAATCAATCGTTGAAGATTTGATCATTACAGAAACCCTCTGCTCAGGTGATATGCTGCCTAGTTGTCTGTCCCTGGCACATACACTGCTAACAAGGATTGTACATTGTTTTCTGCACATTCTCCTAACTCCTGAGTTCAGACACTAAAGGTGTGCCTCTGACAACCTCCCTGGTGATTAATATTAGCCATTGTCATCCTACTGTTTGTTCCTATTTGTACATGTTGACTCTTCAGTGTGGATATAAGGGTAAGATAGACAACTGGACCATTGTGCTGCTTTTAGTTCCCTCCAGTTTGAGAAACACCTTGACTAATGACTCAACCACTCCCCCTGTACTGATCGCTCCTCTTGAGTTGCACAATATTCCCTCTTCCTGGCATTCATCACGATCACTCTCATTGGGGTTACCTGAAAAGGGGAACCCTAGGAAATCTTTTTCTCTACCATCCACCACTGAAGTGATTACTAAATCTGTTCAGGAAATGGGACTTCCTCTGTAGTTCTGAGACACAGGTTCCCAGTGACTCAGCAAGTGTGTACATGTGAAGTATGGCCCAAGGAACAATAGTCAGAGTTGATGACATCAGTCCTTGTACTTTGAGCCACTTCCTTGCTGTCAATGAACTTGATGATTGAAGAATTCGAAGTTTCTCTACAAGTTTTAATGTTCGAGGCAAAAAAAAAAATATTTTCTCTCTATCTCTCCTGAATTAGGCTCCAAAGAAGGTAAGGTATTTGGAATCGACTGAGATTTCTCTTGATTTAGCAAACCTCCGTATTGCAGAATTATTCTGCACACTTCTTTTACATGGCGAATGACCACAGAAAAAAATGAACAGACAATGATCAAGCAATCTCAATAGGAGGACACTGGAATACCTGTATCATTGTGATGTACATCCAGTACCACTTAATTGAATACTCTAGGCGTAGAAGACAAATTAAAAGGGAGTACCTGGAACAGAAAATGCTTTTCTCCCATACAAAAACGAAGAAACGTCTAGGGAAGCTGGATGAATCAGCATATGCAAATAGGCATCTTACAGATCCAGTGATGCCAGAAAGCTTTCTTTTCTGTTGTTGGAAGAGACTGCATCTTGAATTTGATGTGTGGGATGAAATGATTTCACACCCAGAACGGACCTGAAGTGCCCGAAGGGATTCTCTACCAGGAAGAATAATTGAATGCACCCCTTTAATTCTGTGTGAAAAGGAAATGCAATAGTTGCCTTTTTGTCCAACAGTAGTTGTATTCCTTCCTGAAGAGCGTGATTGTTTCTCAGGAATGGCAGTAAGTAGCTTAGGGTAGAAGACATCTGGAGGATTTGTTAGAAATTATTTGTGAAATCCCTCTCCATAACTTGTAGATCTCAGGTGTGTGATATTGGGTCTTTCTATTGATTCTGAAAGAAACTCAGTCCGTCCCTCCTGGAAGACTCAAGGAATCTGTGGAATGGCCATGCCTTGGGCTGGATTGTCTTTGTCCTGAGCTCCCTTCTTGTTGCAACAGTGTAGGAGGCTGACTTAGTATATGGTGCACACTTATTTAAGTGAAGCACCTTGCACTAATCCAGACAACCCTTATGATGAATTTAGTGGTCTTGGACAACCATAGAAAGCTCTCTAAGTGGTAGCTGTGGAGAGAAGCCTTCAGGCTTAGTCCAGAAGGAGTGTTAAGTAGATTGTTTTAACAGATCTAATCATGTAGTGTAGGTTAAACAAAAAAGAACACACAGTGTAATTATAAAAATATGTCTAATTATTACACAACACTCACTAACTCATTGGTATATCTCCTGCCCGGAGAGATCAACACAAATACACAATACTTCAATTGCAAACAAGTAAGCGCAATACACAGTGGTCTCCAGGGGGAGACCAAACTTTATACTAAGAAAATGGAATGCGAACTGCGACGGAAGTCGGGACTTAGACACAAGGAACCACCCAAAGTAAGTACCCAGGAACTCCATGGAGGCTGTGTGCAGAGTGGAAACAGAGCCGCGTACTCAGTAGATAAACTTTAAGCAAAGAGACGGACAACGGCGGACCAGTTAACCGCACTTTTCCTGCTATTTTCCCTTTGTGATTTTACTCTTAGGCAGTTCAAAATAGTGTGCACATACAACTCCTGCACCCGCCGTTGTTAGGTGCAAACTGCCAGGTAGAGAGAAGAATAAGACAAAGTTGGAGTGCTGCACCACTCAAGTGTTATTTCTCAATGAATCCCATAGGCTTATTTGGTTGTGTTAGTAAGTTCTTTATTCAAAATGTCATCCAACAGAAACAAGTTCCAGCCAACGCTTATCGTTCATTTAGAATGAACTTCTTCAGGGCAATGTATAGTGTGTGGATGGTGGGGAACGGAGGTCCATGAATCCCCCTAATTTCGTCTCACTGTTAGATATCAAACTTATTCCTATATTCCTATATTTTAGCTGGGTAAGCACAAATGAAGCAAAAGCAATGGCCTCCCTGATAAGGGCCAGCGAGCGGTGGTTCTTAGGTGCAAAAAACCAGACGCAGTCCTCTGAAACCGAAAGCTTTCTCAGACTCAAAATTGGGTCCTAAAGTTCTCCTGCCACAGAAGATTTTTCCTCTAGTAGATAGCTTTGAGAGAGCTATAGATTTTTTTCTTTTCTGCCAATTTCCTTGTCATATATTCAAGTTGAGTGCCAAATAACTTGGGACCAGAAAATGTAATATTCACTAATAAAACCTTTTGCGCTACATCAGCCTCTCAAAACCACATCCAGATTGGACGATGGTGAGCTACTGAAGCACCTGCTAAAGATGCTGCTGCGGTCAGTGAACCACATAGTATGAAGACAAATGTCGCTTAGTATGTTGTTGTTTAACTCTCTTTTATAAAAAATAACATGGTAATTGGGTACCTGTTTCATTTTAGTTGGGTAACCTGGGGCCTTTTACTTTTTTATTTTTGGCAAAGCGAGGAACACATGTTTAAGTGCCTGCTTCCGATGAAATTGGCGGCCATCTTGGGTGTGCTGTGTCAACGCTGGAGTCAGTGGTCTAGTTCCCACACTCATGGCCCTATTCAGAGTGGCTGCGGCGTGGACGCTTTAGACAAAAGTAGGTTGTCGTCTTTAGGCACTGCTATGCTGCATATGTTGTTGTTGCAATCTCTTTTAAAAAAATATTTATATTTTAACTGGGCACCTGTTTTATGCAAAGCGAGAAGCACGTGTTTATGCGCCAGTTAGACTTGGCATCTTTTGGCGTGTTTCCCCTGTCTTTTTGCTTTTTGACATCCCGGTTTTTACTCTGTTTTTGCTGGTTTAGTGTCTCTTTGCACTTTCTCATTGCTGTTCAGTGTTAAAGTGCAAGTGCTCCTGTTGTACATTATGTTATGGATTGGTGTTTCCATGATTGGCATATCTGATTTACTGGTGAGGCCCTAGTAAAGTGCACTGAGGGTGCCAGGGCTGTGCGCAGTTTGTAACATCCATGTCGACCTGGCAACTGCACGCACTTGCCAGGCCCCGACCTTCCCTTTTTCTACATGTCAGTCCCCCTAAGGTAGGCCCAAGGTACCCCTGCGGGCAGGGTGCTGTGCACGTTAGAGGTAAGAAAGGTACTGATGTGTGTGACATGTCCTGCTGTTGAATTACAGTGTATTTAGTTTTTCACCATTGCAAGGCTGCCTGTTCCCATAGGACAGAATGGGGAGTTTGTTTATACCATATTATAAACATAACTACCACTGGGAACAAGGTAGGAAAATAAAGTTTAGTATGTCTGGAAAAACAGGTAAAACGCATCTTTTAGTGAAGATGATTTTTACATTCTGTGTTACCACTTTTAAAAAATAGGTATTTTCTTGCTTAGCTATCCTGTGTGCCTCTGCTGGGGTTGTGGATTGACTGTCTGGCTTTAGGATGAGAGGAGCTGGAGAGGGGCAGTGGCTCCAGAGAGCCTGATGGGTCAGGGCTGGGCTAAATAGGCCTGGGCTGCATTTAGAGTAGTGGGAGAAGCTTTCCTTGAACCTGAATGGGCCTGGTCTGCCTTGTACAATACCGTCTCCACCCCCTGCACCTGTGAGGACAGAACTGGTTTGGGCTGGGTACAGACACTATCTGCCTTCATAGAACAAAGGATTTGGTGGTATAAAAATTAAGGCCCAGACCCCAGAACATTAGAACTCTTTTGGAACAAAGAAGACTGCCAAGAAGAAGAGCTGGAGAAGCTTTGAGGAGGGACTACCACTTTGCTGTGAGCTTTGCTTGTTGGACTGCAGTGGCTGCTTCTGTCTTGAGCAGTAAAAGGACTGGAGTAAACTTTCTGCAACTTCCTTTTTGTGAGTTTCTCCAAAGGCGTGAGGTAGAGCGTGCCCCCGTTCAAGAAGTCTCAGGAACAGCAAAGACTTAAAGTTCTTCTGCCATCAGCACTGGAGACCGTGTGTTTTGTGCTGCAACAGAAGAAAAGCAAAAAGACGCCGTCTACGACACCGCTGTTGACTCAGTGTCCTGAGGGCATCGCAGAGGGCACAGCTGCAACACCACACCACAACCCTGGTCTCACCGCCACCGCCACCTGGCACCGCCACAAAGCCACTGCTCGCCCGTTTCCGACGACATTGGTGCCCATTTTGGGTGTGCCGTGTTACCGCTGGGGTCAACTTTCTAGTTCCTGCACACAGAGCCCAAGCCCGTCTGACCCCGTCTGTGCCTGAACAGGGCCTAGGTTCCAGGAACCCAAGTTCCTATTAGTCAGAAAGACAGATGTTTTCAGCTGACCAACTCATGGCACTTCGACAGGCCTGTTTTGAAGGCTGCCTACCTCCTTAGACCCACAGGTGATCCTGTTATTATGTACCCGCTGTAATTGTTCATCTAAGTTACATGGCACAAGTCATTATGAGGTCCGAGGAAATGCTGCCTATGCGCACTGCGATCCAAGTCATAAGGTGGCCACTTCTGGCAGAATGTTGGGAAACTAATTTTTATTTTTTTTATCATTAACTGCTGCTCTCTTCCAAGGGACCAGCAGCATTTATTCAGTTTTCTATGGGACAATTCCCCTGATAACCTGTTCCTAGCGGAGAAATGGCTTTATGAAGGGTGCCGCACTTCCACCAAACTACTCCATTGTTAGAAGAGACAAACAAGATAAGACTGGCGGCAGGATCGCCATAATTTTTAAAGACAAATATAAATGTAGAGTAGAGGAGCTTCCCATTCCAGCTTGTGAGGCCATTTTTCTCACTCTGCCTCACACACAAACTCACTGCATCCAAGGTCTTGATTAATCGCCCTCCAGGATACACTGGAAACTGGTGTTCCTTGATTCCAGGCCTACTCTCTACCCATATCCTCAAGTGTGTCAATTTAGCACTGCTTGACAATCTTAATATCCACTTGGAAGATCCCATGTGCAGTCTAGGTGTAACACTTATAGAAGACCTGAGTGCGCTGAATCAAGCCTTTATAATTCAGCTTCCACACATGATGCTGGCCACCTCTTAGATCCTTTCTTTTCTAATATTAAGTACCTTACCACAGACTTACCCTTGCAGTGCCTTTTGCCATTAGGACCCACCTATAGAGGTGGCTAAGTCTTTAACTGAGTCTAGGAACTGGTCTAAATTAGCTGTTCCTGCTTTGAATTTACAACTTTGAAGCACTAAACCAGACTTAAACCAGGATTGATGATGTAGATAATCCTGCGGTGGATCGCAGGATTATGGATTCCTTGAAGGCAATTCTACCAGCCACACTTTGTCCCTCAGTAAGATTCCACCTCCCTGCTCCATGGTTTAACGAAGCGCTTTGCTTGGAGAAAAACAATGCAAGGGCCTGGAAAGGATCTGGAGAAAGCCCTATGATGAGGAGTTCGAATCTAAATACAAAACAACTATAAAACTTTATCATGGGCTCTGTAGAGCAGCTCGGGCGTCATTTTATTCAGACAAAATCTCTAATGCCCAAAATTGCCCTAATACTCTCTTTAACATGGTCAAGGAACTCTTTGGCCCTGTAAAACATCGCCAGCACCCTCGCTGTCTCAGTCACAATGCAAAGAACTGGCCTGCCTCTTTGTCAAAAAGGTGGCTGACATTCAATTCGATTTGGCAAAGGATCAAAAGGCTGCTGACTCTGCTCGCAACACCAGCATATGATAGCCTGTCCAAATAGGTGAAAATGACACCCTGAATATGTGTCTAACAACTCTTAAAATGAGGTCGGTGTATCTTCTGGACATTCCCCATTTTTTTAATATATTACTGTCGATCAAATTAGATTCCCTGTTAGATCCCCTTATATCAACTAAGCTTTGCCTCCTGGACCCTGATCTATTACAACTGGTGGTAAATCTTCTTAATTCCTGACTACAAGAGAATCATGTTCCACAGACGTGAAGTACGCTAGGGCCCTACCGCTTTAAAAAAAGCCTATCCTTGACCCTTTGGAAATCGCAGAAATTACCGTTAGCACAAGCTGAAGCCATTTTGTTTATGGCATCCATTTTCATTAGCCATGTGTTAGCCATGTGCTTCTTCCGTCTTCACTGTTGCCTGCTTTTCTATTCTGCTTGAGTCATCCACTATTGTTAACTCCTTCAGTACTAAGCCAGCGCACTGCGCATGCTCAGAAAGGCCTGTAGCTGCTAGAATGCACCTTTCTTAGACTGTAACTGTCAGGCTATTCCAACTGAAGTAAGCAGTACATCTCCCCTCCCATTTTGTTGACCAAGCAATTTCTGTATGCCCATGTTAGTCAATAACTATTTCTGTATATGCCTGTACCTTTTCTTTGAGTCTCCATGCTTACTCAGCGGTAAATAGGGTATAAAATTCCCCTGGCTTCTGTGTTCTATGGACTACCTCCTACAGTGGCCTGAGGGTATTGTATTGACGTAGTCCCATTTATGAGAGATTAATAAACTTGTTATTTGATATTTCAGCTTCCGTGCCAATCTCTTCTTTGTTGGTTTAGGAACCAGTGGACAGATAAGGGTGAACCCCTGCACCGGTGGACACCTAAAAAAGCTAATTTCCACAAATTGGCGCCCAATTTGTGGGGCTCATTGGAGACGCGGGCATCCAAGGGTGTGGTCTTGATGGAAGACAGGAATCTACTGAGGAGGTACCCTGCACGAGGAGACCCTTTGTTTTTGCAGACCTACGTGTCTTTCCGGTTTTCCCAATCTGACCCTCCAGGCGTTGGCCGGTCCCGACTGAGATCTCCCTTGTTGTAAATTTTTTATAGAGACCATTAGGTCAACCCAGAGCTTGGCAGATGGAGGTTGGGGACTTTGGTCTGGTAAGGTCGCTAAAGCGACACTCTTGTTTTGGATTTGCTTGGCCAAGATTCTGGTTTTGTTTGATTTGTATATTGCAATGTACAAAGGCAGGTAATGAGGATATGTGTTGTCTCTAATTTTCACATATTTGGGATAAGTACTATATTTGGGATAAGTACTACTTTAGTTATAATATTATATTTACTATATTTTTGGCATGCCTGCTTCTAGCACACTTCATAGTGTTGCTGTCTTGGACGTACCAATATGGATCTAGAAAGTAGTCAGCCGGCTCCCCTAGAGGGGACACCTAATAGGTTTATGTATATTAAATAAGGTATTTTTCCCATATTGTATAGTACACTGTGGAACAAGTATATGTAAAAGGATCCTGATCTACACACTTAGTAAAATTTGTAAGTGGTGATATGGAGCGCTTTTGAGTGTTCCGCCAGGCTAATTGGTAAATTGGCGTATTTTTGGAAAAGGTCTGGGGCTAGAGCCTGTCTTCTTGAATATGGAACAGTCTTTGGGCTGTTTACTTATCCTTGGTGCAGTCTCTGGGCTGCTTTTGAGAACTCTTTTGTTTGTAAATATGATTTACAAATGGTTTAGGCTGCCTCTTGTTTTGGTCCTGGTGTTGATTTGTGGTTTGATTGTGTGTTTGAGTGTCTATGAGGTTTGTGGACTGACACCAGTTTTAATGCTTGTGAAGTACTTGCTTGAGTGAGTAGCGACGGTGCTCTTTTTGTAAGAATGACTTGCCTCAGCAATCTATGTTGTGTGTGGCCCCTTCTTGAAAATGTTTGGAATGAGCTCAATTTGGTTTTTTGTCATCATTATATTCTGCAGATGCCATTGGAAGAATTATACTTTAACAGTTGGCATTATAAGGGGAACTGTGCCATTAATTGTCAGACAGGATTTATCAGTCCTAGAACACGATGCCTTCTCTCCTGAAAAAATGTAGAAGCCAACGCCTGCCGTTCATAAAACACAGCTGAATAAAAAAGACAGGATTCACCCAGGCACAAGCTACAAATAAACACTGTGGCAACTAGGTTTTAAGTTAGTACAAAATGGCATAAAAACATGTGCATTAAAGAATACTAATTTTGAAAGTTAGGAATACAGCTTCGTTATTGTGGATAAAAGAGAAAGGACAAAAGTAAGGACTTTCTTTCTTGTTGCTTTCCTAAGAAGCACATCCGTGGATCTGATGGTAAGTAATGACTGCTTTTTAAAAGACAAAGTGAAACAAACTTTCTATGTTTCAGTAAAGCTTCTGTGCCTAGTTTCAAAAGACGTTTTGTATAGTGTTCTAAATAAATGCATTTAAGGACAAAAGGAAAGGAATGAGGCTTGCTTTTCATATGTAGAAACATTATTCAAAAAATGACTACATTAAATAAATTATTAAAAGTCATTGAACTAAAATCATTTTTGCATTATTATGATCTTTATAATGTCTAATAACACAATTGTGACAATTCAATAATATTTAGCAATGTAGAAAACTACCCTGTGCAAAGTGTGCGTTAAGATTTCAATGTCTCAATGGTTAAATATACTGTCCATCAAAATTAAGAAGGTGAATATTAGTTTCTCTAACAATGACAATATTACTGTATCTTAGTGACAAACTTAAAATATGATTTCTAGTATGGCCTAATGGCTGCAGTCTCAAATACAATTAAAATTTATATAAAAAAAGAGTAGTTCTAAAGAGATGTGAATTACACGGCACGCCTTAATGCACAATAGTTTTGGGTGCATTATGGCATTCTGAAAACTAAACTTTTGAGCCAGTTTTTTAAGTGCTAGAAAAGCGCAGTGCACTAGAATAAAAAAAAAAGACAGCAAAAGTTACATCCTACCTTTAAAATATCACCACCGGAGTCAGCCCCTCAGTCATGCTTCTCGAGAGTTACTTTGAGCTGTGATGCCCACATGGGGATAGCCTTGCTCAGACAGGGGACAACAGGTTTAAGGGTCAGAGGCCAAGTTCTGTATTTAGAACTGACCAGCACTACTGAAAGCAAAATGTCTACACAGGGAGTTTTGGAACATTTTTTTTTATCTGAGGTTAGCCACTGTGACAGTGGGTGATTTCCACTTTTAGGGGCCTACATTACACTATGAAAACATTTCAACGTTTCCTGATGTGTACATGTACATATATAATTGTGTAAAAGCAAGTTGTACATTTAGTCTATAGCCCTTGTAGTAATAATACAAATAAATAAATAAACAGGGCTGTATTTGATTGAACGGGGAACATATTCCTTTTCAGCAGATTTGCTTCTATTTTGGTGTACAGCAATTAACACGTGTTAAGCAAATGCACACTTCAGTGCCACTTGTTCTAAATAGGAAAAACATAGATATAATACCTGCTTGTAATGTTGAAGAGTAGTTTAACAAGTTAATTCCTTTGTATTAATTACATTTCCTGATTCTAACATTGTAGGATAAAACACTACAGGTAATGTAAACTTTGCTTTAATGATGTCTGAGGCTAAAATGTGCTTAGGAAAATTAGGGTCAAATTAATTCTCAATTCATGTTAATAATATTTAGGATATCGTCATTAGTAATTTAACTGCCCTTAAGAAATGGAAGAATTTACTTAGTTGTTTCAATGAACTTATGGCCTTGATTATGCTTTCCTGGAACAAGATTGGACACCACAGATCTGTTTTAGGTAACATTAGCTAAAGGAAATATTGCATATTCTGTTAGGAGGAGATGGGGATATCACTGTGTTCTTGAGAAATAATACAAGTGTAGGAGATATGCAGGGTGGGGTTTATCCTATTGAATAACATTATCAAGGGACAACAGCGTATGAGGGCAATTACCAATTCCTGACACAGAAAGCAGCTCTGCCATGTACAAAGAATAATCGTTTTTAAATTAAAATTGTTGTGCTAGGGCCAGATAAAAAGGCCATGAAATTAAGCTTGTATTCATGCGCCATCATGTTAAAACATTACAATAAATAAAGGAATTGGTAGTTGGTTATTGGAGTAATGTTTTCTAGTTAGCTCAATGTGCTTGTACACCAAAATTTACAAAGTGGTACATTTCAATAGTATTGGACATGGCCTCTTTGGTGTGGTTTCCCCTAGTTATTTATCTCCTACAAGTCTGTCCGTGCCTAGCTGCCAAAAGGGGTACGTATTGTCTACAGGAGGTCACCTGCTTAGGTAACCTACTGTCGAAGGGGGGTAGGAGACTAGCTCCTGGACAAATTAAGGGTAAGCAAAATTAAGTAACACATTGTCCTTTTTCTTGGTTTATGTGCCTATTAGGTGTATTATTGTGAGCTATTCTGCGTGGAAAGTATGCAGGGCAGCTTGTTGTTTTGTTCTCTCTCTCTCTCTCTCTCTCTCTCTCTTGCCTGTCTAAGCTGTCTAGGAACGGCCATGAGACAATCGGTTGGGCTCGCTTTAGTCATTCATTTCACAGGATGCTGTGAATGTTTTTGAATAAATACAGACAAAGCACCTCACCAGTGCAAGTCTAATTGGCTATTAAGTAATACTGTTCGAACAAACTGTTAGAATTAACAAAATTAATAAATAAATACGCCATGTTACTGCCCCTCCTGTCTGTAAACTGATGTAATATGGAATTAGATAAGAATGAAAGGATGGGTAGAATAGACTGATGTTCGCTTATTTGACCTTTAAAGGGAACTATATGTGGGTAGTTTTTGTTCCAAAATTCCCAGGTGGCAACACCATTATTGTTGATGGTATTACAGCACTACATAAGTCGCAGAGGCATCATGAGCCCTTTATCATTTAGTCCGTGTAATTGAGCTGACAGCCCTTATTAGAGCTGGCGAATAGGTTTTTCCCCCTGAATAAAATGTTACATAGTCCAGATCATGAAAGGTAGTATACACATGGTTCACAATGCTAGTGAAAATGTCCGTCTGATCCTTAGCAAACATTATGAAGAAAAATATAGCCTTATAGGAGTTTGTTTGCCACAACAAGTTCTGCTGGAGAGATTTATATACTTACTATGTTAGGATTAATTTATCAGTTCTTCATGCAATACAGATCTCTGTTACGTTCACAGTTTTAGGGTTTCCTGTTACACCTATAACATGAGAGCATGGTCATAAGCGAAACATATAGTTGTTCTTATGTAAGGAAAATAATTCTAGAAGTGTCCACAGTCCTGTACAGTAGTGAAAAGACCAAAAGTAGAAGAAGTGTTGTGAACTATATGATTTATGGAACACAAGCTTGCTAACACAGGAAACACCAAAACGTAGTTGTTTTGAAATTCCTTTTTTTTTAGGTTCCTCAGATGAATAATATAGAAATAAACTAAAGTAAGGGTTCAGAGTATGTTTAGTAAATGAATACAGACTTTCCCGTCTGCTTGGGGTTGGGAGATAAAATTAAGTTTACTCTTGCCAGTTCGCTAAAAGTTAGTTTTATACTCGCTAATAGGTACATAAGGGTGACGGTACACTTTAGGACCTGATTATCGCCATATGAAGTAGTCTTTGGATGCCCAGTTAATGTGTGGGGCGTCCCGAGACCTAGGCACTTTTCTGAGATTGAATACGCTCTTTTGATTGATTATTTGTATGTCTTGTCTAAAGATCTCCGTTCTATTCACCAACAGATATCTGCTGCCTTACAACCATTGCCAGAGGGGCCCAGACATCAGATCCAGCCTGGGGAGTCAGCGCCAGTCCAGCTTGGAGCTGAGGTAAAGGGAAGAAGTGTGTACCCCTACCACTATCTTGGGTGAAAGACAGGGTCACAAATCAGGACGGAATGCTGATTCCTTGCTTTGTTCCTTTTTTCCTGATGCCCAGCCGAGAGAGGCACAGACGACAAGGACGGCAAGGAGGCTTTGCTTGAGGTGACCCCCACTGAAACAAGGGTTGCTTCGGATCTGTGCATCAGGTCTCTGAGTTCCGGTCCCCAACTGAAAGTGAGCCTGCACCTTTGTTTGTTGATCAAGAGGTGCCTGGGCACACTAGGTACAATCTGCGGTCCGACGAAAGAGCAGTGCGCCAGCGAAGCAATAAAGGAGTTAGGGAAGGACTTGAGTTCAGGGTACAGGTGCTGTGATTTTGGTGCCTGTTAAATTAGAGTGAAGAATACTGGAGCACTGCCTGAGACACTGGACAGGATCGTTGAGGGTATTTGCCCTGGAGGGTGATTGCCCTATCCTGAAAGAAAGTCTTTTCCCTTAAGCCTGGGCCGTGATTGTTTTTCTGGGTTGCAAGTTGTGCAGCTCCACCGTGGGAGAAGTGAACACTTGATGAGCGATAAGAGCCTGCCTGTGAGGCTCAGACGGACACAGGGAGAAGACTCCCCTCTGGTATGTTGTACAGTGCCTTCAATTCCCCAAGTACTTTTCTTGTTAGCAATGTACCCCTTTGGTCGTCCCATTTTTGAGGAGGAGCAGCCCTTTGTGGCTCCTAGTCCTAATTTCCATGGCCCAGTTTGGTCCTCCTGGTCCCCCAATACAAAGAGTGTTTTTGTGACAATATGTGTATTTGCTTTAATATTTGCATTTGGAATACTGTTTTTTCTGCAAGAAAAATATTTTGTGCACACTTTGACAAATACTACTCCGCCCCCTCCGAACATATCATTGGTACTCTAGCCCTCATAAAGAAGAACACCGGAAGGTCTATCAACAAAATGTTTTTATTTAGACATTGCATCAGACATGTGTTGTTGGCTATTTTGAAACTGAATAAGATAGTCACTGACATACATTGGAGCCCTGAAACTTGGAATTGGACTGGGTGGTTTTGGGATTTACTTTCTGCTTGGGGTTGGAAAATATTGACAGTTCTGTTTGTGATAATAGCCATTATTTTCTCCTGCTCTCTGTGTGTTCCTTTTGTCCCAATGCTCTTTTCCCTTTGTGCTCCTACCTATATTTACCTTATATATACCCGCTTAACGAAATGTTTAGATGTAAATGCCCACTTAGCAATGGATCACGATATTAATGAATTTATGAGGATAGATATGCAGGATAACTTCCAGGCTCCTATTAATCCATAGCGGATTTCTTCAGGTAATGCTAAAAGAGCCATCTGTGGAAATCGCAGAAATTACCGTTAGCATTAGGCCAGGGCGGTAAATTCCGTTCCGCTCGCAGAATTTGGGTAATTTCGCATTCCGCGGAGAACGGGAAATTGACGCGGAATATTTTGCTTGTTCGCGCTCTCAAAATGCGTGTTCGTGAGATATTTCTCCCCGAGCATGCAAACAGCGTTCGCAAACAAGAAAAAAGCATCGCGAAGGGGCGGAACAAGCAATTCCGCATGTTCGCAGAACTTTTGCATGCTCGCGGAGATATTTTACCATTTCGCGGAGCTTTGTGTAGCGCAACTACGCAAATTCCACCCAACCCTAGTTAGCATAATGTAGTAATCAAGTCCATTCAGTAGTGATGATTTAAGTAGGTTTATTGAAGATGGTACAAGATCACAAGTAGATTAGATTAAGATAGTATAAAGACCAAGTCTAGATCAGATAAAGACCCCACCAGGAGCAGCCAGCAGGCAGCTCAGCCCCAGTCAACTGACATTACTCACTGGAGATTCCCAACATTCTGACTGCATCATCACATGAACATTCCACTGGTGGTAGACTGGCATTGCATCAACATTAGCAGGATATAACATATCTCCCTTTCTTTACCGAAAAACAGAAAACTAGAAACATAAGAGAAAACCTGAAAATGTGACAGCAAAGTGATTATAGAAAACAAGGAGAACAACGATCATAGAATGTGACAGCATAGTGATTATAGAAAACAAGAAGAACAACGATCATAGAAAACAGTGTGAGAACAACCATGGAGAAAATAGTGAGAACAACCATGGAGAAAATAACCTGAAAGAAAATAAGAAACAGAGAAAACTCCAACATAGAAACCAACATAGAAAACAACGATAGAAACATCATCACATCTTGCAACGAGAAAAGAAACGAATAAGAAACTCTCCAAAAGACTGCCCCAATACATACCCACTGGCCAGAACAGGAATGTAAGAAGGCAGAAGAAGAATGAACCAACAAAACTTAGAGCTACAGGATGTGGAAAACACAAAGAAAGAAAACACGGTAAAACCTAGAAAATGCAGAATCCACAAAAAACACAAAAACTCAGAGGGAAACAGAAAAGAACATAGAAACAACAAAGAGAAAATACAAGAGTAATTCCTCTTCTAAACACCACCATCTTAAAGCAATAACAAAAATCGTAATGCAAAGATAACAGTGCAAAATAGCAAATAAGAAATAATATCAACAAAACATACTTAGCATTGAAAATTTGAAATGCATTCAAATAAAGTATAGACCTAAGCTAAGTATGTGAACTAAACTGGATGGGTAAGAACCCTTGACAAATCTCTACAAAATAGCGATGTGTTGTGCACAAACTGGAAACACTCCCTACACTAAAATAAGTGTAAAGGCAAACATTGTGTGGGAAACCCCACCGTGTACCGTAGACGTAACTGTGTAAAAACAGCAGATACGACAGTGTTCAGGTCGGAACCCACACTTATGCAACCGGACTGAAACCCTTGCATGAGGATTGACAGTGTTTTGGATCGGAACCCACACTTATGCAACCGGACTAAAACCCTTGCATGAGGATTGACAGTGTTTTGAGTCGGAACCCACACTTATGCAACCGGACTGAAACCCTTGCATGAAAAATTGACAGAGTTTTGGGTCGGAACCCATAAAATTGACCGTGTATAGGTAGGAACCCATATACATAATGCAAAGATAATACACCCCTGCATAACTCCCAGGAGGGAGGTCGAATTGAATTGCACAATAGAGATGGAACTGACCCCCAAACAATACAGCTTAGAAACAGGACACGAAGCAAAACTGTACATCTTATGTATGTGTGTATAAACACTAGAGAATTGACAAAGTGAGACAGGAACAGGTACATAGATTTGAAAACTCTCTGCGCTGTGTAATGTGGAACTGGCACATTGATTTGAAAACACACGTGCTGTGCTGACAGGAACTGGAGTTTTGAATTGAAAGTACAGCAAAAGACACGTAGCATAAGCTGGAAAGTAGATGCCCAAGACTGAAAGTAGACTTCACAGACGGTTTTCCTCACAGGAACAACTGGCAGATAACATTTCCCAGACGTTAGGCTTACCCTCACATGAAGGCGCAGCATCGATAGAAGACGTTGAAGATGTTGGCAGGCTTACTCTCACTGAGGGCACAGCACTTGCGCAAACACAAAGGAACAACTGGCAGACTGGTAGTGGGCGACCGATGGGAGGTCACTGGTGGGGTCAAGATGCCAGTTGAGATATCTTGAGTTGAGTTGCTGGAGGTTAATGTATTTTTGAAGTTGCTTGAAATTGAAGTTGCTTGAAATTGAAGTTGCTTGAGGTGACAGAAGTAGGTCCTTTCAATTCAATTCGTCGCCAAAACATTGTAGTAATCAGGTCCATTCAGTAGTGATGATTTAAGTAGGTTTATTGAAGATGGTACAAGATCACAAGTAGATTAGATTAAGATAGTATAAAGACCAAGTCTAGATCAGATAAAGACCCCACCAGGAGCAGCCAGCAGGCAGCTCAGCCCCAGTCAACTGACATTACTCACTGGAGATTCCCAACATTCTGACTGCATCATCACATGAACATTCCACTGGTGGTAGACTGGCATTGCATCAACATTAGCAGGATATAACACATAAGCTGAAGCCATTTTGTTTGTGGCATTCATTTTCGTTAGCCAAGTGCTTCTTCCGTCTTCACTGTTGCCTGCTTTTCTATTCTGCTTGAGTCATCAACTATAGTTAACTCTTTCAGTACTAAGCCAGAGCACAGCGCATGCTCAGAATGGCCTGTAGCTGCTGGAATGCACCTGTCTGAGACTGTAACTGTCAGGCTATTCCAACTGAAGAAAGCAGTACATCTCCCCTCTGTATGCCCATGTTAGTCAATAACTAGTCCTGTATATGCCTGTACCACCTCTTTGAGTCTCCATGCTTACTCAGCGGTAAATAGGGTATAAAAGACCCTTGGTTTCTGTATTCTATGGACTACCTCCTAAAGTGGCCTGAGGGTATTGTATTGATGTAGTCCCACTCATTAGTGATTAATAAACATGTTATTTGATATTCCAGCTTCCGTGCCAATTTCTTCTTTGTTGGTTTAGGAACCAGTGGACTGATAAGGGTGAACCCCTGCACCGGTGGGCCCCTAAAAAGGCTCATTTCCACAACCCTACCAACTGGTCGACACCCCTCACAATTGGGTTTTAGGGCTTGGCACAGCACGGAATCCACCCTCCTAAGAGTCACTGAACATCTAAGACGACTCCTGAGTGAGGGTGGAACAGCTGTGCTGATTTTATTAGATCGGCTTTCGACATTGTGTCCCATTCCATTTTAGTGGAAAGATTGGAGACATTGGGTCTTAGCCTGGATGACCTAATTTCTGAAAGATCGTACGTTCCAGGTCTCCTCGGTCAGCGCTAGGTCAGTGCTGTGTGGTCTGAATCTAGTGTTCCCCAGGGCTCAGCCCTAATCCCGATGTTGTTCAATGTCTACGTACGCCCATTGGGGGATATGGTGTAAAGCTATGGCTTAACCATATCCTCTTACGCAGATGAGACACAAATTATGTTCTCTTGTCATCTGCACAGGGTCACAATCCTGGGGCCCCTATCTGGGTCTGACTTGGATGATCAGCAATTAACTCAAACTCAATGGCGACAAGGCCCAGGGCAAGAATCCCCGGCTGTGGGGTCCACAGCATTGGCCAGAGTACCTAGGGGTTCTCCACAAATTGTCTCCTAAGGTAAAGAACCTTGGTTTCTGAAGGGACGAGAGTATCTCCATGAAACCTCAGGTGGTTAAGGTGGCATTCACCTGCTTTGCAGTACTGAAGTGGGTAAAAAAATCATTTGGATGATTCCACAGTCAGTCCAAAGGATAGAGAGCCAGGCTTTGATACTCTCAGGAATAGACTATGGCAACATTCTGTATCTAGGAATAGATAAGGCATGCATCCGATGCCTAAAGGTTGAACTATGCGGCCAGACTTGTGTATCGCCTTTTGAAACATGCCTCCATTTCAAACTTCCTTTCTGAGCTTTACTGGCTTGTTGTGGGAAAGTGAATACAGTTTAAAGCCTTGTGCTATATGCACAAGACTAGATCTGGCACAGACTTAGTGGCATACCGTCCTCTCTACCACATATTGAGTGCCCTCCTCAATAGCTCTTCATATTTCATATTCAGTTATATGCATTTTTCATATTTCATCAGATTCGATGAAATCTCTGTAGCACATGCCATGTACCTTAATTCCCAAAATGCTGTATTGACTCGGGGTGGAGGGTGGACTTGATAGCTGTATTGTTTGCATATAATTGAACAGACGAATAATGACTGAACTGACCATGATATTCGATATATGAAACCAAATAAAATATGTTTACAAAAAGAAAAGACTAGATTTGGCACAGGCCCACGATATACCCAAGACATAGTGGTGCCTTATCAGACCATGCATGAGCTGCGATCATTTAATAGGACCCTGAGCCTAGTGCCCAGAATCCGACTGGCTCATATGGGAGGCCTTTCCTTTTTGTACCTAGGCTCAAAATTATGGAACACTCTTCTTGAGTCTTTGAGAAGCTGCACATAACTGGCTGTGTTTCGTAAGAACTTGATGGCCTCAATGTTTTAACCTAACAGTCTGGTCTCCCCTACCTTTGCTTACAGCCAGGAAACCCTTTTTGGGAAACTGAGCACTTTACAAGATGCTATAATAATAATGGTTTAGCTGACAAAAAAAGAACCTACGGCTCCATGATCACCAAAGTGGGGGGGTGTGCTTCACCTTGGCTTTGCAGATCAGCAAAACTTTGGAAATCTTACTCCGCAACTGGATTGCATATGATGAATAAGCTGTTGCACTGATGGAAAAATTTGCATCCGCATAAGCTCTCTTTATGGCCAGATTCATTTTTTTTTTTGCTTCAACTCTGTTTATTGAAAAGAACATATAAAAACAACAAAAAAACCAGGATATTTTGTATTTCTAAACCGTGATCGTACATAGATCGTCTCGTGCGGCATAGGTCAGTCGGAAAGCGGCGTAAGAAAACAGGTTATCAGCCAATATATGCCGTACATGCAACAGTTAGTTATCAAATCTCAAGACATATATTGCTAACAGTAGAAAGCATCAATGGGAGAAATAAAGCGTAATAGTATTAAAGAAAACAGCTAGCTTCAGATATAGTTTAGTTTACCTTGATGAACATAAAAGGGTATAGGGTCGCAAACTTTGAATACAGTTAGGCAAATGTACTACTGTTAGAAACGTGCAGTGCTCAAGAAGTAAGAGGAATAACCTATACAGCATCAGAATGCTTTTGTAATAAGGCATCTATGTTCTGCAATGTAGGGTCAGCATAGATAGAGAGCCGAAGAAGGCCCCCTTGAGGTCGAAGTGGCCTCAGCAGCTTCCGATGAATATATATTGTAAGAGGGTTTAACAAAGAAACACTTTAAAATAGAAAGAAAGAACCGGGTGTGAGGGGGGGTCGAGCTAGCTGTGGTGAAAGAGGATTCTAAGGCTGTCGTTCTCACGTGTGCATGACTTTTACGGAGGAGGGAGCCACCATCAGTTTCCCACATCAAGGGGTTGTGTCGGCAGCTTCACAAGGATATGGTAGGAGAGAATCCTCAAAATGGTGGAGGGCTCGCAGCCTGGGGGGAACAAAAGAGGCAAGTTTAGTTTGGGAGAAATTATCTGTAAGTGGTTGCCAAATGTGTTTGAATTAGGTATCTGTATGAGTGAGACGAGCTGTCAAGAGTTCCATCGCCATGACATGCTGTAGGTGTAAGAACCAGGCAGAGATTGGTGGGGGGGGGGTGTTTCCACCCAGTGAAGAGCTATAGTTTGTTTCGCAGCCCCAGCATCTTCATGATAAGGCGCCAGTCGGAATGTGTCATGGCTTTCAGCTACGCTGGTCTTATACCCAGTAAGGTTACCGAAGGCAAATTTGGGATAGGGATAGGGAACCCCACTGTGTCTTGATGTGGCTTAGGACCTCTTTCCAGAACACCGTCAGGAGTGGACATGTCCACCAGATATGGATAAAGTCTCCTGTCACTGATTGGCATCTCCAGCAGAGGGGGGAAACAGCAGGGAGCATTTTTTGTAGAAGTGAGGGGGTGTAGTACCAGCGAGTCATTAGCTTATATGCGGATTCACACCGGGTAGTGCTCCTACAAATTCTAGGGGTTTCACACCAAAATTGTTCCCAGATCTGCTGGGAGGGCTCTTCTCCTAAGTCGGTTGTCCATTATTTTTGGTATGTGTGTGGGGGGGGGTTTGGGTTGCGAATGTTGCAATACTTAGTAAGTGCGAGATATTAGGCCGTGTGTGCCTTCAAATATTCGGATCAGGGATTCAAAGGAGGTAAGCAGTCTAATAGCTTCCTGAGCGTATTTTGAGGTAAGCAACCAGTGGCGAAGTTGGTAGTATTGAAGTCTATTGGCTTCAGTGATATGGAAGGATTGCTTACATTGTTCAAATGATTTGAATTTATCGCCCTCAAAGAGGTCCTAAATAACCCGGCATTCGCCCTGATTCCAGTGAGGGGATGCGTGTGGTGAAGTACTGGGTATTTTAGTCCCAGCGGTGCAGGGGCACACACCCTATGACTTCTGGGTTCACCCTGTTCCAGACCTACAGAAACACAGAGTCTTCTGGGTGAAGTCAAAGATTCGTTTATTGGCTGCAGACCAATTACAGGTATCCTAGAAGTACAACAGCGTGTATGTTCTCAGGAGACTGCTGAAAATCATAGGAACGGACTTCATCTTAAATACACATTTTCCTGCCTCAAGCATACATTCCTAGGTTTATGATATGGCCATTACAAGTATACATTACAAACGAAAAAGCAGAGTCATGATGACCATCCCACATTCCAGTTCGGCCAGCCCACAATGATTTACACAGTAAGGTTCAGATCCCACATCGGATGTCAATAGACCCCCCAATAAACATGAGCATCTCCTGTTTTGGGAAACAAGTCATAAAGCAGGAACAAGCAGGTGTGAAAGAGATTAGCCGGAGGATTGTGTAGAATGAAAGGGTTTTATGACGGGTCAAGCCCTGATGCTAATCACAGGTGGACGGAGGAAGGGGAGCTCGTGAGACCAGTTTGACCTGGGGCAGCAGAGCCAGCTGCCCAGGTCACAGAGAAGTCAGAGGAGAAGCCCATGTACTGTGAGGCCCGTATTTACTCCATTATAGCCTATGTGAGGGCAATGACAAGATGGCCACTGCTTCCAAAATGGAACCCGCGTAGTGAAGCAGAATAACGTGTACACAGTGCATTCATAGCTAGAACGATATATAAAGCACTCGTACATGCCGCATTTACCATTTGCGGTTTGCTAATACCAAGATAGACAGGGGTAGGGCCCTGTTCCCTACGCGGTCACAGAGATTAAAGTACGACAGACCCTCCTTTTGCCCTTACATAGGCAATCACTATACTCATCTTAATCCGAGTCTAGGTCGATGTTCACGAAGTCATGGAGATGTTGCTGTAGCATCATCCTATTACTTAGCTCGTCCCTCGATACAGGTTTCCTTACACATAAGGTAGCACAGAGGCTACATATCGTAGGAGCACACTGTATGCACAGACAGAACAGGAAAAGAATGGCTAAGATCATTCCAATGACCATTAGAACTTTCCAACCCCAGGCAGATATCAATTCCCAGAACCACCCCACCAGTGACCAGTCTCCCTTATCCACGTGTATGGATTCAGATATTTTATGGAGTTTGGAGATGGCCTGATATACTGTTGGAGCGTTATCTGGTATGAAAATGCAACAACTGGATTGGATGACCTTGCATACCCCACCGCGGTCTGCAAGAATAACGTCTAGAACCATGCGGTTCTGCAAAGTCATAAGGCGATCCGCTTGGAGCTCAGCTGTCAGATTACCAAGGGCACCAGCCGTTACATTTATAGTGGATTCAACCACACGTGTCAGCTGTCTCAGGTTCCTACTATTTACCATAGGTCCCCAAAACGGCAGGAAACCCAAGAAGAAGTCTCCCGCTTCCTGACCGGCAGTATCCTCCTTACTAATTACACCTCTCACAACTCTGGTCTTGTGATAATCAGAGGCAGCAGTAAATGTCGGCGGTAGCAAGTTCGCAATATAACATGTGCCCGAGAAATCAGGGGGCAGCCATGTATATGCTCGATCATTACAGATGAAATATGTGCCCTTGGCAGCCAAAAACGCAGGGGAGAACTGTGACGGGAAAGTGTACGTTTCAGTACAGTCACTTCTTCCCAGTTGAGCTCTAGGATTCTGACCATTACCCTGTAAGCAGAACCGACCCATGTGGGGTACGACCCAGATTGGAGATGAGATTTTTTGCTGTCTTTCACCCAGACTAATACTATACCCCGTCGCGTTCCATCCTACATAAGGTCTCAGCTCTTCTTTGGGAATGGATGAGTATGCATCAATATCCCTACTCATATCGGCAACTCCTTTCATCAAAGCCTTATTATTGGTGATAGGTCTAATGGAACGCGGTTGGCGAGGGGAGTATGTATCTAGAGCATAGAGAAACATGGTCTGGAATGCCCATGACGATCCATTGTAACTATACGGCAGCACCAAATAAGGAATACCCTTGTTAATGGTGTGTGGCATTAACCCGCACACCCAGCAATTGGTCGTATTCATTACCCGTTGGTGCTGGTGCAAGAGCTGGATAAACGAGTTATTTACAAACTCTGATCGTCTGGTCTGTTCGTGCTCAGGCAAAGGGTGAAAAGAGTGAGAGGAGGCAGTAGAAAGAGGTGTAGGCTGTTCAGTGGGTGCAATGGGCTTTTGAGCGGAGAAGAACACAAATCCTACAATAAACATCATTATACTACACAGTATAAAAAAGCACAAAAATACAAAACATTTAGTTTTTACAATTCTACACATCCTTGCTTTGAAGTTCATTTCCTCAACGGGTCTCTCCATCTTAAAAAACTCCATCCTCTAATCGGGCCGCTCGCGGCGGATGAGTTTCTTCTGCTAAGGAGTACGCCTGTCAGTCCAGGGAAACGCCCTAGACCAACCAGAACCGTTGACCTAGCGTCTTCGGCCTGTACCCCAAAGTCTTGGCACCGCGACCCTGCGGCAGAACCCGGATGGTGGTTCGAAAAACAAAAATCAAGAAAGTCCTTCAGATGGGAGAGCAAAAATGTCAAAAAGGAAATAGTAAGGAAATCTTTATTTGTCCATGGGTCTTGGTCTCAAATTATAGCGGAGACGGCCAGGTGCTGTTTGGTCTTGGAACAAAAGTTCAGGCTGAGTGGTGTCCAGTCGATTTGATGGTGGCACAGCTTCTTGCAGAATATTGTCACTCTCTTGGTCTGAAACTGTGCCTCTTATGCGTGCGTCACTGAATGGTACAAAACGAGGCACAGTTTCTGTCTCAGAGTCGGCGATACCCTCCTGGACCCACTGGTCATATGGCAGAGGCAAGGGGACTACTTTGCAGTGGGTACCATGGATCCAGTGCTTCTTCCCTTTTACTCGCACCGCTGATCTTGTCGACAGAAGCACAAGGTGAGGGCCGATCCAGCGAGGCTCGTCGTTGCTCTTGCGCTGGAAATTTCGGACCAGGACCCACGAGCCAGGGTTGATAGGGTGTCCGGGAGTTTCAGAGGCTTGAGGAAGAGTATCATGTACCTGTTGGTGCAAAACACGCAGTTTAACAGTCAAATCATACAGGTAATCGAGTAGTACTGGATGCTCAATCTCACTAAACTTCGTAGGCCTCGGTACACCCCATACGTTGGCCGGACGGCCAAAGACGACCTCGTAAGGGCTAAGTCCCACGCGCGAGTGTATGGTCATTCTGGTGGACAGGAGTGCTAAAGGCAGAGCGTCAGGCCATTTAAGACCGGTGCTCGCCTGGATTTTGGCCAGCTTGAGCTTTAAGGCTCCATTGTAGCATTCTACTAGTCCAGCTGATTGGGGGTGATTTGCAGCATGGAACTTCTGCTTTATCCCTAGCCCTTCACATACATTCTTCATCACTTTACCCAAAAACTCACTTCCATTATCACACCACACCATTCTTGGCATCCCAAACCTAGGGAAAAATTCCTTCACAAGGGCTTTGGCTGTGGATAGGGCAGTGTTATCTTTCAGAGGATAAGCCTCTATCCATTTTGAGAAAGCACAAACAACCACCAGTACATATTTCAGGTTGTTGCATCTTTCCATGTGAATAAAGTCCAGCTGCAAAACTTCGAATGGACATGATGGGGGTGCAAAGTGACCAGCTGGAGTTGGGGGTCCCCTACCAGGGTTATACTTCAGACATACCATGCAGTTCTTGACCACATTCTCTGCACACTTGGGAATCCCAGCATTCTGCCATACTGGGGCCAACAACTTACAAATTCCTTTCGTACTGATGTGTGCCATTCCATGTGCCATAGTAACTACTGGGAGCACATATGCGCCAGGCAACAACCATGGCCTATGTTCTGTCAGATCAATCCAACAACCATTCTCATCCAACTTACCCATACTTTCTCTCCACTTGCTTAACTCTTTCTCTGTGGCTTCAGCTTGAAGCGACTTCACACTCTCTATTGTGTTTTCACACATCCCAACATCGTCAACCCATCTTGCGGGGCCAGCAACATACATTCTAGTCTTCACATTCTGTGCTGTTTCTTTCGCGGTCTCATCAGCAAACGCATTCCCACGTCCAACATCATCTGTGACTTTCCTGTGCGCACTGCATTTCATGATCGCAACTTGCAACGGTAGGGTCAGTGACTCAAGGAGATCATTCACCAACTTGCCATTCTGAATTTTAACTCCATGCGAAGTCAGGAACCCACGCTCTTTCCACAATCGCCCAAAATTATGAGCCACGCCAAAGGCGTACTGGCTATCTGTGTATATATTTACTCTCATTCCTTCAGACAACACACATGCTCTCGTGAGGGCGATTAATTCTGCTGCTTGGGCCGAATTATGTGGCACTCGTGTAGTTTCCACAACCGTGTGTAAAGTCGTGATAGCATATGCAGCAGTCGTGTCAACATTAGGGAGTTTGAAACATGAACCATCCACCCATAGAGTACCATCACACTCAGTCAGGGGAGTATCTTTTAGATCTACTCTCCCTTTCGTCTCTTCTTCTGTTCTGAACAGACAGTCATGTTGCTCAATCTCATCTGAGTCTGCTGGAACTGGCAATAACGTAGCTGGATTCAGCGTATTACATCTCTTTATGTGTATGTGATTTGCTAACAGTGTAAGCTCATAGCCTGATAATCGCGCACTAGTCAAGTGTTGTGTCTTGGTCCTATTTAATAATGTGTCTACAGCATGTGGAACCATAACGATCAATGTATTGTCCATTACCAAACCAGCAGATTGTCGGATAGACATTGCTGCAGCAGCTGTCGCTCTCAGACAGCTTGGCAATGCCCTCGCTACAGGGTCCAAGGTTGATGAAAAATATGTGCATGGGCGCGGTCTGTCGCCAAAAGGCTGTGTTAACACTGACAACGCACATCCATCTTTCTCGTGAACATACAATGTAAAAGGCTTACTGTAGTCAGGGGTACCCAACACAGGAGCCGAACACAATGCATTACGCAATTCCACAAAACTTCTCTGGCACTCTTCAGACCATGGGATAGGATTCGGTGTGTCTTTGCATGTTAAGGCTACCAAAGGTTTTGCAAACAAAGAAAAACTAGGGATCCAATGCCTACAGTATGAAGTGATGCCCAAGAAAGCACGCACTTCTCTCTGTGTTTTCGGCACACTCAACTGTGCAATGGCTTGAATTCTTTCTGGGGTCAGTTTCCTTCCCTCCTTCGATAAGAGATGACCTAAGTAGGTCACTTCTTGTCGACAATATTGCAGCTTAGAGAGGGACACTTTGTGACGGAAAGCAGATAAATGGCGCAACAATGACAATGTGGCTTCTTTACAAATCTTTTCAGTATCCGCAGCAATTAGTAAATCGTCCACGTACTGAATCAGGATAGCGCCACTAGGTAAAACAAGTGCATCAAGCTGCGCTTTCAAAGCTTGACTGTATATTGATGGACTTTCACAGTAGCCCTGGGGAGCGCGTTTGAAGCGGAAGCTTCGGCCTCCCAGACTAAAGCCAAAAATATCTCTGCTCTCTTCTGCAATTGGGATGCTAAAGAAAGCATTCTTTAAATCAATCACTGAAAACCATGCAGCAGAGGCTGGAATCATCGTTAACAAGGCAGTTATATCAGGGACAACTGGAAACTGTGGCACAACAATCTTATTAACCTCTCTGAGATCGATCACAAATCTGTAAACAGGTGGCTGTGAAGGATCCGTTCGTTTTAAGACAGGTAAAATCGGACTATTGCAAACGTTGCCTCTTGTCTCTTCAACCACACCTTTATTAATCAAGTCGCTGACAATGTCTAACAATGCTTTCTGGCCTTCATTAGAGATCTTGTACTGGGGAATACGTGGCAGTCTGACATTAGCCTTTAAAGTCACCACGTATGGCGGTATCTCCAAGAGGCCCACATCATTGGGACCAGTAGCCCAAAGGGCATCCGGAAGGGATGACAATTCAGGCGGCATTGTATTTTTAGACAAGTACATTGGGGAAATCACTTTCTTGCCTAATGTAAGTTGTACTCCTGAAGGCGAACAATACAGTGTAGCGTGCAATCTTTTCAACAAATCTAATCCCAGCAAATTCTCACCACAACCTGTTGTTAGGATCAGGGGTGCTTTCAGCTCGCAAGGTCCAACAGAAAGTGACATGGGACTAGAAATCGGGTTCCTAACTGGGGCGCCAGAAAAACCTACTGAAACATTTATATCGCCAGACAAAGGTGCGCCAGGGAGTTTTGAATGCATAATTGAACTCTTTGCAGCACCAGTGTCTAGCAGAAAAGGCTCCTTCACATTTGCTGTAGTCACCTCAACATACGGTCCACTCTGATCCACTGGCACTGAAACAACTCCCTCTCTCTGTCTATGGCTGTCCTAGTAATCATTATTTTCTGCATCGCCATCCTCTGCATAATAATCATTATTATAATACTGGGCCGTATTACTAGTCGCGTTAGCTTGCTGATCAAAGCTATTAATGGCGCTTTGGGGCGGAAGAGGACGCGCGTTCTGGGGAACACTTCCACGCCCTCTGCCTCTAGGAGCTTGCTGACCACCCCTACCTCTTGCGCCATACGCATTACCGTTCCGCTGCATTAATTTAGGGCAACTATATTTATAATGACCTTCCTCTTTGCAGTATGAACATTGGTTGGGACCTACAGGGACACGTGGTTGATAATACCCATTCATTTGCTGGTTGTTCTGAAACTGTTGGGGTTGGTGATAGACACCTTGGGGTTGTCTATGATTATTCTGACCTCCACGTGGCGGATAAGCCTGCCTTAAAAGGACCTTTGTCTTTAATTCCTTCGTTTTCTTCTCTGTTCTATCTTTCTCGTCTTTATCTCTATTTTCATAATACTGTGCAGTAGCCAGTATTTGCGCTGAAGAAGAAACAGCCCAAGAACTCTCTGAGTCTTTCAACTTTTTACACAGGTCAGGAAGTAAATTCTGCACAAACTTATCCACAAATAACCATTGGCCACCCTCAGTACTCATATCCTGCCCACTGTGGTCAATAAATGTTTCTTCAAACCTAGTAAAGAAGTCTGACACTGTCTCATCTTTCTTCTGCTTGCATGCAGATAACTTGTCCCAATTTACGCGCATCGCGGGCATTATTGTCTTAATATACGTGATGATCCTACCAGGCAGTTCAGCTATTAAAGGTTCTGGTTTCGCGCCACCAGTTTGTCTAGCATCAGCAGCAACGATGTTAGCCCATGTATCCCCTAGTTCTGCATCGTGATCTGCATTACGAATTGATCCCCATAGAGGCTGTGGAACAACATTACCAAACAACATGTCTATGTCGGCCAGATTCATAACGCATGACCCTGCCGTCTGTGACAACTCTTTATAATAACCTGCTGGGTTTTTACGGGGATCAGGTAATGACTGCTTAAGTGCTAACACCTCAGAGCGCTTCCATGGAACATGCACCCAAACACGCTGGAAATGCGCTGGCGCAGCGGCAATACCGGCATTGGCATCAGCTGCAACTGCTTCCTTCCATACCGGGGGAACTTCTCTCATGGGGTATTGTCGCGCTTTTACCTTTTTCCCCACAAGGACATCTTGTTCAAACAATGACTGTTGACAATCATCATTCCTGAAGGACAATACAACCGCAACTGCTTTATCTACTTCGCGGTCCACAATTATACCAGTTCCAAAATCAAACCTCACTGTACACAACTCCTGCGGGTTCGGATTTTTACCACTATCTTCCAATTCTTCACAGAGAATTTCGCACATTTTCTCGAACACATATCTCTGTTTTGGGGCATCCCACTGATGGAAAACGTTGACAACTGATTCCACATCATACAATGAAGGGAAAACAATCCATCTACGCGCCATGCTGTCTATTACCTTTTTCTCATCAGGGTTAGGCAATTGGCTACGCAATTGCTTACGCTGTAAACCAGGAGTCGCACCAGATGACTCAAAGAGAGGCGACATTAATGTAGTAACCACATTAGCTAAGCGCTGTCGCGCTGAAGGAGAAGCTGAAGCGAGAACAGGGGGGAAAACAGAGGGAAGAAAAGAGGATGTAGAAATAGGTACTGGAGTGGTGGAAGGAAGAGTGTCAGAAGAGGCAGCTGCTGAATTAGGCAAAATCGCAGGAAGCGCGGGGGCAGTCGGGAACACAGCTGGCGGCCCTTGAGAGGGCTGCGCTATATGGATAAGAGCCGGCTGCGCAGCAGCTGGCGGTAGCGGCAAGGCTTGCAGTATATTCACTGGAGGTGGCATATTCACAAGCTGGGGGGGTGCCATGGCATTTTGAGCATACGGGGGTGGCGAACTCAACAAATGCGACATCAGGGGATCTTTCTCCTTTTCTTCTAACTCATTCTGCTTAGAATGTGGTAAAGCTGGGTAACATTTGTCAATCCCTAACTTACGCTGCCTGTGCAATTGCTCATTCATCTGTTCCTCCTCATTGTCTTTAAATTGTACAGCTGCTTGCATTACTGTCATACCTCTCTCTCTTTTATTCTTTTTCGCTAACTTAATTTCCTTTTGTTTGGCTTCCTTTCGCCATAAGCGGAAAGAGTCAATCATCGCCGGCCGGGCTTTCTTTTTAAACAATTTAATTTCCAAATTATCTAAAATATCGGTATCGAAACTACCATTTTGGGTCCATTTTAAAACACCGTCTTTCCTGGTGTAGTGGATCCACACTTCGTTATATGCAATGGGGCCTACGCCATGTTTTACATAGAGCTCATAAGTTGGAGTTCCAACCGGAGGAACCGGACATGATTCCTCTAGCTGGAAATCTTTTCCACAACCCAAACAGAATAATCTACCAAATATTCCAGAACCAGGCATCTTCGCTCACTAGTCTAGATCCAAACGTCAGAGGATTATCGATTACGATAGTCTTGTGAATACACGAGTCCTCTGGCTTTGGCGTTTGCAAACTCCAAATTACCAAATTACCAAATCAAACGGTCCCGAAGGATACCAAAACAAATGGGAGACGCTCCACTTATACTTAACTGAATATTACCGATCGATGACGTCACCAGAAGACTCTCTCGATTGTTTCGCTCTCTCAAACTCGTCAAGGGTCCAAAACAGGTCGATTAATCAGGGCAGCAGTCCTTCGTAGCCGTCGGGATGCGGAGAACTCCGCAGAAAAGACTTTCGGACCACATCGACATGCAGGGGTCGATGAAGTGGCGGCCTTCCTCCGGAATTTCCACACGAAGCTCCTCACGAACCTCTGGCTTGGACTGGTACCGCTGAAATCGTCCCGAGTTGGGCGCCAAACTGAAGTACTGGGTATTTTAGTCCCAGCGGTGCAGGGGCACACACCCTATGACTTCTGGGTTCACCCTGTTCCAGACCTACAGAAACACAGAGTCTTCTGGGTGAAGTCAAAGATTTGTTTATTGGCTGCAGACCAATTACAGGTATCCTAGAAGTACAACAGCGTGTATGTTCTCAGGAGACTGCTGAAAATCATAGGAACGGACTTCATCTTAAATACACTTTTTCCTGCCTCAAGCATACATTCCTAGGTTTATGATATGGCCATTACAAGTATACATTACAAACGAAAAAGCAGAGTCATGATGACCATCCCACATTCCAGTTCGGCCAGCCCACAATGATTTACACAGGAAGGTTCAGATCCCACATCGGATGTCAATAGACCCCCCAATAAACATGAGCATCTCCTGTTTTGGGAAACAAGTCATAAAGCAGGAACAAGCAGGTGTGAAAGAGATTAGCCGGAGGATTGTGTAGAATGAAAGGGTTTTATGACGGGTCAAGCCCTGATGCTAATCACAGGTGGACGGAGGAAGGGGAGCTCGTGAGACCAGTTTGACCTGGGGCAGCAGAGCCAGCTGCCCAGGTCACAGAGAAGTCAGAGGAGAAGCCCATGTACTGTGAGGCCCGTATTTACTCCATTATAGCCTATGTGAGGGCAATGACAAGATGGCCACTGCTTCCAAAATGGAACCCGCGTAGTGAAGCAGAATAACGTGTACACAGTGCATTCATAGCTAGAACGATATATAAAGTACTCGTACATGCCGCATTTACCATTTGCGGTTTGCTAATACCAAGATAGACAGGGGTAGGGCCCTGTTCCCTACGCGGTCACAGAGATTAAAGTACGACAGTGGTTGTGAAGCCGGAAGGAACATGGGGTTCCGGATAAGGGGTGCGTTAGGTGAGGAAAATGTTGTGAGGCCACTAGAGATTGCAATCCGGTCCCATATTTCGAGGACTGTTTTCGTGAGGGTTAATATGTATGCACTGCGGGGTCGAGCAGTTCTAAGGAGCCAGGCTGTCCCACAAGGGCTTGCAAGCGACTGCCCGATCCGTGTGGAACCAGTGTTTTTCGCTCTTGTGAACTACCCTTTCAGATATGTATCGAAGATGGGCTGCCCAGTAATATTCCAGAAGAATTGGGCAGGCGAGGCCACCGCGATCGCGGGACAACATAATCACTTTATTTCAGAAGAGTGGGCGACCTTTACCCCAAATAAAGGCGCTTAAGTCCCGTTGGAGGCTTTGGATATCTACCTGAGGAATCGGGGTAGCCAGGTCCTGGAAGAGGTAAAGTAATTTAGGGAGGGGCATCATTTTAACCGCATTAACCTCTTCAGTGCCCATGACGAGATAGTCTCGTCATGGAGCACGGTTGCGCTGTGCCCATGACGAGACTATCTCCTCATGAACCCCGCCCGCTAATGTAACGCCCGGCACAGGGCGGGGAAAGGGCGGGGCACTGAAGGGGTTAAGGTGACTTAGCCAGTAAATATGGAGCTTTTTCCAGTGTCACAGTTCTTCTCGGACCTCTCTGCGACAGATTTGCCAGTTGGCCTGGGTCCAGGTGGAGAGGGACGGGGTCAGGTTAAGGCCTAAATAGCGGATTGAATGCTCTGTCCAGTGTATGGGTGTAAGGGATTGGAGCATCTGTAAATCTGGAGCAGGAATGGTGAGATTTAGACATGTTGATCTTGAAGCCTGAGGCTAATTCAAAAGAGTGGAGGAGCGAAGCTAGTGACGGGATAGAAGTAGCTGGGGTGGTAAGTGAGAGTATTAGGTCATCCGCAAATAGGAATACTTTATGTTCATGGACTGGCGAATAGCAATAGCTATAGGTTCCACTGCTAAAGCAAACAGGAGATGGGAGAGTGGGCAACCCTGTCCGGTACCCCTATGTATCGAGACTGGAGGTGTAAGTTGACCGTTAATTCTATCAAGATTGGAGGTGTAAGTTGACCATTAATTCGGAACTGTGCTTTGGGGGAAGTATAAGGGGCCATTAGTTTGGAGATCATTGTCTGTCCTAGGGCAATTTTGTGGAGCACTGCCCGCAAAAACTGTCAATCGACACGGTTGAATGCCATCTCTGCGTCAAGGGATACCAGTCAGGCCGGGATGTCTCGCCTTTGAACCTTTTCGATTAGATGGGCAAACCGCAGGATGTTGTCAGCCCCCTGGTGGTGGCGAATGAACCCCACCTGGTCCGGGTCAATCAATCCTGGAAGATAAGGCTCGAATCAGTGAGCTAGTATCTTAGTGTAAATTTTGGCGTCAGTGTTAAGTAAGGCGATAGGTCGATAAGAAGTGCATAAAGAAGGGTCCTTACCAGGTTTTGGTATGAGAACCATTTCAGCTTCTGACATTGTGGGTGTAAGTCCCGTTGTGTCTGAGAATGTATTAAAATGGTGAAGCAAGTGGTCTTGTATAGGGGAGGAAAGCGTAATAAAAGGTAACCGGTAGGCCAGCCGGTCCCGGAGTTTTATTCGTCAGGAGCTGTTTTAGCGCTCGATGCAATTCGTCTAGAGTGATTGGGTCTTCTAGCAACTCTGCATGTTGATGATCCATAGGGTCTGTGGGGCATGTACTGAGAAAGGAGGAAGTCTCTTTGGGCGTTTGAGTGGTTGCAGTGTACAGCTCTGTGTAAAATGTGGCAAAGGCCTGTCTGTCCCTTGTCCCTTTCAGATGTGGCCCAGGTGTTGTCTGCGTGTTTGATTTTGGAAATATGTGTTTTAATGACTTGGGCTCAAGAGCGGCGTGCTAGGGCAGCCCCTATCTTGTCTCTCCCCTCGAAGAATTTCTGCTTGAGCAACATAATCATGCGCTCTGCTTTATTAGTGCAATGTAGTCTCAGTTGACCCCGGAGCATAAATAGGCGTTTCTTGTGTTCTTTCGAAGGTGCTGCGTGGTCTCTGTGTTCAAGGGCCTTAAAGTCATTAGTTAAGTTGTGCTCGACCAGTCAGGCTTCACAGGAGTGTGCAATAGTGATAGAGGATATGATGCTCCAGGTGGTTGCTATAAAAGCATCCCACCGCGTGGCTGCAGGTGGTTCTGGGAGGTGATCACTTCAAAGAAAACCGAGATCTCCCGCCGGACCTCAGCCAAGGCAACTGGGTCTTGTAAGACGTGGGGAGGGAGGTGCCATCTGTAGGGTGTGTCGTGTCATCTACCCAGGGTACGAAAGGTCACCGACACATGGGCCTGATCCGATATAGATATGTCCAAGATCTCAGCCGATTCTAGAGATGTAACTAGAGAGTGAGAGAGGAAGCACTAGTCACATCTTGAATAAGAGCGGTGATTATGTGAGAAGAACATGTAGTCGCGTAAACCTGGGGAGTGATATCTCCAAGCGTCAGTCAGGCCCAAGTCTGTGAGGTACCTTTTCAGAGCAGCTGACATTGCCCCTGTACTCGGATATGAGGCGGTGCTACAGTCTAAATTGGGGTCCCAAACCATGTTGAAGTCGCCTCCAAGAATCACCAAACCCTCTAGGGTGTACAAGTGATCTTTTAAGAAGGATCTGAGGAAGGTATCCTGCACCTGATTAGGTGCATAGATATTGATAAGGGTCAAAGGCTGTGCACCTAGTTGTACTTGGAGCTTCAAGTATCGAACCTCTGCATCTCGCGTCACCCGAGTAGTTGCTTTGCCCAGTCTAGATTTAACTAGTATGGCAACCTCGGCTGTCTCGGAAGTGGCTGACGCCCAGTAATGGTGGGCATATTTTGGGTGGGTCATAAGATGACTATCTGTAGACAGCAAATTGTTTCCAGGAAGGAAAATAATATCGGGGTCGTGGAGGAGTAAGTATCGCCAAATCTGTCACCTTTTATTAGGAGAATTGAGCCCCTTGGCATTTAGGGAGAGGAGTTTGACAAGTGGAGTCATGGTCACAGTGTTAAAGGGAGTGTCCGGAGGTAGTGTTGTAGTCATGAGTGGGAAATTTATGCTCTCCAGGGAGGAAGTATAGCTTGTGGAACCAGTGGGGGGCACCTCCAGTGTAGCACATATGCATGGTAAAATGTGAGAAGATCATTTTGTCTGGCTCGCCAAACCCTAGTGTATAAAGGGAAGGTAAAGTGGGAAAATAACGGGTTGTGGCCAACAGGGCCCATAGGGTGTACTGCCATTTTTGGAATAGTTCGCAAGTCGAGACAAGAACCATTCCGAGGGTGTTACTCCTCCAAACAGCACTACGAGTGTGGGCAGCGTAGTAAGGACAAGTGTGGGCAGTTTCGGCTCCGCGCTCCCCGTGGCCAGGGTTAGGATAGCGAATAAATACGCCAAGCTGTTATCTGTCAGGGAGAAAGATTAATGGGGTAGTCGATATGGGTAGATGGGGGGCTGACATGGCCAGCTGTGGTTTCCTAGAGACATTGGAGATTGTGTCAGGCATCAAGGTGTCAGTGTGTCCGTCGAGGGCGGGACACGAGTGAAGCTCGGAGTGCAGAGGAGAGCAGGGGTCCCTGGCGGGGAGAGAGAGCCTGGGGAAGTATTCAAAGCCTGTAGCACAAATTAAAACAATGTTAGTTAGAATGCAGTGACCATAGTAAGGGTCACATAGAGGCACTCCTAAAAGGACCTTTATGGATAGCTCAGGACAAAGTTGGTACATTGGCATGGCTGCTACAGTCAGAGGCCTCCGAGTTGTGGGCCGGTGAGCGAGATGCACTCATGGTGCGGAGGTGGTTGATGATTTCCTGCTTTGTTTGAGATCTGTGCTTGAGGGGTGGGACGGTGAAGGTTGGGAAGGTGGACTGTGCCGGCCGTGCTGCCTCCCTACGGGGAGTCCACAGTGAAGAGGAAGCCTTGTTGTCAGGTTCTGTTGGAATTTGAAGGAGCTGTTTTGCTTCTTGCAGGGAGCGGAGGGCATGGCTTTTTCCTTCCCATGAGTAAATCAATGCAAAAGGGTGGCCCCATTGATATTTGATTTAAAGTTCACGTAGTTTGTCAGCAGAAGGCTTGAAGTCTTTGCGGCAACTGAGAGTGCCTGGGGCAATATCCTGGAAGATTTGGTTGGGGTGGCCTTTGTACATCAGGTTTGTTTCTCCCCGTACCTTCTGGATAATGGCTTCCTTTTCTACAAAATAGTGAACTCAAGTGAGGATGTCTGGGACAAAGTCTGGCCAACCCCCTGGGCAAACAACTTGGTGCGCTCTATCCAGAGCCATCAGAGGCATCATCATCAGCTCTGATTGTGTGTAGAAGATCAGCCTTGAAGGCCATAATATCTTGGCCTTCCGCTCCCTGCGGTACCCCCCTGATGCGGATGTTATTACGACTGCTTCTATTTTCTAAGTCTTCCTGCTTCAGCTGCAGGCTAATATGTTGATCCTCTAGTTCGGCCATTCTACGCCAAAGGCTTTCATGGACCTCTGCGCGTGCATCCATCGTGCGCTCAAGATCGTCCACCAGTCCCCCAATATCGTTGAAATCCTGACGGATCTCTTTCAGGCAAGATTTAAAATCACTTTTGAAGGATCCAATTCCAGCCTTAATTTCCTGCAGGAAAGAGGTCATAAAAGCCTGTGTAATCTGGACAGTCGTCGAGTTGTCAACTGCAGAGGCATTCGGCGGATCAGAGGTATATTGCGGCTAGGAGTTGGAATTCAGTCATAGGGATGCCACAGGGATGGCTGGAGTAGGTGCGGGATCCTTGCCGATTTTGGAGCGCGGCATAGTGACGGACGGCCCTTGCTCGCTATCACGGTTCCAGAGGGATACTCCGAGGAGCCGGGGGGGGGGCGAGGGAGATGCTGGCACTGTGATAGGGAGGCCGCACTGGAGTTGTTATAGTCTGGCTGCGGCAAGATAGCTAGAAGTTGAGTCCCTGGGGCACTGCAGACCTTTTGGGGCCCCTCGACAGCCACCTCGATTGCGAGCCCCAAGGTTCCAGGAAAAGTCCAGAGGGAGGATCAATAGACAGCCGAGAGAGGAGAAGGAGAAGTGAGCGAAGATACTGGGTGAGTCGCACAGGTGAGTTCCCCAATTCAGGAGCAAGAGGACCGAGTAGAAATGTTGAAATGCACAGGGGCCAAGGGTGAATGTGCAGATATAAGGCCTCAGAGCATCACAGTAGCTGGGCAACCGGTCAAGAGTTAGTGAAGGAGGCAATTCAAGCCCAGTGGCTCAGAACAATGGAGCCGGTGATCGGAGTCCTCAGAAGCACCGCCCAGGGCCCGGTAAGAGAGGAGGGTAGAAGGCCCTCCGCTGCCCGGTCCCCGCAGCCGACCTCCCCTACCTTTGCGCAGTTCTCATGTCACTCCCCCGTCGCTGCAGTGTGTGTCAGCGGGTGCAGCAATCCTGGAGTCTCCGCATCCGGCCCCCACGGCGGGAGTAGGCCTGACACCAAAGGCCCCCGAAGTGCCAATGCCAACCAGTCCCGGCCGTCCCATCCAGGTCACTCAATCTGGCTGGTATCAGGGCCAGGTGCAGTTGGAGACTAACGGCAAGGGGACTCCAAGGAGCCCCACGTAGGCTCAGCAAGTGAAGGAGGGGGGCTAGGGGCCCCGCAGCTGATCCCTCCCACTCGCAGTGGTGAGCAGCAGCGGTCCAAGTGGGTGTGGAAAGTCCAGGCCTGGATGGCAGGGTAAAAGCGCCGATGATTCTAGGGATGCCGGCTCCAGTCAAATGATGTGACCTCTTCCGGGACATCCTCTGGAGCCCTGCCGGTTGCCTCCCCCCAACAACAGGAGCAGATCGCGGGCCACTCGGATCACTGGGCAAGCGTCAGGCTTGAAGGCAGGTACCCCACAGGCCCGGGGTCCAATGAGACAGGCTCGCATGTTTCCAAGGTTAAGTCAGCCCCTCCGTTCCGTCTTACGGGTTGCTAGGTTCTCCACCAGGAAGGGCAGTTCCCCACCTCAGCCCTGCCCTCAGATGCGTGCCCCCAGGGCCAGCAAGCCCCGACACGAGGGACTGAGAGGAAGGGGAGGCAGTCCCGCAGCGTTAGGCCTTTCAGCATGTCCCAAGATGGCGGCTGCCCTGGGCAAGGCTGCTCCGTCTCCAGAGATCAGGAATCGCCAGTGAGCTCCCTAGCAGATTTCGCGGGTCTCGTAGGGCTCCCAGCGAGTTCCGGGGGGCTCACCCCCACAGATATGCCCGTCAGGCACTGTAAAGTGCAGTTTAAGACCTGTAGCAGGCCGCGGAGAAGCGGAGCTCCGAAATCGTGCATCCTACTCCATTCGTGACTTGGCCACAGCCCCCCAGATCCATTTTTTTATCAACAGAATTTAATGGAAAAGCATCATCTGAGATAACAGTGTACCAGCTAGTGAGACCGGACATTAAAGATTTAACTTTGATCATAGGGGCATATTGCTCTGAAAAAGTTTGAAAGAGATATCTTTTTGAAGAGGGGAAGTATGTTTGGCGATATCCCTCCATTCCGAGTCCATACCCTTTTTAGGCTTCACTCGCACATCGCTTGCGCTCTGCTTGTGAAAGGTTTTCATTAAATATATCTTAAAAGGGGCTTACATCCCCCCCTTGCTTTCATTTCTTTTCATTGGCTCTTGTGATTGCCACTTACTTTTCCTCCTTTATTTTTGGCTATAGCACACAGTTTCTTGGTGTTGTTTCTCTCCTGACCTTCTCTTATCAGTTTCTCGTCAACGAAGTACTGTTTCCATCTGCATTTCTGGAACTATTTTTTAAAGTTTATTACCTAGACAGTACATTTAGAACATCCATTTACAGCAGGTTGCAAGCATTTTAAGCTCTCAGCGCGCCCCCCCCTGGAACTTTTTTAGCTTTTGAGCAACTTGTTTTATGTTTTGGGATGCACAGCGCTGCTGTCTTTCTTCTGCCAGAATGGCTGGATAGCTAGATGCTGACCCCACCAACACTCAGCGTTGCATCGTCACCACACTGAGGGCTGGGGGCATCTTCATACCCAGCATTGTTTTAAAAACTTGCCTGTGTATGCCGCATACACGCTCAAGGATGGGGGCATCTTCATCTTTTATTTAAGTAATTTACAGTCAAGTATTGGCAAACCCAGCACCTCAGCACAAGCATTATAAAGGTGAGACCTCTAGGCTTTGCCACAGCTTGTTATAATTATAACACATGCTCCCACGAACTTTAAAAAAGAGTCTGACTTTAGGAGAAGCTCAATCTCCTCAACACCTCAGTAAAGGCAAATACACATATTTGCAAAACAAAGGGAGCTTGAAGATCCCACAATCTAAACAAAAGTGAAGCGCATGCATTATTATTTACCTTTGAGGAAATGCATTACATTGAATGTATTAGGCCACTGTAAAATGTTGTATTAACCAGTTTATTAATTTAGTGGTATTGGGCAGTTCCTCTGTTTGGCAGAAGTAAAAAAAGACTTTGATATCTAGGAAAGTTTTCGAATTAGGTCTGAAATGGTTGGTAAGTCACTCACTTGCCTTATTAATTTGTTCACAACTCTTTATTTATATTTTACTGCTCAGCCAGCTGTCTACCCTACCCCATTCTCAGCTTGTTTTTCCACATTCACTGCCAGCCTCTCACAGCTCAATAACTTTCTTCGCTCATAACTCACGTCCATCACTTATAGTCGCAGTGTCTATTATTCACAGTTAACCTGCAACAAATAGCTAGATTATAAGATTCATATTTTCTGCTTAATTTATTTAACATATGTTGCTAATATTTTGCTGATTAAAATTGGCACATATTTTTCTGGGCATATTGCCTCATCATCATTGGACCTTGTGCGTGTTGTTGCATTTTTCCTCACCCCAACCCCCATATGTATTGAATATAAACCTGAATTGCCTGGTACAAGTGTAAACAGAAGTTTAAAAAACTGGAACAGATTTGATTTGACATTTAGCTGTCTTCAAAAATAGCCAACTCCATCCTGAAAATATCATATTTGTGGGTTAATGTGTAGCAAGCAAAACTAATATAAACCAGTCACATATGTGACTGGTAGCTAGCGTTTGTTATACTTCTTTAGCCTCTGAGGTTATGGAAGCATTGATTGAGTCCCTCTTTGAACACCTTCACAGCAGTGCAAGGCATCTTTATTCTCATCTTAATCTAGCCACCACCGCAGGAGTAATCATTATTAAGGCGGACAGTTTTCCATTTGTACTGATTTTCACAGATAAAATACATGTTTTTAAATGTGGAAAAACAGACAGGGTGCTTTTGCATGAATTCTAAATACTGTGAGTCACGAATGCCAGGCCGATAGCTGTGCGGATTGACAGGTTTGCGATGATTTATACCATTTTTTATATCTGGGTATTCATACCATTGAAATATGCCAGTCATTCACTTATGAATGTGAATTTATTAATTAAATTGATGTAGCAATGTATTAGTTTCAACTTCATTTTTTCACAAAACCCAAATTAAATATGGACAAACATAGATAGAATTTGTATATGGATAAATACACAGAAATTAAAAATTAAAACCTAAATCCGTGAAGCCTAATATTGTATTTAATAAAACAATGGTGCAGCGCTGGCTCTTCTGCCTTGGGAGGCAAAGGGGGAGAGGTTTCAGAAAGCTCAGCTCATTTTTGGCTTCAAAGCCCAAAAAGACCTTGAGCGAATCCACAGCCAAGCATCTGACTCTAACCGGACTCAAACGTTCTCTGGATTACCCACCTCTAATATTTAAGGGAATGTTGAGAAAAAACACCCTGCTTTTTAGGTCTCGCGAACTGCGTTGCACTGCGCAGGAGTGCTCGCGCAGGCGAGAACCCTTTTGTAGGGGGTTTAGAAACAGAGCCTGGAATCGCACATGCTTGTGCATGTGCTTTTCCTTTTGGCATCCGCGATTGGCTTTTGAGTGCGTGTATTTCTCAAAGACGGCACGCAATAGGCCAAAGGCGGACGCATTGCTCCGGCAATTGTCCTATTGGTGTCTATTACGCGCACCAAAGGCCATGTGGTTTCTATTATCGTGCCCAGACAAAGGCGCGATAATTGAAAGCACGTCTCGCAGTGGCACACGCGCACCACTCGCGAGCTTCTTTTTTTTCCAAGAGTAAGTGAAAGCGAAAGCTTTCCCTGCCGCTTGTTTTTTTTAGATTGTAGTCCAATCCAAGTTGTAGCGAATCATGATATCCGTGGTACTAAGTTGTCCCCTGGGTAGATGTCGGCAAGCGGAAGCCGCCAAATTCATGAGGAGAGCCGAGGCAGAGGTGGCACGCAGCGCCAGAGTACCAGTCCAATCACCAGGGGTACCGGCCCTTTAAAGCTGCAGATTAGAGCCGCAGCCTCAGCTGATCCGCGGATTGTCTGTCCCCGGATGATCAGGGCGCCGGGATATGACATCTGTACAGCGCGGCAAAGTTTCCTGCTGTAAGTCGATGCGGCGGGGGACGTGGGGATGCCATTATACTGCGAGGTGATGCTTTATTTATGCTCTCGGGCGCAAGAATAGATGAAAATAGAGCACATAATCGATACTGCAGGAGCGCTGAGACTGAATAGCACTCGGCCTCCTCCTGCCTCCTCTCTGCGGCCCCTCAGCGTCTTGGTGTGAGTGGGCAACATGGATGGATGAGAGGGTGGGTAGATGGATGGATGATGGACAGACGGATGGATGTTATGTTACTTTTCATATCTGTATAGAGCAGCACACACTGGGTTTTGATCTCTCTGTCTATAGTCTGTATAGTATGTATCTCAAATTGACTGCTTCTATCTCCTCAACTTTGCTGATTTACTTCCGTCTTTTCAACCTCCCTCTTACATTCCCCCTCTTCTTTTGGGACTGCCCTCTTTCCCTTCACCGCCTTTTTAGGTCTCGCTGAGCCCCAGCGCTTGCGCTGGCTTGGAGAGACATTTTATAGTTGGGATTTTCAAAGTGCTGCCGTGGCCTAAAGCCTCAGTGCACGTGAACGTGCACGCGCGCAGCGCCATGTGTCTTTCCTCGGCAGCACGCGATCGCAATCGTGATCACTTTCACTTTCGTGGCCGAGGAAAGTGGCGAAAGCTTGTTCTATTTCTTTGTCTTCTTGTTCTTGTTTTAAACTACCAGCGCGAGGCACACATGCTTTTTTTGTCTCACCCCAACCCTGTGAACATCACTGGCTGCTCGACCTTATCCGCCCCACTGGGCGCTCGTTTACTGTAAACTCTCAGGTCTCACCCTAGGTTCGTTCCTCTGGAATGAAATGGAGAACAGTTTGTGACTTCGCTGCCCCTTCACCAGATTGTGAAACGTGCAGGAAAGTCTGTCTGTAGGCCTGTCTGATTACACACAGCTCTCGCACGCAAGCAAAGGAGGGGCTCTGGCACTCTACCTCCAGGAATGCTGCCCTTTGCTGCCAGGTAGTGCCCAGCGCTCGAGCCGGGCACGGCTTCATGGCGGTGCCTTTACCTGGAAGAAACGGATCCCTGAGCCCAGTAGTGTTAGCGTCGCAGGCTTGCTTGCAGGTCATTCCTGCGCAATACTTCCAGCTTGATCTGTGCAGGCTTACTGCTGTTCTGGGATCTCGTCCACGTTCTTCTCCGTCCCTCGAAGGCCGCGGGCCTCTTCGTGCCCCCTCAGGTGCAGACTTTTCAGCTGTGCACTGGTGCCCTCCAGATAGTCTTGTAATGCCCTTAATACTTCGGATCTTTTCTGCCATCAGGAGTGCCTCCCTTCTGTTGGCTCCGTGCAGCTGTGGGTTCATCAACCAAATCTTCCCCATGGGGCTTGAAATGTGTACGGAACCAAATCGAAGTATGAACTCGTTCCAGATGCGACCTGGACTCGTTCTGAACATGCGTGGACATGCATGTGGGCTTTCCAAGGGCTGATAGCTAAAATGAATATTATAGATACCTGTACTAGTAAGTAAGGGATGCACATCCTGCTTGAGACAAAGGACATTTAACGGAGAGGCTTCTGGTGGGCTCGTGATGTGAATCCAGTGAATGTAGTAGACTCCATACATTACGGGCTGCTTAGTCCCACAGATGCTTGTATAAAACGTAAGTTACATTGAAGTCCTTCATGGCTGCTGCTTTGAGTATCTTGGGTGGAACACTGTCAATCACTTACTTTCCCATTTCTATGTATTCGTAGTTCATTAGTTCTGTCCTTTTGATCAGCGTTTGTGGTAGCAGATTTGGGAACACTTTCTAGGAATCCTAGTGATTCATTGTAATGACTCACATCCTCGTGACGTTTTCCATGCTGACCACTGGGTGCTGGCTGCATCAGATAACCCTTATCTGTCCCTACAAAGCCCTCATTCTACGCACAAGACTCTATTCTAAAAGAATGTGAAAGCGATGACTGAATTTAACTGCAGGCCTCTCACTGTTTTATTTTAATAATGAGTGTAAAAGGTAACTATTTTGTAACTGCTTATATTTCACATGCTTTACTTAATCTTGCATTCCCTATGAATGTTTGCTTTTTCTAGGATGTTGTTAATTTTTTTTTAGGCAGCATATTACTCATCTAGTGCGTAATTTGAATTGAGTCATATCAAGCCGTTTATAATGGGTCAGTGCAGTGCAAGTTTCTCTCAGTGGGGCAGCATGGTGTTCAGTGAGGGAGAGGATGTGGTACCATGGTAGGAGCTGTTGAATTTGGGACTGGGGAACCAGGTTCAGCCTTCATGACCAGTCCACCAGACCACTCCCCCTAAGGGAGCACATTCGCATGCTAGACCTTAGAAGGACCCACAAGATCTTAAAAGCCCTGGTGTCTTAGCACCAGCAGGTGGACCCTAGCAGTAGCAAGTGTGGGCTAACCTTGAAGGCCTGTCCGCATCAAGTCATTCTGAAGTTCACCTCCAGTCTTGCAGGCAGGCCTCTGAAGCAGCACACCATAGAGTGACAGTGACTCTGTCACTGAGGTCACAGGACCCTTGAGCAGGGTTGCTCTAGGGCAGTGCGACCGCAGCGGGCGCTAACTTCAGGTGGGGGCGTCATGTTTGTAAGTATATGGTTTTAAAAGCACTTGCTGCCTCCTTCCTGGCCTCCAACAACTGGACCCAATCCATCAGTTTTTCCTGCACTCTGATTCTCCGCCCACAGTTCCCCTATTCCCCCCACCCCCCACTTCGACCACAGAGTTACAGTGAAGTTAACACTAATGTGTTTTTCTAAATCACTTAGTACAGAAGTTTTGCCAATTTCAAGCGCTGTAAATAACAGGCGTTTCCGTTACCCAGTGTAATATTACTTAAGTTAGTGACCTCAGAAGCATGAATGATTAGTTGACCTTTTTTGCGTGCGCGCTCATAATCCAAAAACCACACCACATTTCAATGGCGACTGGCGAGTGCTTCTTACCGACCAAATCCGCCAGCTTTTCAAGGACTGTATTTCAGATTTCAAACTTGGCGAAATAATAAATGAACAAGGTGTGTTGTAGTTTTCCCGAGCTTTTAAAAGTCTTCTGCTAAATTATAAATTCCTGAAGCCTAAATACAGCTCTGTTGACTGAAAGGGGTCAGATTTTGTGGCGCAGTGTTAAAAATATGACTCTTATTAGTCAGACACATAGGGACACGTTTTAAATGCCAAAGGAAAGTAGGCTGGGAGTACAAGAAAAATACATTTTAGAAGCTGGCTTTGAAGCTATTTAAGGACAAGACCTATAATTTGTTTTGCATTTGTTAAATTTGTGATTTGTCGCTGCACCACTGTAACCACAAGCCTAAAAACAAACGCTGGAACTCTCACAATGAGTCGCTAGTGGCCAAATATGGGTCCTTCTGGTGCCACAGCCGTGATTGAGGTACGAGATTAATGGTTTGGGGAAGCCAGCATGGTAGCATGTTGTTTCAAGGATGTCATTTGGACAGATGCTGTTGAGATGGCAAAGCTGTTTGGCACATCTGTCGTGGAATGTGATTATGTTCTGTGGCAGAAGCAATAATAAAAAAAAAGCAGTTTAGCAGTTGTTTGTGTGATTGTCAAATAAATCTGCGCTTTGTATGGCGAGTGTTAGCAAGTACAGCTACATCTCGAGCTTGCTGCAGGGACTAGGGCGGGAAATGCTTCACTGGGAGTTCGTGAGCCCTTCCGTTGTTTTCGGAACGCACTCTGTCACCCTGCTCTTCTGCAGTGGTGTAACACAACCCCTTCCAGGAGGCGAGTTGTCCCCCCCCTCCTAGCTTCAAATAACTGCGTCCCTCATGCCAATCAAATCAAACCAATGACACAGTGCTTTGGTGCAAAAAAGGTCGCAGTATGTTAACATAACATATTTATACCTTTGCAAAATCATGGTTATCCTATTCCTAATCTTTCATGGGAATATACTTCCTTTTGTTTGCAATCCTTTTTAGGTCTCGCCTGAGCCAGCGCTTTAGCGCTGATCTCGCGAGAGCTTTTGTAAAAGGGGGATCTGGAAGTGCAAACTAGTGCTTTTCAGGCCTCCAAATACAGTGCATGTGCACCGGGCGCGCGCACCATTTGGCAGCCTGAAAAGCACTGCCTGATCACTTTCGCGGACACAGCCACCATCTGTCTCCTCCGTCACGGGTCATTAAGTTGCATTCTCCTCTGCCTCCGCCCGATCACTTTAACTTTCACTTTCGTGGCTTGGCTTGTTCTAGTGTTTAGTCTTCCGTTCTGACAGCACATAAAATAGATATATAAATAGGTGGCAAATATTTAGCAGGATTATTAGCGTTTGTCAACACTTAGATTCAACATCTTTCTGGTTTTCGAGCTGCTGTTATTTTGAAAGTGAACATGATAAAATTAAGCTCTAATTTGTTCGATACTAAGGCCGCATCAGCAAGATAGCTACCGGTTTTGTTTTTTTAAGGTAAATTTCCCACGTCTGGGTATCGGGTTGCATTTATCAATCCTAAACTTGCATGTTTCCACCACTAAGCTGTTATTTGTTCAGCTGGATGACTTTTCATTCCTTTGTCTTGGGTAAATAAAACCATGAAAAAAGTATCAATTTTATAGTTGGCTTGTTACTAGTAGCATAATATGTTTTTATACAGGACTGTATTTCAAACTGGCAATTGCTTTGCAAGCCTCTCGGACCCCCATCCTGTTAAGAGTATGATTCTTAAGGCTTTGGTTTTCTTTAGAACCCCAGTTTTGCGTTTAATGTTTTTTTTATTTCTCTTGGTAGTAAACTCAAACCCATAGATGTACCCCTCACCCGGAGATGGCTTTCTTGTACTGAACTGTAATTGGGGGATTATTGATGGCTTAATTTGTAGGCGTTATTTTAGATAATATACTTAACCTACAGTGACTCTTGCTTAATAGCATATCTTTCCTAATGAGACTGTTGCATGGAATCAGTCCATTCATGCCAAAGCCGGACCAGAATGCCTTACTACAATCCCCTGTTCTCTTAAGACTTGTGTGCCAAATTGGCAATGCCCGTTTTCCGACATGCAAAATGTGCACCCTGTACCGGTAGAAGGCAGCTGTGCATGACAATTTTACACTGGGGGAAAAAACTTCGAGTGAACGTTAGATTTATTTTCAGGATGTTCTATATTGATGGCATAATTGTACATACAGCTAGCTTACTTGACTTAAACAAAGAAAAACTTTGTAGGGCACGGATCTCTGGAGCTCAGATTCAGTCTTGGACCCGCTGGCCTTCTAAAGATTTTGTACTCAGACCTGTTTTACTCTGGCATGTTATTAGACTTTGCAAATAAATTATTCCTGCTGTATATAGCATCACCCCCATATTACGCTCAAAGGCGACCTTAAACAGCTCATTTCTGAAAGGTGTTTTCATACTCTACCTTTAATGTGTTTTGCCTACCACCTTCAGCTCTCAATTTCATGAAGAACTTTATTTATAATTAGTTATCGACCATGACTTGCATACATGACTTTCTTTAATATAAACTGAGATTACAATCTGTAGTTATCTGGGTGTCATGACATCTCTCAATTCTATAGAGTGGCTGTACATCCTATAAAATCTACTTTTAAACTCTTCATGTTTATCTTCCTTTCTGAACTTTGTCCTCCTTTAGCCCTGCTTCCCCCCTCTTTATTCTTCTCTGTCTAATTTGGTACAGCTACACTACTTTTCCTCCTCATCTTCAAATTTCTTCTTGCCTTGCTGAGTTTTTAAAAATAAAAAGCAGTTCGTTAGTGCAAGGTTTATGCACTCAGTAAATCATGTGTAAGTGCCGCGCCCACTTGAAGAGTTTAGCTTATTTGTTAGTCTTTCAGCTACATATATTTTCCCCAGTATTTTTGCTCCCACAATTGTACCCTCGTTGTGTTCTCTGGTCTGGTATATTTATTTTTTATGATTTATCTGCATTGTTTTCATTTATATAGCCATTGATGTTCGTATAATGCTTGCTTGTAAATTGTTCTCTGTTGTAAAGCACGGCAACATGGAGGTGACATTTTTGCACTATATATTGTTTTGCACATAAAATAATTTGTTGTGGCTTATGAGTGCTACACGCCACACACTGCTGCATTACTCACTGCTGCATGCTGCACGCAGCACACTGCTGCACGCAGCACACTGCTGCACGCCGCTGCACGCCACACAGTGCTGCATGCCTCACACTGCTACACAAAACACTGCTACACGCCACACACTGCTGCACGCCGCACACTACTGCACGCCACACACTACTGCACGCCACACACTGCTGCACGCCACACACTGCTGCACGCCGCACACTGCTGCACGCCGCACACTGCTGCACGCCTCACACTGCTGCACGCCGCACACTGCTGCACGCCGCACACTGCTGCACGCCACACACTGCTTTTATGCAAGCTTATGCTACTGACATTGTAAATGACAATGCCTTTTATTTGTTTTAAAACCAAAACATAAATAAAAGGCATTGTAATTTTACAATGCCAATAGCTCAAACTCTTATAAATGCGAGACCTATTGCATTGCAAATGCTTGTTGCTCCTGTCTGCAGGGTCTCACACTGACCATCATACAGGGGATTCTGTGAAATGGGGGTCCTAACAACCTTTGCATTATAGTGGGCGTCAGGGTCAGCGCAGGGGTCGCCACTTGTGTTTTTAAATGTGTCCCAGTTAAGGGCAGCGCAAGGGTCATTCAGTTCAATATAAAGACGGCCCTTCATGGGAGACAGTGAGGGGGTCCCCCACTGTAGTACAATGGGGTGACCCAATAACACATTTCAGTTTTGAGGGTGCCCTGTCTGAGGGGGCAGTGCCGAGATCCTCCTTTGCAGAATAAAGGTGGTCCTGCCCGTGGCCACTGCAGTATAGTGGAGGTCGGCGCAGAGATCGCCCCGTGCAGTTTTGAGGGGCTCCTGCTTTTGTGGGGACAGAGCAGAGGGGCACACATTGGCCCTGCGTGTAGGAGCAGTGCAGGGGTCACCCGGTGCAGAAACGGAAAGGATCAGCGCACAGATCCACATTGTCTGCGGCCGGGGGTTGTCCCGTCGCAGTTCAGGGGTCACCCGCTGCACGCGGCGCAGCGCAAGGGTCTTTTGCTGCAGTCCACGTCCAGGAAGCGTTGTCAGAGCGCGCGGCGACTGAACTTACTGATATGGTTAGTATGAACGCGAATGCCTCTTGCTGCTCCGGTGCATCTGTTTATACCCGAGGAGGTGTGTGCGCAGGAGTCGATGCTTGACATAACCGGACAGCCCTTGCGGGGGTGGCATTGTGCCGATAGCTGCCTATATTTCGCTAGAGAGATGCGCGCATTTACGCCTGACAGGGCGAATAATGTTGAGTCATGATCCCGTTACACTTGAGGGCTCCAAATATAGGCTGCATAATTATTTTAGGTCTGTAAACGCCGTCTTTGTTATAGCATTTATTGTAAATTATAGTAGGAAACCTTGGTGTTTTGGTGGGTGGTGCGCTATGTCGTGCGTGGCTGCCCCTAGCTGTACGGCTTGCTGTTTTTGCCTGTGGGTTGTGTAGTGTCCTAGCATGGACACGTTCTAGTGTTCACGTTGTGTGTAATACACTTTACACCCACCCACCACCTACGTCACTGGGTCAGGTGACTAGGCTAATAAAAGGGCCGAGCGCACGTGCTCGTGGCCGGTTAACCCACCATCTAACCATGTGTCTGCGTCCGTTACTATCTAGCATGAGGGCCTAGGGCCCCGACATCACATTGGCGACGAGCGGGCTAATCCCGCGTGTGCAGCCACCTGTTGGAAGGTAGCGAAGGGAGAGCTGGCCGTGCCTGCAGCAGCCCAGCCGATTGGGAAAAGGGGGAGAGAGCTGCCCGCGTGAAGGACCCCCCCCCCCAGCAGGCGAGAACAGCACCTGATCGCCTGCGGGCGTGTGAAGAGCCCCGGCGTGAAGCGAGGTGTCTGAGAGCCCACCTCGCACCTCATGTGCCTGATTTAATCTGCCCCCTGCGTGGAAGAGCCCTGGGGGAGGAGAGCGAGCCGAGCGGAGCCCACCCGTATTGGCCGCGGCACCGTGACCCCGCAACACGACGACGGGTGTCCACCCCGAGCCTGGCGCGGTGAGCCCCCCCCTGAGGGGCAGGAGCAGAGGAGGAGCGGTCCGAGCGGAGCTCACCCGCATCGGCCGCGAACCCCGGAGTGGCGTGGACCATGCGGAGCCCACCCGCTGGCCGAAGGTGAGGCACTGAAGGGACAAACAAAGTGACCTGTGCCCATAGCGTAAAGAAGTTAAGCAAGCAGTCCCCGGGTGCAGCGGCAACCTCCCCCACCCCACGCGGCGTGTGATGAGCGAGGCGGCGGGGAGGAGGCGAGAAGACGACCGTCCCAGGGGAAACTGCCTGGAGCGAAGGAAGCTCGTAGCCTCTGGCGGCAGCCCCTACTCAATCCACCCCCCGCGCAGCGTGTGAGCTCGGAGACGCTGCTGCTGGGGGGGGCTGAAGCAAGGAGGAGAGCTGTGGGTTTTAGGCGGCCGTGTCAGCGGGCGCATAGCGAGGGTCAGAGCATGGTCCCAAATAAAGAAAGGACACCTACCGCGGGAAGGAGTACTCGTCCTGCAGCCTGCAAGTGTCCCAAGCAGCAGCCATCTGGGAAACAGCCCCGTCCACGAGGCAGGAGAGCGCGTAGCCGGCAACCCTGAACGGGCACTGCTAGTCAGTACTACATTCCACCGGCGAGGGAGACACCGGGTGTCCCTATCGCTGCAAGGTGCCAGCAGCAGCGAGTCACGCTCCACGTGAGCGGGGAAGTGCCCCCCCCCTTGCGAGGTGAGAGAGAGCCCGAGGGGACACGCTCTGCATCGAAAAAAAACAAACAGCAAAGAAAAACACGAAGACAAACCAACGCGAGGCAGCAGACTGCATTGGAAAGCGCACAACAGCCATCTACTGGCCAAGTAGCGGTACTGCACCCGCTATCGAAAATGCATGGCAACAGGACTGGGGACACAGCAAAGAGTGCTGAGGGCACACACATGATGCCCAACCAGGGACGTACACAAATGAAACCGTTTTGTCCATGCAAATGAAGAAAATAAAGAGCACAAGCACTGTTGCAGCTGAATTGCACAACCGCAAGGGGAACGCTGTAACACAGCAAAGCAGAGTGGAGTATACACGACCGCCCACACCGGAGTGGCAAAGGACGACAAGGGCGCACACAAGGAATCCTCCAGGGAAGAGCCTGCTGAGAGGTTACGTGGAGTGCGGTGACGCCTACTGGCCAGGGGTACTCGCTGCAGGAGTGAAGACACCAGAGTGCACCAGCCTTGGGTGGCAAGGGTTGAAGAGACTCGTCCAGGCAGCAAGTCTCAAAAGAGGATCGGGAGGAAGTGCGCAGCACGTGCGTCCACAGAAGCAACCAAAGGCAGCAGTCTGAAGCACCGCCTCAGTTACAGAAGGAAAAGAGTGGGTGCGCGATAACCAGAGATCACACGGCGCAAGGAGCAACGCGACACTGAAGATGTACCACGACGGTACGAAGAGAAGCCTGCACCAGCGCCCGATAAGTCAGAAGACACAGGGGGTCACACGACGTGACGCACCTCGTGAAGACGACCAGCCAAATGGTCGCACCCCAAAGGCCCAGCCGACCTGCCAAATGGTCGCACCACAAAGGCCCAGCCGACCTGCCAAACGGTCGCACCACAAAGGTCAAGCCGACCAGCCAAATGGTCGCACCACAAAGGCCAAGCCGACCTGCCCAACGGTCGCAACACAAAGGTCAAGCCGACCAGCCAAATGGTCGCACCACAAAGGCCCAGCCGACCTGCCACATGGTCGCACCAAAGAAGCCGACTCGCCAGGAGTTGCACAAAGAGGTCTGACGCAAGACCGAAGATATCCTGCCAGTGATCGGCAGCGCGGACCGACAAGTGGTCCAAGAAGCTCAAGAAGAACCGAAGTAACTGGTGAAAGGGAGGAGAACGAAGCGGACCATGAGCATGGCCCCACGAACTTCAACCAAAGTAATTGGTGAAAAGGAGAAGATGAAGAGAAGGTCACGACCCTAACTCGGAGTGCTGAGGAAGATGAAGAGAGTGTTCTCGGACGAGGACAAGACCAGGGGGAACACGTGCAGAGTGCGCGCGCTGCATGGAGAAGCCTGGCCAGATAAGAGGAGAACAGAAACGGTCCAGAGTAGGTCGTGAAGCGAAGAGATGAAGAGACCAGAGTGGCACGTCCGCCACTAAGAAGAAAGAAGATATCGCAGTGGCACGTTTGCCACTACAAGAAAAGAAGATATCTGAGTGGCACGTTTGCCACTACAAGAAGGAAGATGACATCGGAGTGGCACGTCTGCCACTAATAGAAAAGGGGAAAGATAGATCTGAGTGGCACGGTTGCCACTGCAAGAAGGAGAAGAAGTCAGAGTGACATGACATCCTCACGGAGAAAGAAATAGAGGACAAGGAGAAGAGTGTGGCAAGACTACTCACACCTCAAAGACAAGGACAGAGAGAAGAGTGTGGCAAGACTACTCACACCTCAAAGACAAGGAAGGTGACAAGCGTCAGAACACAGTGCGCAAGTCCTGAAGAACACCCGTGGCACGGAGAAAAGACCATCTGTTTGATGATGCTTTCAGCACACCTGGGATCTGCAGAGGTGAGCAGGCCGGACCATTCGAAACACCCACCTTTGGGGTTACACGGACACTGGTCAATGCCAGCCGTGGTGACTCAGGGGCAAAGGCCTCAGGGATGCCGGTGAGAGAGAGTATCCCCGCGACGAGAGATGGTCAGCAGCCGCCCTTCATCAAAGGTCTCAGGAGGATGAAGACTTCGCGTGCTAAAGACAGGAGCCAACAGCCACCCTCCAGGTCTGACTGCGGAATCTGAGGTGAGACCTGTCGTCTCCTCCGCACCCGTACTTATCGGCATGGGAGTAACACGATACAGGACACTGAACCCAGGCCAGATCTGAGGAAGAGGGCCTCAAGGATATCCCGTGGCAGGGGAACACCTGTGAGAGGGGCATCCTGGTGAGAGGGGTGTCTTGCGAATGACCCGTCTTTCTGCAAAACAGAACACACGCCACAGATAAAAGAAAAGGACTGGACTAAAAGATAAACGGCAACATCTAGCGCTGGACCACAAGAACTCAACAGCTGCGTTTGTCGCCAAGAAAGTAAAGCGGAAAAGAGACTGTGAGAGCAACTTCAAGGCAGAGCCGTCAAACAGACTAACTCCATCGAGCACCCATGTCTGGTGCCACAGTGAACTGGTGATCGTCCGCGACAGTAAGAACATCGCCTGTGACTCCAGGCTGCTGAAGCGTGAGCGACTCTGCAGAAGTTAGTCACTGTATTACATTTGTATATATATTTCTTTCTCCCCTAGGTTGGACATTTGACTCCGGGTTTTTGTTATTAAAGATTGGGAGGAATGTAGTGTCCTAGCATGGACACGTTCTAGTGTTCACGTTGTGTGTAATACACTTTACACCCACCCACCACCTACGTCACTGGGTCAGGTGACTAGGCTAATAAAAGGGCCGAGCGCACGTGCTCGTGGCCGGTTAACCCACCATCTAACCATGTGTCTGCGTCCGTTACTATCTAGCATGAGGGCCTAGGGCCCCGACATCACAGGTTGGAGCACGTCGGAGGAGGGGGTGTGTATCCGGGCCGTTTGTTGAGCGCTGGTTGAAGCCTCTGTCCTAGCTCGGCCGGACTGTCCCTGGAAGCGCATCCCTGCTCTCATGTAAACTAGTTTGTGCCTTGGCGCGCCCGCAATAGGTGTGTCTATCACCCAGCTCGACGATCGTTATTTCACACTGCAATATGCATTACTCTGATGCATTGACGTGAGTTTGAGCTATTGACATTGCAACTAACAAAGCCTTTTATTTTTGTTTTCTTTTTAAAAACATAAATAAAAGGCATTGTTATTTACAATGCCAATGGCTTAAACTTGCGTAACTGCGAGACCTATGGCATTTCAATTGCTTGTTTAGTTTCCTATTGTAATCCTGAGCAGAATTCTGTTTTTGGGATCGATTATCAAAGCTTTTTTTTAGACTATATATTTGTAAAAAACATTTCACACCACTATTAGCACATACTAATGGAGAACACACATTCAAATCTTCATAACTTAACATAACAGGCGGGTTTGTTCATTCATCCATACTTGACTGAGCAAAGAGTAAGTGGTGTGGAAAGCATGGAAAAGTTCGACAAAATGTATAAATCACTGGAATGGGTGACAAATAATGAAAGCACATTTCTGAAAATAAAAGCCAAACAACATAAACAGAGAAATAAATTAAGCTTAATCACCTAAACCATGTTACTCCTCAGAAAAGAGTACCTTTCATGAATTCTATGCACTTATAGGAATGAAGGATGACATGCATACATTTCAACGGCCTGGTCAGAGAAAGGGAGTAAATAACGATTATGCAAAAAGCACGTTTTAGGCTTGTTGAGAATTGGGAGTTTTATATTTTGTGGTATTCCTTTTAACCACAGTTTCACAAGCCGACATTACAGACAGCTACTGTGAAGATCACAATCATTACCTTCAGGTACCCGAGATAAATCCTGAGGAATGACAGAGAGGAAAGACTTACCGATGGATGTGCCATTGTAAAGGCATTACAAATGTGTTCCCTCAAATATATGAATTCTTAAAAGCAATGTCTTACTTTGGGCCTTGAGGTTGATAATTGCAACAGGCTATCACACTATTTACAATGTAAAACATACTCATTTAGAAGCACAGAAGTTGGTCTCTTCTGGATAGCTCAAACTGTGGTCTTTCTCCAGCCTGCAAGTGGCAGCGTTGCACACCCCAGGATCAGGGAACCTCTGCTAGGGTCCTTTGCATAGCTGTGGCGTGGGGTGAGAAGAACATTTCTCAAAGTGGCAGAATCTTCCCTTTACAATGATAGCTGGACTACTCCTCCACATGCCCTTAAATACAAGTGATCTCACATGTCCACTGGCTACTATAATCCTAGGGCCAGCTTTTGGGTTCACTAATTTGTAATCTGGATCCAACTGGAGTGAGGCTAATACCCACACTTCCCTGAATCCACAGACAACCGTGCTGGGATAGTTAAGCTGGTCATTAGTAGATGTGGGGAAAAAGGAGGAAATATGGGGAAAGGGGCAAAGGTACAAGCGAGAGAGAAACAGAGACACTGGATATCTTCACTCGGCCTGTTCTTACAGCTGAGGTCCACCTCCACTTCAGAGGCGTTGATATCAATAACAAGAAATAACTCAGTATTTCATAATTTGCATTCAAGTTCACTAGTTCTAATATAATGTGCAATATACTTTGTGACAGACTGTCTATGACTGTTGATAAATTAAGCTTTTAAAATAATAGATGTACAAAATAACCTGAACTATACTATGCAGTTCTATAGATAGAACTACCTTCAGTGATTTATAAATCAGGTCTGCGATCTGAACCAGTCGCAATGTAACAAGTTCATCGGCTGAAACATAATGGATACACATTAGTCTTGTGTTTTTCCTCCTGACAATATACATTCACTTCCGCACCACTGGCAATAACTTAAAACAGAGGTCTTCAAACTTTGTTGCGCTGAGCCCCCCTAAGCTAAATATTTTGTGGTCGGCCCCTCGTCAAATCTTTACGGCAAGGACTGAAGGAGCTGAAGGGATAGACCTGAACTCAGGGGCTTGGGCTTGAGACCATTTCAGGGGTTCTTTTTCTGTAGCTCATAATGTACATTAATGTGAGACTTTTAATAGAGCAAATGCTAGAAACAAAAACAGAAATTGATCAACAAACACTGCTACCCATAATTGGGGGAGTTGTGAACCCCTCACCCTCCTAGGCCCCTATGCAACACCACCTGCTTCACTAATGATAGCTGCATTCCCGGAATAGCAGTCTGGTGCGCCTCTTTCACCCATTCCCCTCCATGCCTGCCCATCACTCTAGTCTTGACATAGGCTTTCCATCCCTTTCATAAAAAATAGCTCCCACACATTTCCCCCCTGCAGCCATGGTTTCCTCTGCTCTAATGCTAGCCAGGAATATGAGCCCTAATGTCCCTTTTGTAAATACACCCATGCGCTACCCATGGAATGCCCCCTTGATGCAAACTATCCAATGCAAATCCTGACTTGCTTTGGATAGTAAATCCCAGCATAACACTTTGCATCAGGTTTGCATTATAAAAGTAAAGCAAACCTGCTGCAAAGCATTTGTAAATCGGGGGTCCTAAAGCAGCGCTGCGCAGCCTTGCATTACAGTTGGGCACAATCCAGTCCAAATCGTGATTTGTGCTGGATTGTAAACACCAGCACACTTTGCGTCAGGTTTGTGTTAAAAAAGTAACACAAACCTGATACAAATTCTTTCTAGATTTGGGTCTAAATCATTTGCTGCAACCTGTCTTATGCTGTGTGTAATGAAAATATAAAATAAGGACATATTCACAGTGCTTTCTGGTGAAAACAGGGACCTTGTAGCACTAATCCCCACTACACCTCGCAGGTTTCAATTCTGTGACTCTCTGGTCACACGCACAGAGTTCTGCAGTGATTGCACTAACCATCTGAAATTTCATCCTGTAAGAATGCCTTTCCCACAGGTGAATTTGCATTTGTTTTTAATCTAAAGTGTGTGCATTATTTTATATGCAGTTAACATGAAGTTAAAAAAGCCACATCAAACCAGCTACTGAATATTTTTTTACTTTGCCTGTTGGTAATTGGCCCTGCCACCACAATGACTGACCTCTGCCCCATAAGACTAGAAATCATAGTTCCCATGCTTTTTTATGCCCTTTGGCTGCATGTAAATGAGGACAGCCTGAAAATGGGACAAATAAACAAGTATGCGCTCCCAGGCCATCTTCATTTACAAGATTTACTAGACTTTACTGAGGCATTTACGCCCCCCTAGGAATGCACCCACGGACGCCCAGGGCATATTCCCCCCCCCCTCCCCCCCAAAAGTTTGAAGACCTCTGCCTTAAAACCATTTATGACTCCAAAGTTATATACCAGTCTGTACAAGTTGAGAATTTATCTGGCTTCCTCTGTGGAATAATAAGTGTAACAGAGTTCAAAGACATTTGAGAGGATGGCCCCTGTACTAATGATCAAATCAATGTCTACATTTGTGACTTCAAGTGTAATGCCAGAATACGTCTCTGAACTCAGTCTTTGATAAACTCCTGAAGAAAGTTTGATGAATTCCAATCATAAAAGTGGCCCTCTCCAGCAACTAAATATATTGATTGCCTTGCTAGGAACATTCTGCGACACAAGGAACATATACCCTAGGTTTCCAAGATGGCTTCCACTGTTGCAAGTTTCGTGAAAGTCCAGTGGACCTCTGGACATGTGGTCTGCTTAGACTCCACTTGCGTGTTTTGCGAAGGGCAGGCATCATAGCCATGACACCAAGTCCACACTCCCATGCACCACTGATCTTCTATGCGACAGAAGACCCCGAGCGCACAAGAGGTTTGGAGAAGCGCTTCCCTGTCCATGCCCAGCAAATACAGGTGAGTGTGATTGGCGGATCATGACAGTTTTCTGTGGTAAAGCTATATGAAACCTAATTTAACCTAACCGACCATAAAATGGTTAGAAGAATGAAGGGTATCCTTCTAAACGCGAAACTTACCCCTTGTACTTTTGGGTTTCACATGCAAAAAGCAAACATAAATTGCCACCAGCCAATATAAATTAGACACAGGCAAACAATAAAAACAGGTGCATTCCTGCATTAATGCAAAATAGAAATCAAGCCATGCACCCAACACTAGGAGCCCACACAGACATGCACTATGCCCATTTAAGGTAAGTATCTGAGCTATAGCTCTTCCGACGTTTTCTTAAACCAATATGTAATCGGAATATTTACATAAGAAGCAGAACTACAGCAAAGGGCTAACTATAAATGGGAGATCCATATTTTTCCTGGAAAATGTTATCAAGTGAATGCAAGGTTTTCAGTGAAGCTAATGCTAATGAAGCAAAAGAAAATGCCAGCTTTTAGCTCTATCCCTGTGTACGGAAGTAATAAGATTCACATTGGTATTCACTGAGCCATTGGGGGTTGGAGCATACTTATAATATCACCTGCCTGAAGAATTCTGCCTGGCTTGTGAAACCTGGAGTCTGCAGACAACCCTCTAAGAAATTGATATGGCGGGTATCAGAAGACTTTCTAATGCTAAGAGCAAAAGGTAAAGCCTTACCGCATTAAGACATGAGATAGACCAGTCAGAGATAAAGCTGAAGAACTCGTCCAAACAGACTAAGCATCCTGACTGTCTCAAGTGAATCAACCCAAACACAGACTTTTATTTCAGCAAGACTTCTGCAACTCTAGTTGCTGCATTGACTTCCGGGCTATGGAAAACCTTAGTTTTAGGCTCTGAACAGCCACATTTGAAGAGTAACATCTTTAGAAAATGTTTAAGTTCACAAATGTGGCATTCATCGCTGACTTTGCTACTATCAGTACTGATAAGGCCCTTGGCCTGCACCTGGACAATTTTCAGATTTTTCAATCCCTCTCATGAAGTAACATTGGTTTCCATACACTTTCCTGTTTATGGTAGCTCCCGTTGACTTGAATTGAAATTGTTAAACCTACTTTTCATCATCTTTCTGCTGCTTAGTTAATATCTGTTTTCTGTTAACAGCTTAGTTTCGAGCATTTATTCTTTGTTGTTTTAACTGTGTTGGTTATTGAGTTATTAAAGTCATGCACACACCAGAACCTCTCTCCAAATACGTTTTTATATCAGTCCATATCATCAAGGGTTATTTTAAGGAGTTCTCAGCTTCATGCAGATTTATCTGCCATGAGTGGTGTTTCACTACTCACTCCCCCACAGCCTTTCATGAGGTTTTCTTACATAAGGGCAACCAGTTAACTCCAGAAAACCGCAGTGATCCATTTACTTTCCCATCATTCCAGTTGCTAAATGCAATTTCTTTGAGTCCTAGTTTAGGAAATCGGATTGCTGGTTGAGGGGGGAGGTAGCCCTTCTCAAGTAGTAATCACAATCCTTGGCGGGTTGAACCACAAAAGTCTCTAAATTAACCTGTGCTCAACCCTCTGGTAGCTTGCCACAAAAGCAGTCAGGCTTAACTTAAAGGCACTGCGGTAGTATTTATGCAGTACACAAACAATAATAAAGTGAAAACACAGCACAAGAGAAGTACCATTCCAATTTAGAAAAATAGAGTAACATTTTAAAAATAATTTGAGACCTAAATGACAAGAATCGAATGAGTAGAACCGGAGGTATGCAACTTCAAAGAGTTAGGTAAGTATAGCACCTAAAAGCACAAAGCAATACTTGCGGTCATCTGGTCGTGCTAGACCAGGGGAAAGTCCCAAGTTCAGGCCGACCATAATGGAGCATGGGCAGATCCAGGGACCAGGTTAGCCCAGCTGGGAAAGTTACCATCCCAAAGTCCAGCATGAAGAGTCCAGTTCGCAATGGAGGAGCCTGGGAGGAGCAAGGAGAGCATTGTGGATGGTCGTCACTGTAGCGCAAAAAGCAGGCCTGTCGTTGCGAACAGTTCTCACTGTAGCACGCGGATCTGGTCACCCTTTGCGGAGAGTCGATGCTGGAGCTTCGCGTTGGGGATCACTGCGAGTTTCGCTGCTTTAGCATGATGTGCACATCTTGCGCTGGTATTCGTTGATTTTGGTCACTCTTGTGCGAAGGGAAAGGTTCACCTAAGCTTTGCAATGGCGGTCGTCATAGGCGGCAAGATCTCAGTGCAAATTGGGCTGTTTGTGGTTGTTAAGAGCCCAAAACATCAGATTGTCTCCCTTTCTTTACAGGGGGAGCTCTACTGCTGCCAGCCAGTAGTCCAGAACCTACAAGTGGCATTTTCAGAATTTTTGTTTTTGGAAATTCTTTTTATTAAACCAATTGGCATTTTCAGAATTGCGTCCTAAAATCCAACTTTACAATTAAAGAGGATTTAAAATTACAATTAATTTGAGTGTAAAAATTGCATTTCTACCTGCTCACAATTTAAGGGTATCACTTATTAAATGCAATAAGGTAACCCAATGCTATCCTAAGGCAGGACATTAAAAAAACTTATTTAAGAGTTTTTCACTACTAGGACATCTAAAACTACAAAAGTACATGTCCAACTTTTTATCTACACTGCATCCTGCTTTATGGCCTTCCTTACAGGTGACATATGTATTAAAAAAGAAGGTTTAGGGTGGGAAAATGTTTATTTGTCCAGTTCAAATGGCAGTTTAAACTGCCCACACAGGCTGCAATGGGAGGCCTGGTACATGTTTAGAGAGCTACTTAAGTGAGTGGCATATATCAGTCACCCCAATTGATGGGAAACAGGTAGCAAAGTCGAGTTTGGTCTCTAAAGAATTGTAATTTAAACCTCTCTTTAATTCAATTCAATTCAAATGATCTTTATTCGGATATAAACAGACATCCATAAAAGTACATACAAAATACAACAAACATTCTTAAACACAGTCAAATAAGTGCAGATTCAAAACTCAAATACTGTAAAAATAGTTCTAAATCAAACATATCAGAGACTTCCAGAAAATACATCTATTAAAAGCATTAAAAACCATCCCAATGAATAATAAAACATATTTTAAAAGAACAACGTGTCTAAGGTACATCAATGTGCAAATATGCAGTGTGCAAACAATAAAACAACCTAAGTCATTGATAAAAACTAATCTTAAAAACAGCATATCTGAAGGTACACCCAATGAACAAAAGTGCGATGGATAAAATAATAAACAGGCTTTCAAACCAAGTTCATTGAGGTGAGTGGACAACCAATAATTAAAACACAATAAATTAACTTGGCAGAATAATCAACACACTTCAAGTCATAATCATTGAGGCACGAGAACGGACAGCGGTTTGAAGAAAGTGGTTGACTCTGTAAATTACATCGTCAGTACTTAACATCCGTAAAACTCTGAAAGCCTCGTTAAAATCCGTCAGGGCATTAGCTCTCAAATAAGGGATTAGAAAGTGTTTGGTATATTTTGCATAAAAGCCACAAAACAGTGTAAAATGCAACAAACTTTGCTTTCCACCCTGGTTACATGGGCAGGATAGACTCCCCAAGTTATGAGTGTAGCCCAAGGGGAAGCAGAGTAAATTTACCACACTCCCATCCCTAAATCTAAACAGCAAACTCCGGTTCCATCTGCCCAATTTCTTGCGTAGGTAGCCTTGGGGCATGTTAAATGGCTCGGTACATGCTATTTGTAGTGGTATGTACCCAATAATTACTGGCTTTGTAAATTCGATTTTTTCTCTATTCACTCGATACAAATCAAATAAGGCCCTTTTCACTATGGTCCTATGTGATGTATCGATTATTTCGGGTGCTGAGAAAAGATGCCCCATGTCTACGCTTAGAAGGCTCATCTGTACCGCATTGAGCCAAGGAATGTATTTTGCCCGCTCACTTTTTAGACAGTCTAAAATTATATCACGAGTCAGCGAGGCTGCTGGGTTACGCCAAATTTTTAACCAAAACAGAGCAGGTCTAGATTTTATAAAGTCCTCTATATATGGAAGGTTCAGTTCTCTGTGGCACACATATGATGGTGCCGAGATAACACCCCCCAGTACCCTCCTGCAGAACTTATTTTCTTCAATCTGAATGTTCGTGCAGCTCGAGTATCCCCATACCTCAGCACCATAAGTTCCTGTAGGGACGCACTGGGTTTTGTAAATTTGTAAAAGTGACAGAATGACTTCAGTATGCTTTGGTTGGCGTAAAGTAATTATAGAATTAATGGCTTTACCCAGTTTATTCCTCCCTCTGGCAACATGTGGTTGCCAGGATCCGAAATCGGAAAACAACAAACCTAAGTAAGGGAAAGTGCTAGTGCTGTTTAGAACGTTATTCCCTGACGTAATATGACTGATTTTATGTTTCTTAGGCCCACAAGACATTATATAAGATTTTTTAAAATTTGTGCATAAGTCAAGATCGGCCATATAGGAGACGAAGCCTGATATTAAAGTGCGAAGTGCATTAGGTGTACGACCTAAGAGTACCGCATCGTCGGCATAAAGCAATACAGGGAGAGGTTTGCCGTTAACGAGCGGAACATCTAAAGTCAATTTATCCAAGGATGTACTTAGTTCATTTATATATAAAATAAAAAGCAGGGGAGCCAGGACACAGCCTTGTCTAACACCCCTGCCAATTAAAACCTCGCCCGAAACTTCACCATCATTGTTAATACGGACACAAGCTTTTAAATGACTGTGTAAGTGGGCCAAAAAGTGGACCAGAGATTCGTCCAAACCATACCTCAGCAAGGCTGTCCATAGGCGTGATCGGTTGACAAAATCAAAGGCGGAGCTTAGATCCATGAAACCTAAATAAAGTGGGGATTTTTTAGCTATAATGTATTTATCTAAAACTAAGTTTAGGTTCAGGCACTGCTCAACCGTCCCTACGTTGCTTCTAAAGCCTAACTGGCATGGGTGTAAAATTTTGTTTTCTTCGGACCAGATGTTAATCTTATTAAAAATGACCCTGCCCAGAATCTTCAATGTATTGTCGATTAATGATATCGGGCGATAACTCCCAGGATCAAATCTGTCCCCTTTTTTAAAGATTGGTACGATGGTGCTATTAGACCAAGAATCAGGCAGTGAAGTGATGGATAAATTGTTAAAAACATTACACAAAAGTGGGGACCATAGATCAGGCTCTGATTTTATTAAATCAATAGATACTCCATCAGGCCCTGGCGCTTTGTTTCCGGCGCTTTGAAGAATTGCATCCTCTACTTCCGTTATTGAAATATGCGGGAACTTAAATGATTGACAATTTTCAATAGGAGGGGTCGATGCCATGTAAATATTTGTAAAATGTTTCACCCATACATCCCCCGGTATGCTACAAGTTATGGGAGTGATATTAGAGCCAAATGATTTCAAGTTCTTGACCTCTCTCCAAAACCCGGCAATATCCTTTGTTGCTGCAGTTCTTGCAAGTGATTCCCAATGAGTTATTAAAAGCTCATTGGATCGTGTTTTTAAAGCACGTTTGTAACTAGACCTCAAGGTCCTCACCAAAAGCTGATCTGGTGGATCGGTCTTTAAAGCAGCTCTCAAATCTCTATTTGCTCTAGAGCAAGAGTTGTCAAACCATCTGGGGGTGATATTAGTATTGATTAAGACTGGCTTGGATATCTCCTTCTTTATAGTCTTGCACAATTCAGTGAATGCTTCCACTATCGCATAATTAGGGCGGTCGGATGACAGGCAGGTGAAGACTAGTCCAGGATAAGATTTTATAACCTGGGCTAGTACCCCCTTATTGTTAATCCCCTTCCAAACCACCCTAAGCCTATCTGTCGACACGGCTAGATTTTTTGCCCCTATTTCCTTCCGCTTCAACCTTTTGTGGGGAAGTTTGAGGGTGGATAAAATGGGGTAATGGTCGCTATAGATACACCTTACTACTGAGGCCTCTAATAAAAGGTCCACCAGCATAGGGCTCATGAGTACATAGTCGATTGTGGAAGCACTCCCATGTCCAATGTAGGTGGCCACAGGGCAGAGTTTTTCCATGGTGTTTACTTTTTCCATTACATTAATTAAATCCCTCGTGGCCAGAAGGTTGGATAGTTCTTCACCTCTTTTACAGGGAGGAGTTCGACGGTGGATGTGTGCATTAAAGTCGCCTCCAACACATATCCCGTCAAGTTTACCACACATTTGTCTTTCAGTAATGTCGTCAATAAAATTAAACAGCTCTATAAAATTCATATTGGGATGTGTTTTAAAATCGTTGTTATAAAAATTTACAAAACATATTCTAACACTGCTAACATAAAGCAATGCCTGGAAGTTTCTATTTTTTGTTTCCAGTGGTTCAGTTATGACATCGGCACCCATTTTGACCCATGTTGATAGTCCCCCACTGGGTCTACCTAAAGCAGGTATTGAGGCAGTTTGATTAAAACAACAGAAACCATCAAAAAGTAAAGAAGTGGTACACCAGGTTTCTTGAAACATTAAAATATCGAATTTAGAAACCCAGTCCACCCAATCGCTGTTTGTAACTTTAGCATTTAAACCTGCTATATTCCAACTTAGGATTGCCAAATTGTTAGTCAGAGATACCGGAGTAGAAACATAGCTATTATTCTTAGGCACCTTATCATCGTTGGCAATCACTGTATTTAAATCGATAGGAGAATCCCCTGCTGGCCTGAGTATTTTAGAATAGTTCTTAACTGCTGAATCTGACGAAATGGTTGATGGTCAGTCCAGAGTGCCCAGATCAGACAGGGCACTGTACCTATTGTGTAAGGGAAAAGGCGAAAAGGTGGAGCTGTGAGGTCTATAATGGGGTCTGTAAAAGTAGCCCAATGGTAAGGAGGTTATATCAGTGGGCGGAGAAAAACATTTATTATTACTACCAAGAATAAATTTAACTGTAGAGGGATTTCTAAAATTGATGACGATACAATCCCCTTCTATGTTCTTTGGTAGAGGCCCAACCCAGCTCACCCGTCGTGTAGTCAAAATTTCTCTCATGATATTAGGTCCTACCCCTTTGTGTTTAGATAGCCAGTCTATGCATTTGTTGTTAAGCTGCATCCATGTCTCGCTCTGTCCCTCCCTTAACTGAGGGACTCCTGCCAGAATTATCACATAAGGGCAGGCGTCGGGGGGCAGATTAAGGACAGGCCCTGAGTGCATTGTTGGCCTTGTGGTAGTTATTTGGCCCATATCAGATGCAGTGTTAGTAGGTGCCTTCCTTCCTGTGGTGTGATGGGTGGGAGCATCCTTAGGCATATTAGTGGCAATAGTATTGGGGCATATCGGTTCTATGGCCGTGACCTTGGTGTGCTGGGGGTTTTTTAAAGTGTGATTTCTCCCGTCACTAGTGCTATTCGTTACAATATTTGCAGTGGTGACATTACTGGGGGATTTTCGCACATCACTTAGTATATCTTTGTTAACATTTTCTAAGTCTTTCAAAAAGCGCTCACCCCTTATTAGATCAAGACTGATAGCCCCCTTCCTCTTAGCATCCTCATTTTTAATCATTGTTTCGATACGGTCCAATCTTTTAAAAATATTATTAAACTGTTTGACCATTTGACATTCTAACTGTTTAAAAACGGTATCTACAATGGTTTCCAAAAAGTTAGCATTTGATTTCGTTGCTGGAATATTTTCACTAACTAACTCAGTCTGTGTATAAGTACAGTTTGTACCATTACTGGGAGGAATAATGTCCAAAGGTCCTTCAACCAGTTGCACTTCATCAGTCGTAGCACCACTGACCCCTATTGTTTTTTGCTTCCCTCTGGTCCACATACTCTGCGGTGTGGGTTGGCCCTTATTATACGGAGCTGGTTTCCTTTTGTTATTTAAAGATTTTGGGGGGCCTCTTTTCCTTTTTCCTCCAGCAGGTTTGGCCTTTGGGGATATATGAGGGATAGGGACATATTCAGTGGTGTCAAGCTGGGATTCAAGGATAATAGTATCACTTTCCTCCTCAAGTGTGATAGATGGTGGGTTGGGCACATTGGATTTAGACACAGTAATGGTTGGAGATAACGGTACAGTGTAAACTACGCTTGAGTCTCTTGACTCAGTGTGTACGCGCAAGAGTTCCAGTGACATCCGTCTCTCCGTACTCGCAATTTCATTGGCAACCATGTTAAAAGCATTGTCCAGCATACTTTCCAAAGTTAATGGTATACCCGTATGTGCCGCATCTGGGCCACCGCTTTGGATGGCAGAGCGCTTCCCCCTTGTAGCCATATCGCTTCTCTCACCTGTCTTCAACTTAGATGGGTGGCCCGCCCGACCACTGTTGACCTCTGAGGACCTCAGAGGGCCCGCCCTTTGCCCGGGCTTAGCCCGGCGCCGCCCGCGCGCGTCCCGTCTCTTTAATGGTAAGGCTGGATTTTAAGTCACAAATCTGAAAATGCTGCTTTTAGAAAGCTTATATACCACAACGGGAAGTGATCCTGATAAGGAAATAGGCGGCGGGATCCATACAAAATAGCAACACAGTGAGAAACCCCCTACACCATAAATTCTTCAATAGTTGCATTAGCTAAGTAATTACTCCTAACCTATACCTTCAAAAACACATTTATTATTCTTCAGAGAATTATTTTGATATTATCACATACCTGTTCAAGGAACTAACACAGGGGTGGCTCCTCCTAAACAGCGGAGGAGCATCGCTCTACCTGCTGTGAGTTCAGCAGGCAAACTGAAATAAATAAAATGACATGTTAATGCCATTTTATTTTGCCTCCTCTCGCGCTGTGTTCAGCATGAGGGTGGGGCGGGGCTGAATCCGGCAAATGCAGGATGGCTGCACTGGTCTAAGGTGCGCATGTCGGATTGACCAGCTGACTATAACCGTCCAATTCCACATGTGCACTGTAGACTCAGCTATCCAAGGGAAGTGAAACAGCTTGGGGATTAGCTGGCACAGGCCCGCAGCCTCAAAATGAGAATGGCTTAGCCTGCTCCAATGAATCCTGGAGCTGCTCTCATGCTTAAAATAGCATGAGAGCATCATAGGAATTGGTTTGATTTGTATTCCACTGAGCAGGAAGGAAGTCCTTCCCTTTCCTGCTCGTGGTCAAAAGGATCGGAATTGCCAACAGAGAAGTGCTGCACCGGGAGTGCTCCGGCATTTATAGTGAGTTGTGCACCATCGTGCCCCGCCTTATTTTTCACATGCTAGTCTCCACTGAACTTACATGTACTGAAGACAGATTGACGACACAAACATTATTAACACCTATAAATAAAAGACATTATTTGCACTTGATTTTACACATATAGCACATGCAAAAAACACTTTTATATTACGGAATGGTAATGGGGCATTCACCTAAATGCCTAATATAGTTGAGAAAATAGTGCAGACGCTAAACATCATATGACAAAGCTGACATTTATATTATCAACATATATCCATATAACACTTTTAGAAAGATGGCTTTCACTTGTCCTAACTATTTGGTGCCTGCAGCCTGTATAGTGGATCAAATGACTAGGTGTAGCTGACAGTTGGTCTTTGTGTATCCCTACCAGACAGCGAGACAAAGATGAAAAAGGTGTTGTCAGGGTGGGTCATCTCTGCCAAGATCAGGGGGAGGAGCAGTCAACCACCACGATTGCACATCACAAAGACTCTGCCTCAGCACACTCACAAAGCGTTGTTTGTGCCCTCAGACAAGTTGGGGCCAGGACAGGGAGGCAGGAAATTCCAGACACCTGTGTAGCGGGAGTACTCTAGAAGCTTCTACCACTTGAAAGTGGACACCAGTAGCAGATTATCAGACCCAACTCTTCAGACCACTTCTGGAACTGTGGAAGACTCAGAGGAACGACTGCTCTGCTGCAAGAAGGATTACTCTGTTATCGTTCTGCCATGCAGCATTGCTTCCAGGCTGCCCGAGTGAGAAGGACTGAAACTTGAACCCTGGACTACCAGGGTGACTCCCAGGGCTAGTTGGCTGGCCTCCTAATCAGAGCATCAGGGACAGAAAAGGCTCTTAACACCCTGAACTCTGCACCTGGACTCTAACTGCTGTGAGTCCTGACCTCTCAAGATACGCCCCTCCAGTCTTGGACTCTGGGAAGTCGGGCTAAAGGGGCTCTGCCAGCTCAACTGTGGACTTCCCCAGAACCGATGCAGGGCAATGCAGCCTCGACGCCAGCCCACATTGCCACTCTTGCAGCCTCTCATCGGAACCAATGTAGTGAAACGCATCCTGGATGCCAGCCCGCATTGCAGCCCTCGCAGCTACACCTCAGAACCGACACAGCCTCAATCCAAGCCCACATTATAGCACTTGGATCTCATTGGAACTGCCACGACATGACGCATCCTCGCCACTGACCTCGCATCGCTCCTCGGAACTGCTGCTGCATAACGCCCGCATCCAAGACTTAAGGTAGGATAGCCAGTGGGTCTAACTTGGTCCTTGTATGTGGCCCGCGCTCCATTGTATTCTGCTTGAACCTGCGACTTTGCCCCAGTGATGTGCAACCAGATGACCACAGTTGGCGCTTTTTGCTTTTGAGTAGTATTTTCACCTAAACCTTTAAAAATGCATATCTCCGGCACTACTAATTGGATTTTTGTCGTTTTGGTGTCAAATACTTTATTAAATTGTACTAAATGTTTCTAAATTTGGGTGGGATTTTCCTTATGTTGTGTTCTTGCTATGTTACTGTGTGAGTGCAGCATAAATATTTTACATCTTGCCTCTCAGTTAAGCCTGACTGGTTTTGTGACAAGCTACCAGAACGCTAAGCACAGGCTAATTCGGGGTTTGCTTATGTCTCATCCTGGCAGGAATGATAGCTGCTGCTTGAGTAGGGTTTCATACCTCCTCAACCAGTAACCCAATTTCCTGCAAGCTCCCTTTAAGGAGTGCTAGGCTGGGCGATTCATGCCTCCTGATAAGGGATGGATACCTGGGCAGAAGAAAAGGAGGGCATCAGCAATAAGTTCTGTCAACAGTCAGCTACTCCCTCCTTATTTCCAGGACTTCTTAATCCCATCCAACAGATCCCAAGTTTTTTGAAGAACTTGCTAGGGGACAAGAAAATAGCCAGCTTTTCCACAGCTGTTCTGAGGCTGCGATTTAAATAGGACTTTGTCCCCACCTCCTCTCTCTCAAGGGGCCGCACCTGTTCCTGAATGGATCCTTCCCTGAAACCACACGCCTTTTGTGTGGAGCCAATCTCCCATAGCTACATGAGTGTAGTATTCTCCTCCTGCCCCCTGCCCATGTAAAAGGGAACCAATCCCCTTCTTGCACCTGGAAAGACAGTGTGGCCATGGACTGGGATGACATATTGTCATACTGCGAATGAGAGCCTTCTGCCATCTTCTGACTTAGCCACTTCGACTGCATAGTGGTCCACTTTGTGTGTGTCAGACAGCCAGCTTCCTGCCTTCCCTATACACACTACCTGAGTGCAGTAAGTGGTGCATACATAGAGAAGCTGCTTAGTCAGTGTTACAAAGGGCCAAGTCTGACTTTGCCAGCTGACTCAGGGCCAATTCCAACTCTGAGACAATGTACCATAAATTCCCTGGCTATTGTTGACTCCTAAGCTAGTGGCAGCTTCGAGGAGGCCTTGCTGCTTCTGTTCGAACTGGTTCTAGATCCCTCTGGTGCGCCTTTGTGCTGCTTGAATCCGTTGGTGCTTCCAGTTAGACTTCCACTAGTGGGATCTACCTTGCCCAACCAACCACAGCCATGCTTTTTCTGACACTTGCCCATGCACTGGTGTTTTACCTGAGGGTCTGCCGTTTTGGCCCAGTTCTGACACACCACAGCTCCTGAGGCACCAGATCCTGATCTGGCCCTAGCTCAGTTGATATATTTTTTCCCACGTCATGCTACACCACTACCATGGTATAGCTCTAAAAGGCGGATGACTTCCTTCCTTTTTCTTTGCTTCACAAATACTTCAGAAGGATGTACACCATATTTTATTCTAATGTCGATGAGCTCAAGCAGGTTCCAGTTAACGAAGATGAACACCATGGAGGTGAATGTTATACTGTTCCTGGTAGCTATACTTTGACCTTCAGAATGGCAGTGGCTTAGAAACTTAGCCAGAGGCTGAATTAGATTCACCATTGGGGCCCCCAACGAAGGAAAGTAACTCATTTACGATGAATGTGTGCAGAGCTGGCAGATGTCTTAGATTTACAGTTCCCCAAAGTTGAGAGTAAGGTACACCCATTCACTGAAATTCTATAGCCTGGGCCATCAACATCTCATCTCTTACTGCAGTTTAGTAAGGTACTGACCGAGTCCCTCATGGTGGCCTTGCTCAAAACGTGTTCTGACAGACCAGTGAGCCATCCAGTGCATGGTGTTACAGACCTGTGCCAGGGACACACCTTTCTTTACGCAGAATCTCAGTCCTGACAACCTTGTTGTGCAGGCCTCAGCAAGTAAGCTAAATCCTAATGCTTTCTCCACTACTGCACCACACAGAGAGTCCTAAAGGATAGATACTTTTTGCAGGAGGGTTTTTCATCCACCAGTTTTGATCTACAGTTCTTGAACGCTACCCACCCTTACCCACAGTCTTTCAGTTTTTGGTCAGTTGTCAGTAAATCAATCCACCATTCTCGCCAGAGAAGTTTGGACGTTACTTGCCAAGGGGACAATCAGGGAGGTGCCTGAGGTGGAAAGAGTCAAAGTATGCTATTCCCAATACTTCCTGATCCTCAAGAGGGGGAAGCTGAGGTCAATTTTACACCTCAGATTTCTGAACACGTTCCTCGGGAAGGAAAAGACTGGATGGTGTTCTTAGATTTGTAGGATGCATACTTTTATGTGCCTATCCTGCAGTCCCACAGAAAGTACCTTCTTTTTTATTTTGGGGTCGGGAAATTTTCAGGTCGCCTTCCTGACCTTTGATATTACCTGAGTGCTCCAGATGTTCAAGAAACTCATGTTGGTAGTCACTGTCCGTTTTTGCAGGTCAGGTATACACGTGCTTATATACCTCGGTGACTACCTGCTGAAGATGGACTCACCTTAGCCAGCCTCAGACCATTTACAAGCAACTGTTTTGTTGCGGTCCATCCTGGGATTATCGATCAACAAGACAAAATCACACATGTGCATTATGATTAGGATTCTCATGTCCAGGATGGATTCATCCTGGACTTCTTGACTTTGAAAGATTTTCCAGCACAGCAACAAGTTCAACACATTCAGGTTATGATCCCAGTGTTTTGGGCAGAAGCCTTTGTTTTGTTTCGGATGGTTCTGAGACTTTTTGGTTTTGTGCATTCTTCAAGCGCCTCATGCATTTTGGCATACATGAGCTTGGCAGTGGAATCGTCACCTTCAATGAGAGCAACACTGGGGATGCCTTTCAGATAGCATCTGCATTTCAGATGATGTAGCACTGGACATTCACAGATGGATGGCTGAGGCAAAATTGCCATGAGCAGGGTGTTCTTCCTGCCTCTTCCAGACCTCACAGGAATGATGGAAGTGTCATCTCTGGGCTAAGAGGTCACTTGGTTGAAGAGGACCTGGTCTTCAATGGACCAGCACCAATACATCACCTTTCTGGTGCTCCGCACCAGAAATCTGGTCCACAAGGCTTTTCTGCCTTCCATCTGGAGTAGGTCGGTTACGGTCCTGATGGATAACGTGACTACCTGGTACCACAACATGCAGGGTAGTATGGGTCCATACCATCTGCCTGGAGGCTCTCAGGCTATAGTGGTGGTTGGAGCCTCATGGCATATAATAACCGATCAGCCACTAGCAGGTTCCCTGAATGTCAGGACAGATGAGCTCCGCAGGCGTCATCATGCGAATTACAATTTCTATCTGGTCCTGGAGGTGGCACAAGGTGTTTTTTGCTCAGTGGGTTGAGTCCTCTATAGACTTGTTCACTACTTCCGATAATGCCCCATACACACCCTAGAATTTGTTCTTCAAGGCTGTGTGGAAGATGCTTTCTGCCGTCAGTGAGACTCTGGTCTCCAGTATGCGTTTCCACTTCTGCTGCTGATCCTGGGTCCTGAAGAAAACCAGGAGAGGCCGAGCACAGCTCATCTTGATAGCCCCAGACTGGCCCCAGGCAGTCTGGTACTCCGATATGCTCTAGACATATGTCATCCACTCAGCTTGCCTCTTCGGGAGGATCTGCTGTTCCCACAGCAAGGCAAAGTTCTGCATTCAAACTTCTGTATTCTACATCTCAATACTTCAAGATTGAGCAGAAATCCAACCTGCTGCCAGAGGCAGTTCATGTATTCTAGCAGCTCGTCGCCGTCCACAAAGTCCATCAATTTTGGCAGTTGGTGTAAGTTCATCACATGGGGTTCGGATAGGAGGACCACCTTCTTGTTACTACACTTTCTGATGGTGTTCTGTTTGTTTTATCTCTGACCTGACAAGGTTTTACTGTGGGCACTGTTAAAGTCTACTTAGCAGCACCTTTAGCCTTTCTTTGTTTTGCCGGATCAGAATTTGTTATTCAAGTGACCCGTTCTTGTGCATTTTTTGAAAGGGCTCTCGTAAATCTTCTCCCCACTCCCTTTATCGTACTGCAGTGGGACCTTAATTTGGTTTTTACCTTTCTGATGTGTGTGCCTTTTAAACCTATGCACAGTTGCACCCTGGGACTGATGACTATCAAGACTCTCTTTCTTATTGCCATTACTTCTGCGCCTTCCATCAGTACGTTACGAGCGTTGTCTGTTCAGTTGCTGTGTGCCACCTTAATTTCTGACAAGTTGGACTTTGGCATCCTTTCTTCTGGAGTATCCCTTTCACATAGGACAACCCATCATACTCCCTGGGTTTTTCTCTCTGCTGCACCCCTTTAATGAGGAGGAGATCCCAAGCAGGCCTTTAGTTTCTACATTGATAGGGCTAAGGAGTACCGGGTGGATGATCAACTTTATTGGATTTGCAGGTGCAAAGAAAGGAAAGACAGTCTAAATACTGACCTTTGCTGTTCTATGCTTTGGCAAATAAGAAGTCTCCTGAGGGCCTTTAAGCTCATTTCACCAGAGTGAAGGTCACAGATGGGAAGCCCTTGATGCAGGTCTGTGTAGCATTCACCCTAGCTCTCGGGGAACACAAATGACTACGCCACACACAGAGCTCTGTGATACATGTCTTTATTCTTCAACATTCAACCGTTAACTGAATGTACTGTGTCATAGACTTTATTGACCACACTCAAATGCCTCCCAACTGATTATGTATCTTTGTAAGGAGTCTGCCTAGGACCACAAGGGCCCTACTCCACATTATCACACAACACTAAATCTCCCCCTTTGTTAAATAAAAAATACAGATAACATATATACCAGATTTCTCCAATGAGTAGCTCATAATATACTGGTAGCTCTCCAGCTACCTGTAAGTAGCTCTCTAGTATACAGTCTACCCTACTCAATTAGGGGCTTTTGCATGGTTAGATTAATATTATACTGTACGTCAGTAAAGTTGACTATTTCACTCCTTTATTATTATACTCTCACCCCACCACTGAGCCTTGAAATTCTATTACATGGGGATTGCAAGCCATCTAAAAGACTATTCTTTCATGCAGCAGAAATCCTAAAACTGTTTCATTCAAGCTCCTTCCAATGTTACTTCTTCAAGTAGATCAAACAAACTGTCAAAGAACACTCTGACGTCTTTGCAAGTTCTGAAGTGAACTTTACTCTCGTAACTCATCTTGTAGAAGTTGATTTACAGAATATTCATGTATTCAAGATGAAAATGTGTGCAATTTCAGAACTCATAAGCTATGTTTGGGGAAAAATTGCAAAATTTCCAAATTATATTAAAAGCTGATATTTAAGTGATAAATCATGTGGCAGTGGTGGGGAGACTTATAACTAATTTATTACCTCAGTGCCAGGAGCTACTCTTTGTTACTCACGTAAAGGCTTTCAAATTGACAAAGCCATTTTTACATTACAACGGGAAACCCTGTCTGATGCACACAGCTGTTATTCTTGTATATGGTGGCCAGTAATGTAATCTTGAATGATTTGATTGATTATTAAAACGCTTAGAATGTTAGTAGCTTGGAATGATTTTCATCTAACATAAGTAGCTCGTATTAGAAAAAAAGTTGGATACCCCTAATATATATATCAGAGCTCCTCAATGAGTCATCGAGGTGCTCGCACCGATCTTCCAGATCAAGCTGTAGACTTAGATGCTTGACTTGAGCACTCAGGTGGATTTGATTCTCTTGTCAGTTCTGGAGCCAACAAACATTGAGGCAGATGTTTGAAATGGGATGAGTCTCTCGTAATGAACTTTCCGGGACATTGAGCGATCACTATCTGTCCTTTACTTGTCACGACTCTTAAAGAATCAGTATCAAACGATGCATCACTCTGGTGTTTCCATTTTTGCTTGACTAGGACTCCTTTTTTTCTTCGAAAACTGTTTCCCAAGCGCATCTGCACTGATTTGCACCGGCCTTCATCTTTCTTTTGCGACAAGCGTCCGTGACACGAATCTCATCATGTATAACACTCAGCTTGTGGCCCATTGTGGTAGCTTTGCCCCAATGGCTCCCCCAAATAGCAAGGTGGTAGGGCTTTCACCTTTCGTGGAATGAGAAGTTGACCAATAAGGACAAAAGGCGGGACACAAAGCTGACTTGAAATAGATTCCTTTCAAGCGCAGAGGGCTGAGGTAGATCTGTCATCCTTTGGGTGGTCTTCTCCTGAACGTTTTGTGCTTTTTGGCCTCCACATTTTGCTGATTCTTTCTGCTGGCCATAGGACTCTGAGCAAATTACCACGGCTGACCAGCAATGAAGTGCAAGTGCTTGTTCCCTAAACAGGTGTAACTGGTATATACATGAATTGCATATTTAATTCAGTGCCTGTGTGTGTAGTGTACTGCCACTTCGACTTGGCATTTAAAACTATTTGCAAAGCCTTAAACTCACCTTTTACTACATATAAGTCACCACTAAGGTAGGCCCTAGTAGGCAGGCCGCTAAGTAAGTACAAGATAGCACATGTACTTTTATGTTTTCATGTCCTGGTAGAGACAAACAGCTAAATTCGTTTTTGTACCTCTCACAGGTTAGCATTGGAAATTCCCTTATACACTTTTAAGTGGTAATTCCGGATCAGGAAGGAGTAGCTACTTCATGTTTTATATTTTTGGAATGGTAATGATAAATCCTCCTTCCAGGTGAAGTTGGATTTAACATTACTGTCTTAAAAATGTCACTCTTCGAAAATGGACATTTCTCTGTACTTGCTGCTCTCTGTGCCTTGCAGCCTGTCTCCAATACACTTCTGGGGTGGGTGACAGCTAAACTTGGTGCATTCCCTCTAAACAGCCACAAACATAGGCAGGATAGGTGTGTCTGACTGTCCATATACCTACATCTGCATTCTGATGGCCATGCCTGGGCAGGATGGAAGGGAGGGGATAACACTTCACTGAATAGTTACTTCCCTGTCCCCACACAAAGGGCTGATTTACCCCCATAGATAGTCTGACAAACAGGGCTGGATTAAAAGGGGGACCTATGCACTTCAAGGAGCTGCTTTGAAGTCACCCCCACATCAAGGGCACTTTTGAGTATAAGTTCTGGGTCTCTAAAGCCCCTAAAATCGGACACGACTGGACTTGTAACTGAAGCTCTGCCAGATGAACTGCTGTGCTGCTTAAAGGACTCAACTGGACTGCTGATTTGGAAGGCGTGCTTTTCTGCTTGTTGACCTGCTACCTGCAACTCTCTGACTTTGCTGAAGGAGAGAGCTGGACTCTGCCTTCACTCCACTGGCTTGTCGGCTTGCCTCCTGTTGCTTGAGACTCACGGATATCAAAGTGACCCAGATACTTGCAACATGGACTTCGACGCATCTCTTGTCTGCATGTAGCAGAATCGACCCAGTTGCGGGAGTGAAATCAAAACATCACATCGGAACCAGCGCTTTGCCTCTCGAGATTGACACATCGGACAGCGTATTGACTGCATGGAGAAACACGGTGCATTGCTGGATGCCTCGCAACTTAGGCAACCGTCTACGGAAATGACACATCGCCATCAGCACATGGAGAAAATTGACCCATGCGCAACTTGCGGGACCCGCATTGACACATCTCATGGTGCATCTTGCTGTTGCAACCAACAAAGGTGCTTTGTTCACCAGGGCCTGCGTGGGCCCTGTAGCCGGCCTCCGTTCCATCGAGGTCTGCTCAAACTTTGACTTTGCACCGGTCCAGCATGACGAGATAACCCTTTATTAGCGCTATTTGCTTCTAAGCGCTACACTGTATATATTCTTTTGAAATTCAATATCTCAACTGCTATACGTTAGATTTTTGTTGTTTTGGCATTGTTTTATTCATTATAATCTCTTTTTACAAATCTGTGTGCAGTCTTTTTGTTGTTTATTCAGTGTGTTAATGTCTGTGTGTGTGTGTGTGTTTTGCACAAATACTTTACACATTGCCTCTTTAGATAAGCCTGCCTGCTCTGTGCCAAGCTACCAGAGGGTTAGCACAGGCTATCTCTTAGTGTGTACTTAGCTTACCCTGACTAGAGTGGTGATTCCTGCTTGGCCTGGTTGCATACCTAAGCCAACCAGGAATTCCATTTATAACACGCTTTCCTCAGAGTGCCCATAAATCGTTCAACAACGGCATTTGCCTGTGGCCAGAGAGGTGTGCTTTTCTGATGCTTAATGTTCAAACGCCTAAGAAAGTCCTTGAACTCTCTGCTGTTGAAGGGTGGACCATTGTCAGATTTGAGGGTGGAGGCAACACCCCACACTGAAGAAATATCATCCAGCCGCTCAATGACTTTGTCATGTGTGGTCAATGATAAATCTTCCAATAAGGGAAAACGAAAGTTCTCATCAATAACTACCATGAGATGATGGCCATTGTTTAAAGGTCCAAAGAAATCAACAGTAATTTTCTCCCATGCTTGTTTAGGAAGGGTAGATATTTTTAGTAGATACTGTGCTGTCTTGGGAGACAGGCAGTTACACAGGTGACAAGCTTTCAGTTCCTTCTTGACTCGTTTGTCAAGGAGAGGAACCCACACTCCGTCTCTGAGGGCTCTCTTAGTGGCTACAATGCCACAATGTGCTTTGTGTGCCAGTTCAATGACTTGTTGTCTCAAGCTCTCAGGTATGACAATTCTTGAACGTCTTAGTATGATAACTTCTTGAGTGACAGAAAGTTATTCCTGCTCATTCTTGAATTTTTAATATTCAACGTCATCTTTGAGAGGTCAAGCATGTTTTTTCATGATTGCTCTGCAATTATAGCCTTGAGTGTGAGCATGTCTCTGTCTGTATTGGTAGCAGCAAAGATCTGCTTAGTGGATAGAGCTGCAGGGCTGCTTTACTCTACTATGAAATTAATGTATGCTTTAGCCGCTTTAGATGTTGCACTGTGACACTGCAACAGCCCTCGTGAGAAGTAATCTGTGGGGTTTTGATACTTCCATGGCTTATGCTCAATAGTGTAATCATACTTTTGCAATGTCATCCCCACCTGACAATGCGAGGGGGCGTTTTGGTGTTCGGATTACCAAAAATGGTGATCCACAGCTTAGTGGTTAGTGACTAAGGTGAAATGCTTTCCATAAAGAAACACATGAAAATGTTCACAAGCCCACACTACAACCAGCCTCTCTTTTTCTGGCTGAGAATAGGCACGTTCAGTGTGAGATAGATTTCAGTTGGCATAGGCCACAATGTGTCTTTGAGCATTTGGATGCCCATTGTGTTGAGCACCCAACCCCATCGGGCTTGCGTCTACAACAATCTCAGTATGTAACTTTGGATCAACGTAATCCATTTCAGTTGCATTTTCAACTGCGTGTTTGATTTTCTTGAAACTTTGATCACGTTCAAAGGAACATTGGAAGGGGACATTCTTCTTTGTCAACTTTAATAATGGGGTACTCACCATGGCAAACTCACAAATGTATCTGGAGCAACAGCAGACCAAGCTGAAGAAGGATCGCAGCATGGCATCTTGCGGCGGAGGTGGGTTACAATGCTTGTACCTTTTCTTGATCAGGAGTCACTCCCGCTTCAAAGAAAATATCCCCAAAATATTGGAGTCTGTTTTGTGAAACTCACACTTTTCTGCATTTAACATGAGACCTGCACCAGCAAGCAAACAACTCACTTGTGTAAGAGCTTTGTCATGTTCCTTTTGTGTGGCCCCAAACATTAATATACCATCACTGTAGTTAAAAGCATGCGACAGGTTGAATTATTCGCCAAATGACATCCTGAAAGATTTTTGCAGCCGCCCACACACCAAAACCAAGTCTTTTGTATCTGAAAAACCAACATGAGTTGAAAAAGTAGTAATGTACCTACAGTTCTCTTCCAGCTCGAGTTGATAGTATCCTTTTTTTAAATGAAGACAGGAGAAGATCTTGGCACTATTCAGCTGTGTAATAATGTCCGCTATGTGTGGACCTGGATGAATTTCTCTCTTGATTGCTTTGTTGGCCTGATGCATATCAACACAAATGCGCTCTGCACCTCCACTGTTTTTTTTTACATTACCACTATGGGTGAAACACATGGCATCAAACCAGTAAAGTATTTGATGATGTCATGCTGAAATAATGTTTCCAGTTCTTTCTCAACAACCTTTTGTAAATAAAAAGCAATCTGATGGTGCACCTTCATTGTCTTAAGCTTCCCTAGTCCGTGAAATAACTGGAATTGACTTACAATTTCAGAATGTGTATTGAGGTTGTCGTTGATGGATATCAGTACCATGTCAGCAGCAGTGCTGAAACTTAGCAGACATGCACTCGACGAAGTACCTTGGAGAACAGAGGAAGAAGGCAGCTGGTAGAATAATCTAGACATCTGACTCCTGCTGGAATGACAAAACTCACAAAAGGACTCAAGGAGCACTGAATCTTGCAGGTACCCAGGGACTTCAGCTACTCTACAAAGGGCAAGTGGTTGGCTTTCTGTTTACCTACTTCAGGGACATAAAAGGGAAAATAACTCCTGAGACTATAAGGGCCCAATTGACTAAAGCAAATTAGATCCTGAAGGAGAACTGCCAGAGCGGAGACCTGGTGCCCAGAAGCCTGCCCTGGGAGAATACTGGATGTAGGAGTGAATAGAAGAACTTTTTCCAGGATCTTGAGACTATGGGCCCGATTCCGATGTCGCTCAGAAGGGCTCCGATTCGTGGTTGCCGAATCCAATCCGGAACCCTTGTTTCTGACCAAATCGGGCACACTTCCCAACGACCGATTCCGATGCCTGGAAACTGTTAGGTCTGAATCGGTTCAGAAAGGCATTCGAGCAGGTCGCGTCTTTTGAAGCCGAATCAGACAGCTCTATGGACTCGGTTTTCCGCGCAAGCGAGTACGATGACCGATTCGGACAGCCGTTCTAAATCATTTTCTCTGGAACGAATCAGCTGCCAGAATCGGTCTTTAGGGGCCCATATCAGGCCGCCTTCACCCAGGGCCTTCCAAATCGGGCCCGTGGGGAAACCCAGGGGACCCCCGTTTCCAGCCATGCCCAGGGTGGCCGGCACCATCGGAGGCCTGCCACGGGGTGCAAGGTTTTCCCCAGGCACCCCTTTCTTCGGTGGAAGCCTGTGTTCTCGTTCGGAGCGCGGGCTCCCATGGAAGTCAATGGGAGTCTGACCGACTCGTACCCGGAAGCATCTGGATGCATTCAAATCGTTCGGTTGGACTCCCACCGAGCCGGGTCGTGTGGAAGGCATTCCGGAATCAATTTGGTCGGAGTGCTTTCCAAACGAGATCGGAATCGGGCCCTAAGTCTGAAGGTAAAACGTTTGACTGAGACAACCCGCTGGTGTGTCGGTCCTCTGCTCCAATTAGGTTGGCCTGGAGTTGTGCCTAGGTCCAGGATCACTACCAACTTTTGTTTTTACAATAGTACTAAACATTTGCCACGTATTTTTGCCTTTAAACTTTTTAAAATCCATATCTCCAGTTCCACTTAGCAGACTCTAGGGATCTTGAGGTCTTTTGCTCATTAAATCTTTCTCTATTTTTCTAAATTGTTTCGGGCATTTTATTGTGTTGTGTTTTTTACTTTAAAATTGTTGATACTTCTTCCACTGATAACACAGTTCTCTGGGTCTTGCCTGTTGCTTGTGCCAAAGCTACCAGGGTTGAGTTGAGATTGTCCCAGAACTGCGGTTTGACCTAACCAGAGTGGGTTGATTGAGTTGGCAGAGGTGCCCTCCACACTAGATTAATAAACACATTTCTAACATAAAACTTTAGGAATGATAGAATAAATGCCTTTTCTTGTAAGGTGAATTCCAAGATCACAAGATCTCAATGGGTTATTTAGTGTTTCCTGAGGAGCGGGATCGGGGAACGCAGGTGCTTTAACAAAAGTAGTTTTATCTTATCTTAGAGGTTTCACTTACTATTTCTGCACAGAAGCTAATGGGTGATTACCTTTTATAGAGATGGCAGTTTAGGAGGCAACTACTGGATCATATGTGGTAAACAGCATGATATTCTAGCATAGTGTCATGATATTGTTGTAAGTGTATGATAAATACACAGGTTTATAGATTCTTCATCAAACTGGTCTTCTCGTCTTTAAATTATAAATAAAAGCACACAGTAAAATGTTTAAAAAAAAAAAAAAGTACCTTGGAGAACATGAATTATTGCTTGTACTGTCATCATCTTATGCCTCACGGTTGCTACAAATGACTCTTTACTTTTAAATGGCACAGAAGCAGTCCAATGTGTACACCTATGTTTTCGATGGTGTTAGACGTGGTACCAGAGACAGTTTGCTGTATTTTTATGATGGCATGATGTTGATCAATGCACTACTGTCTATGAGAGTTGTAGGTCAGCCATTCACCTTTAGCATGATCTTGGGGCATCAGCCAAATGAGTCACGTAGTTTCACGTGACGTTCTCTCTTCAAATTGTGTTCTTTGCAAGCAGCCAATCCTCAATGTGCATGTTTTTCTGTGGACGACATCACTATTGCATAACCATCTTCTTCACTGTTGCTCTATGATGATGCTGAAAAGCTTCTGGAAGATGACTTTGATAACGATCAACTTTGTTTAGTTTTGACTTGTCTCAATTGATGTTGCTGTTTGGCTCTGTGGGCATGGCTAGAATGCTTTTGGAACTTTCTGGCGCACATTTTCTCTTCTCGTCCTGACATACTTAGTTTCTCTTTTGCTCTGCAACCCATTATGAAATGGTTTTCCCTCCCAGGGCCTTTGCATATCTGTCCAATGGCAGGAAATGTATCTTCGTGTAGAAATGAGAATCCACATCGGAAACACAATTTATTTTTCTTCTGAGACATCGTCTTCTCTGCCTCCGCTTTGTTTTTGTGCTTACTTTCATGATCAATGCGGATTCATTCTGGGTTGTTCCAGCTTCCATATCAGCATCCTGTCCATCTACACATTCCACAACTCTCGCAGTCATGAGTACTTTTCCAAAATTGACCGTCTCTCTTAGCACGAGTCCTCTGAATGATTCGGAGAGGCACCCATCGATGACTCTAAGACACATGACTTCTTTGTGATTGAATTCACTGAATTTGCATTGCTTGATGAGGGTATCAAGTCTTTGGGCAAACTAATCCATCGTTTCACCAGCTTGCTGTCTTACCTGGTTGAAAATGTATTTTTCTTAGTCGACATTCGGCATTAAATTGAATTTGGCTTCCAATGTTTCCTTGATGTGACAGTACTATATTTTGTCAGCTTGTGATATTTTATCACTTCTTTCACGTCATCACCTGCTAGGTTCTTTAAGTATTTGATGATCTTTTTGTCATCTACTTCTTCTAGAACATCTATTAAGTCATCCAACGTTTCAATCCATGCAGTTCATCTGGTGCCAATATTCTGCTTTTAGGCGGGATCATATGGCAGAAGTGGTTTCAGGAACAATGCAACGTCATAACTTGTGTTGGGACTTACTGACATTGAGAGTATATGCTGTCCCATCAATGCTTGCTGCTCGCTTGGATCTGCACCTTTTGTGAGCATCAGTGTGTGCTTACGTCTGGGTCATCATGCCCAGGCTGTTGGTGTACTGTGCTATCTTCTTTCTTGACGGTGAGTAATGGTATTTTTTCTTGCACATTTGTAACTGCTCTCAACTTTCTGCATCGTTCTTGATTGTCGCTGCCTCTAGCACTTTGTTGCACCTGGCTGTCGCTGTCTTTAGCATTTCTTCATAGCTGGTTGTAGATGCCTTGTTCATTTCTACTTTGTATTGATGATGGCTCTGTGTTACTCTGTAGTGCAGAATCTTTTTTTTTTGGCCTTACCAGTAGACTTCTGTCGGGCTCTATGACGGTGCTCCTGTGTAGGGCCTTCAGTTTCTTCAAGGGTCTTGTATGAGCTAGAGTGGTGCTTTGACTCCACATACATCAACCATAGCTTGCTTCTTTGGGCGTACGTGGCCCGAGCAGTTTGCTGGACCTCAGCAAACTCTCAGGAAGAGCAGTCTCGTTTCTTCGGGGCACGTATCCCCTACTTGTTGCCAGTTGTAGCATCCATCCTAGCTCTGGAGCACACAAATGACTGTGCCACACATGGAGTTCTGTGATACATGACTTTATTCTTCGGCATGCAACCGTTAAATGAATGTACTGCGTCACAGACTTTATTGACCTACCCAGACACCCCCAAACACCCCCCAACTGGTTATGTAACTTTGTAAGGAGTCTGTCTAGGACCACAAGGGTCCTACTACACATGATCACAAAACACTACAGTATGCACACTGAGATGTGCACAGTTTCCTGTGCAGGGCTAAAGCTTGTTTACAGAGTGAGTAGGATTGAATGGCTGCTGTAAAGAATGTGCCGTGCACAACACAACATTATGAACAAATGTATCTTTACAGGTGCTACCAAAAGGAAATGTGAACACCTACAGGAAAGAGGCCCTCAACCATCAGTGTAGCAGTACTAAACCAGTATGGGACTCCCATAAAATCTTTACAATAGCCAGACTGAGCTAATGGCAAGTCCAGAGAATGCTCATAAGAATAGCCTGAGACTCTCAGTTAAGAGTATCAGCTTGACCAACTTTACTCTTTGAAAAAATGGAAAATATGAGTTTGTGACTTAAGGAGTCTAATTTTTACCTCTTAAGTGTTTCGGAAATCAGGGACGGTGGCAGTCCAGGTTGCATTACCAGTCAACTATCCCCCATTAAGCCATGAACCCATGTTTAAATAATGTGCATGCATGAATGAAAACCACACTGACGACCTGTCATGGGAAAAGGTTATTAACTGTTTCAAAGTTCTCACTCAAAGGCTGAGGGAGAACATGATTTCCAGGATCAAACTATTTGGTCAGGTAGAAAAAAAGGCTAAACACAGAACTGCTTCTTTTTGTGTCTCTAACAATCCCACTACACCACATTTTAGTGAGTAGACTAAGTGACTGGTTGCTGAAGTATTATCCAATGTGTGTTTTCCTCCAATGCAGTTTTTAAGCCACACTCTAGGAGCCTGATTATAGGTGCTTCAAATCTTTGCAAAAATGAGAATAGACGTATTGTTAAAACATACAGAATTCGGTCAGATGGGAAGGTCAGAATTAGATATCATGTTTCATAGAGGTATGCCTAAATCACACAAACGGTGATGGGATTGGCACAGTGATCAAGGGACCTACGTCTGGGCATTCCATTAGCCACTTAGGGTGGTATATCAAACACACAAAAGGTGATGGGAGAATGCTTGCAAAAAGTCTAAGCACTGGCAATCGCTTAGGGTTGCATTACCCATCGTTCTTTTGCTCACCATGCCTCCTCAGATTAGACCCAGCCATATGCAAATCAGTCTTGACCCTGCTCCTGTAGGAGCGGTCCAGCCTGAACTGCCAAGCTAGGTACTGTCTGCAACCGGAACACAAACAGATGCAATACCAGTTTCACCCTAATTGGGGCTCTTCAATCAGTTGTAGCTTGGTTTCAGTAGCATGGGGAGCAAGGAACCCATGCCTGGGTATACTCTCAGCTACATAGGGTGGTACATCAAACACACAAAAGTTGATGTGAGGATGCTTGCAATAAGTCTAACCACTTGCAATTGCTCAGGGTAGCATTCCAAACCATTATTCTTTTGCCCACCATGCCACCTCAGATTAGACCCAGCCATAAGCAAATCAGTCTTGACTGTGCTCCAATAGGAGCAGTCTAGAACTTTCAAGCCAGGTCTTCTTCAAACCATACACAAGAAACCCAAGACAGGTTTCACCCTGATTGGGGCTCTTTCGTCGGTGTAGCTTGGTTCCAGTAGCACAGTAAGTTAGGGACCCACGTCTGGGCATACCGATGGCCACTTAGGATGGTATATCAAACACATAAAAGGTGGTGGGAGAATGCTCACAATAAGACTAACCACATGCATTCGCTCGGTTAGCATTCCAACCCATCATTCTTTTGCTCACCATGCCATCTCAGATTAGACCCAGCCAATTGCAATAGCATAGCATTGTATCCATCACTCTTTTGTATGTTTTAGCATTTTGCCCTAGGTGGGAAGGGTATGCCCAGAAGTGAGCCCTGTGCTCCCTGTGTCACTGGAAACATGCTTTACCTAGGTGATGAGCCCTAATTAGGGCGAAACTGGTCCTGGGTTGCTTATGTTCTCGTTCAGGCAGGACCTTTCCTGGCAGGTTGGGCTAGACTGTTCTGAATGGAGCAGGACAAAACTGATTTGCATACAGCTTGGTCCAAACTGAGGTAGCATGGTAAGTGTCAATGGACTGGGATGGGGCCCGAGTGATTATCAGTGGCTGAGATTAATTCATGAATTCCATCCATTACTTTTTTGTAGATTTCAGTATGTCCAAACCCTATACCCTGGACCACAGCTAGTGGAGGGGATGGGATGAGGTATCCACTCACCTCAGTGTATTGCCCACGTGGTTGGGGGGGCTGTCAAATGTGTGTGTATGTATGTATTGTGTATGTGGCATTTTTGTAATGCAAGCCAAGCCAAAACGCAGCATAGCTCTTTGAAGAGTCAAAGACAAAAAATCAATGAGTGATTGGATGGAAAGCTGGGGAAGGGGTTTGTAACTTTGTTGTGATGTAGTGTTCATCAAATAGGTGTGTGTTGAGCTATTTCTTAAACTGGTGTAGGGTTAGGCATTCCTGGTAGATACTTGGTTGTCTTTCCAGATCCTGAGAAGCATAAATAGGGGCCTGTTGCCTTTTGTTTTTTTCCTTCTTTGTGTGTGCAGTCAGATTCTGCGCTGGTTCTGTGTGCGCCATGGTGCACAGGTGGGGGTGAGCTATCAAGGTTTTTATAGCTTTCACTACCATAACCGAGGCTGTTTTGAAGTGTCTCAATGCCGGGCAGAATTGGAATCAAGCCAGGAGATTCTCTGCCATCTTATCTTGGGTTCACTGGAAGTAGGGGGTTACTGAGTAGCAGCCACAATCGATATTGTTGCTTTCTTTTAGTGTGCAAGTACTATTCATGAACACATTATGAGTTTTGAGGTGCACCTTTTGAGACGTCCCATTTACTTCAAAGCACAGGATGTGGGGTTATTCAAATTGGGTAATCAAAGTATGCCTTTGTACACGTGGCTCTCCAATGTTTGCTGTGACGATTAGTCAGTGCTAAGTATGCTAACTCCAGAGGTGCAAACTGACTTCGACCCAGCTACAGTATGACAGAGTAAACAAAATTCAGTCTGGTTAGATCTATCTATCATAAAGAAACGAATGACGTAATTTACAGGGCTGTCTGGAATGCAATTTACAAAAAGTGCTCTGTGATTCATAGTCGCCTCCTCCCTCATTCTTTCCAGTGTCAGCCTATCACATTTCCAACCCAATCAAAGCCAGGCCCCGTAGATTTCCCTTAGCACCCAGGCAGTGCAGGTATACCAAATTACTATATGGAGCCGGGAAAAGACACATGTCCCATGAATCTATCACAAACCTACCAGAGACCACATTTGTCTGGGTTCCTCTTACCGTTTCACCAAAGCCACCACATGCCCCAGACATCTGGCTAGTGTTATTGCAGGCTTTTGACAGAAGGCAGGCGAGTACAGAACATATGCAAAATAATCCTAAAAATATCATAGATATGGTGGCATAGAGAAAATAAATAATGTAAAAATGTATAAAGAAAGCTTACGTGGCATTTACAATAATAATGTTTCCTAACGAGTCTTTGCTAGCAACAATTAGTAGCTGAAAGGTCTACCATGAAGCAAAGTGGAATACAGCAGTTGTGTACTAGTTTGCCAAGGACACACCGCCCCCAGCTCACACGGTCCAGTGTATGGCAAGTTAGCTGTATTATCAGCCAGAGAGTCCATGGAGACGTGACACCCTGGAAGGAAGAACTCTCCTCTCTGTCTCACACAGGTCATGGCATCCTATTTGTAGAGTTTCTACAGGGAGACCATGAGCAAGTGTCATTGAGATAATGGAACGCCATTAGAAAAATATCATGGTAATTCTTACAATGCTGTATACATGTACATATGATTTTACAAGAAAATGTTTCTTAAAATAAAACATCATATCATATATATATCCAAACACAAGAGTTGCCCCCTAAGGAAGAGCCTCCAGGTAGGTTTGTGTTGCACCAATTTTAATGAAAATGCAGCAGTCACTATTGTCGAAGAACTGGCTTCATTCTCCCTACGCCATACGCGTTTCAGGTTTCCCCCTTCTTCAGTGGCGTTTAATTTCAGCAAGATTGAGGCAGAATGTGCTGCTGATCATATTTATGGACCTGCCCCCAGTGGGCGTGGCCACTCCTATGGCCTTCTGGTCCATGTAGTAGAAGTAGAAGGTTTTCACTAATTTTCTGAACTTAAGATGGTGTGGTTCAGAGCGTATATGCAATGGAATACTGTTCCAGAGTCTGGTCCCATTATAGGAAAACATTCTGCCTCCACTGCGAGCACGTTTGATCTTAGGCACACAGATTAAACCTTTTCTCCCTGACCTAAGATTTCGGTTGGGAACGTACAGTTGATTTCAGGTGCGGATCAAGGGCGGGCCCGTTCCTGCCAATGATTTATGAATAATACAAAGAGCTTTAAATTGTACTCTTTGCTGGACAGGGAGCCAATGAAGAATGGCAAGGGCCGGCCTAGCAGAGGAACGTTTGGGAATGTTCATCAGCATAAGTGCCGCACAATTCTGTACGATTTGTAGTCTTTTGATAGTGGCCAGGGGGGCTCCCAGATATAACGCGTTGGCGCAATCAAGTTGCGACAGTACAATGGCTTGTACCAGTAATCGTCTCACTGCAAACGGGAGCATTGGAAGTATCTTTCTAAACCTTCTGAGCAGTCCGTAACAGTTTGCTGCCACTATACGCGATTGCTCTCTAAAATCCAAGTTGCAATCGATCCAGACTCCTAAACTCTTGACTCAATTTTTTGGGACCCGGGGGGCGCCTAGGCAGTTAGGCCAAAGGTGGTCAATATTAGAGGGGGCGGATTGCCCAAAGAGCATGAGCTCAGTCTTAGATCCGTTAAGCTTCAAGAAGGAGCTGCTCATCCAATCAAAAACTTTCTGAAGGCAGGTGGCCAGATCAGGGTCTGATCGGTTGGATTGCTTTAGGGAGACAATCAATTGAGTGTCGTCGGCATAAGAAACAACCTGTACCCCAAATGGGAGGACTGCTTCTGTCAACGAACTCATATAGACATTGAACATCGTGGGGCTCAGGGAAGATCCCTGAGGAACCCCACAAGTCAATGAAATGGGCTTTGAAGAGCATTCTCCTTCAAAAACCGTATAGAACCTATTTTGGATAAAGGTCTGTGGCCACCTAAGAGCCAACCCAGTCACTCCAGCATCCCTCAATCTTTGTATCAAGAGATGATAGTTGACAGTGTCGAAGGCTGTGCTGAGATCCAACAGGATAAGGGCAGCGCAGCCTCCACTGTCAAGGGTTTTCCTGATTTCTTCTGTTGCAGCCAAAATGGCTGTTTCTGTTCCTTGTTGGGGTCTAAAGCCGGTCTGCGTAACATGTAGACGCTTTTTGTTTTCCAAAAAAGCAGATAAGATAGAATTGGTGTGTTTTTTCTGCTAATTTGCTGACCCCTGGCAACAAGGAGATTGGGTGGTAGTTTCCCCAATTGTCTGGGTCAAGATTCGTTTTTTTTTTTAGAAGAGCCTTAACTCTAGCATGTCTCCATTGCGGTGGCACAATGCCAATTTCAAATGATGAATTTATACAATCAAGTATAACAGGTGACACTACTTCAGAGATTTTTTGAAGAACACTGGGGGGCAACATCTAGGGAAGAACCCGATTTGAGTTCTTTAAGTAATCTTTACAGGGTTTTGAGATCCAGAGGGGGAAAATCCTCCAACAACGGGGTGGAGGAAGGGGGGTTGACTCCACCACTTAATACAGCCATTTGTGATGCAGGAGCAGGCGGAAAAGAGTTATAGATGAGCTGAATCTTTTCTGCAAAGAAGTCAGCGATTTGATCACATCGCAATTACACATTATCAGTGCCAATAAGGGGGGTAGGAGGAGTGAGAAGATTATTAGCAATTTTAAATACCTCACGCGAAGAATTCACCGAGAGGATCTTTCCCTGATAGTAGAGAGCTTGCGCAGTTTTTATTTCCTTTTTATAAATTTTAATAGCTTCCTGGTATTTAACTCTACTCACTACAGAAAAATCCTTCCTCCAATGTCTCTCATGTTTTTTGCAAGTCTGTTTTAGCTGACGTAGATTGTGGGATTACCAAGAGTTTTTTTTTACTCACACCTTTTCTGAAATTTCTACTTTGGGAAGAACAGAGTTGAGTGCACAGTCGATCCAATTATTAAAATGATCATTAGCCACAGTATGATTGGGATAAGATATAGGAACGGTATCGTTCAAGTTGCTGATAAAGGTGTCTAATGGGAGTTTTGACCAGCGAGGGGTAGTTTTTAAAGCTCTAACCGTTCGTATATTCGCATCAAATAACATCAGATTAAAGGGGAGTATGAAGTGGTCAGACCATGGGATGGGAACAGCGTCTTCTACCAGAAGATGGTCTATGTTGGAGAATATTGGATCCAACATATGACCTTTGGTATGAGTAGGGCTGTTCACTTTTAATGTGAGTTGGAACATGGTCAATTCGTCGACCAGTTCTTGTGTGGAGGCTGATGAATCATCATCAAAGTGCAAATTAAAATCACCCAAGATTGTAAAATTAGGGGTTGAGCTGGCTAAATTTGCTGCCACCTCCGGAAGGTCCTTCTTAAAAAGCCCGAGGTGGCCTGGTGAGCGATATACCAGGATCCCTGAGAAGGTAAACGTGGATGCTAGATCAATCACAAAGGAAAGACTTTCACAGTCAGGGACTGGGTTTACGATAAATCTGCAGACAAAATTAGCCTTGTAAATTATGGCCAAGCCTCCTCCCCGCCCTGAATTGCTGTCAAGCCTTCGAATAGCATAATTTGAGGGGAGAGATTGAACAACATCAAAATCAGTGTCGCTACTTAACCATGTTTCAGTTAAGAATAGAACATCCGGCTTCTTCTCTTCGAGAAGCAAGTGGATTTCAATCGAATGTTTAGGAAGGGAGCGACAATTAAGTAGCAGCATGGTAATATTTCTATCCTTGGCCGTAGCCAATGGAGTGAGGGGGGAATTTTGAAAATGAAATTTGCAGTTAATACATTGTGAGCTAATATCTGGCAACATAACATGTGCACATTTACTAGGTACCTCTTTCCTCATGGCATGAAGCTGTACGGCATCAAAAATGATTTTTTCTCTATCAGAACCTACATAAGTTACTGCCTCTGGCCCCGTCTGGGCGCGGACGGGCACAGACGGGCTTGCCTTAGACGCGTCATGGGCCGATTTATCGTGGCCGGAGCTGGCGTCGAAGACTAGACTGCTAACTTGTGCTAACTAGTGCCCCCAAAGTATTTCCCCGGAGCTATAACACAGCTCAATGAAGCGGAATCCACAGCTTTTAAGACACAATTATCAAACGTTAAAATCACATTTGTTTTTAAAAGAAATAATCAGGCAACTATCATGCAGCGTAAAGAGAGTAAAGCCTCGTAGAATTACAGGCAAGCACCGATGCGCTGTCGTGTCATGGGCCGATTTATCGTGGTGACATAGCAAGTACATCCCTACACGTTTTTAGGTCTTGCCAGATCCAGCGCATGCGCTACTCTGGCCGAGACATTTATTGTACGGCTTTTCAAAATGCTGCCTGTGGCCTAAAGCTTGCGTGCACATGAGCGTGCACGCGCGCAGCGCCATGTGTCTTTGCTCCGCCGCGCTTGAATTAAGACGTACTGGGTAACGATCTGCCTTGAGAATGGGAAAGCATCGCAGCCTTCTAACCTCGATGCGGCTTGTGTTGTTTTCAGCCTGTGCTCTTTTGTAACGTTGGTCTTTTTCTCCGACGTCTGTTGTGGGACCAGCAGCTTACGATAGACTAGCACTGGAGTAGAGGTGGCACTGGTTTGTTTCTGCAGTAGTCGCCGCTTTTGAAACTGCCTCATGCCAGCCGCTGGGCCAGATTTCAATTGTGTCTTTTTACGCCTGACCCAGCGCCAGCCTCATGTAATTAAAAAAAATCCTAAGTACAGAATAAATGCCCGTCTAGAGGGCCTTAATGTCATTTCTGTTTATCCATTGTTCTGTTTGTGTCATTCACATTTTGCTCCTGCCTTCTGCCGCATACTGCTTTGGGGCAGTGGATCAGGCTATTTCAGCCATTGTCATTCCAGCACTTCGAGTAACTGCATTTTTTCCTGATCACATGTGCAAGACGGCTGCTGGGCCAATATTTAGTCAATTCCTTTTTTTTCTTTAGATTCTGTATTCTTTTTTATTAGTCATCCTTTCGTGTTTGGTGGTTACTTTTCTTTTGCAAGCATATAACTACCATGTTTAGTCAGCGGCAAGTTTTTTTTTAAATTCTTTTTTTATATTTATGCCATATGCTTGCAATAAAAATTAAAAACACCCTTTGCACCAGCTTGCCAACGTCACATTTATTGACTTTGCGAGTGCTTGCTTATAGTGAACGTTGTGTCCTGGGGTCTAAACTTCACTATCAGTGGTGTAGTTTTTAGAGTATCTGCATATGAAAGCAGCCAGTTTAGACTTAAGAGCAGATGCCACCGTCCACGCTTGCCACCTTTCAAGCTCCTTTTTTTTGTGCTGGCTTGTTTTGCCAGGGTCATGTTTCCAACAAAAAAATCATAATAAAATGCACAGGTGCATACATAGAGGGGCTTTCAAACCGCGTTCTTCATTTGTTGGTTTGTTGAGGTGTTATTCGCATTTTGCTTCCTTCCCCCACAGACTAAAGCCTAGGGCATTGCCAGCCCACTACAGCCTTCCCCTTCCCTGTGAGTGACAGTGTTTTGCTCTTGCACGCGTGAACATCCACCTAAATTGTATTTGTTTCAGTGTCATCGTGGTAGGCCAATCGGCTTTTATTTATTTGTGCAGTGGTTTAATTATTTCTTTATTATCTACTGGCGGTCGCCAGTAGATAGTTATAGTTAGGACCGAGTTTCCATAGGAAATCTGAAAATTCTATTTTGAATAACTTTGGCGCCGGTTGACGAATCCTCGCGAAAGTTTCAAAACTAATGGGGCGCTCCGTTCAGCTCCTACCCTGAAAGTCTCGGGGTGATTCGTCAAGCGGGGGCCGAGAAAAAAGGGGGGTCCCAAAACACGTTTTCCCCATGCATTTTTCCATAGGACCTTTAGTCGAAGGTACAGCCCGAACGGCTGAACAGAAATACTTGAAATTTGGCAGAGAGGTAGTCCTCAGGTCAGGGAAGTGCCTTTTGCAGGTCTGGTGTCAATCTGTTAAGTAGTTCCTGAGAAAATAGCATTTAAAAGCATATAAATATCTATAAGCGCGCACCGTGCGAGCACCCTAACGTGCGCGAGCGTAATTCTGATTGGTGGTTACATGTTAGTCAACGTTCGAATCGGTCGAAATCAGGAAGTGTCGGCCGCCATTTTGTTTGTTTTCAGTGCGAGAGTGAAAAAGGAAGGTGGCGAACGTGAAAAGGGGGCAGGGTAGAGAGTTCCTGACCCCCTAGCCTTTGTCAGGGGACATTTTTTTTTTTTTTTTTTTTAAATCGCGGTGAAAAACCAAAAAAAAGAAAGAAAAAATGTAATACGTAGTTTATTGTAAAATAAATATATATAAAAAAGAATAATACATAAATAAATTAGCATTTAAAAAACCGTACAAATTCACTGAAAAAACCATAGGTTTTACACACGTTATAGTTAGGAATTAGCATTTAAAAAACTTTGCAAATTCACTTAAAAAAACATAGGTTTCACACATGTTATAGTTAGGTGGATATTTCACTCGTAAAAAACCAATGAAATTCTCCCGTTATAGTTAGTTCAGATAACTATAACTCGCGCGACCGCCACTCTATCACAAGGATGATGTCATCAGTGATGTCATGAGTGATGCCACTGACCATGTCATGAGTGATGTAATATGTGACGTCATGAGCAGTGGATTGCGGGCGCGCGAGTTATAGTTATCTGAACTAACTATAACGGGGGAATTTCATTGTTTTTTTACGAGTGAAATATCCACCTAACTATAACATGTGTGAAACCTATGGTTTTTTAAGTGAATATATATATATATATCACGTTTCATCCTCCTGGCAGGCACCAAATTCCCGGATGGCCTGAATCAGGACGAGGAACTTTATTCCCACCTACAATGAAACACCATGTGATACTGAAATAGTTAGACCTTGGTGGGCTACTCATGCCCTGCCCATATCTCTCTCCCCCCTTAAAACCCCCCCCCCCTCCCTATTAACATGTGCATTTTTTGTTTTTTCTGATTACAATTTATTGAATGTACAGCATTTATGCAATTACATGTGACCAGTGAATGTGAAATATAGCTTTGTCCTAAATTTACTGTTTTGTTGAACTATGGCATTAATTCAAATTGTCTCTTTGATTCTATACAGGAACATCATTCTGAATTCACCTGTATCTCACACCAGTGATAGAATTACGAGCACCGGAGTTCTTCCGACTCCAAGTCACCATTTGGATAAGATGTTCAAAGGGCACTAGACCCTCCATCACCTTTTCGCCATATTGTTGTGAGAACTAGTCTCCATCACATGATGTTGAAACTACACCACACGTGGGCACTTAGTTGTAACAACCGGCACTAGTCCTTTATGACATACACCTATGCACACTCATCACATGGTCACTGTTACAATCATACAATGAATGAAATTGTATTATTTAATTATGTTCCTCACTTCTCTGAAATTGTAATTACGTTCAATCTGTAATTATTCAAATTTGTTATGTATTTCTTTTATGTCTATACATTTAAAAAAGTGCACTTACCCTATTTAACTGGTGCAAATGGAGACTATGGTCATGTGACCAAGACCACGGACGTGGTCGAAACGCGTCGTCCTCTTCTGCCCTGTGAAGAATAAAGCTGCTTTTGATGATCGAGTGGGCTCGCGTGGATTCTTTTCCGCTTTTGAATCAACCTCTGTGAAATATATATATATATATATATATTTTTTTTGGTAAAACATTCATGCCACCTTTTATTGGTAGGTTTTTTTTTGGTTTTTTTTTACTTTTACTTTGTATTAGTTTTACAGTTTTAATGTCTATTGCAAATGTTTGTTTAAAAACTGCAGGTTTGCCAGGAGCAGACTTACTGGATTTGCCAATGTTTGCCTTCGTCTTGGTGTCTCCATAAACATTTGTTGTTTTGTCGAATGTCACGAGTTCTTGTTTTCTATGGTGACAACATGGGGAATCAGTTGTTTAAAATAAGGAATCTACAGTTTTCTGCTGTAAATATTTACAACAATCTTTTGATACACAAACAACATGCAGGCCTCCCAGGCTGTGTAATGAATGTGTATGTATTTTCCTGTAGGAGTAAGCTGGGTTTCTTTTGATGGCTGCTCATCACAGGATAATGAAGAAGGGCCCATCTGTGGAAATACTGACCCGGAAGGCTTTTCTCTAGGTCCTGGCACTGGTTCCCAACTTGTCCCGAAATAGAATGACGTGTCATATCATTCTGCAGCATTCTGTTCCATCCCTATCTGGAATTTGAAGTGACGTTTATCGGAGCTGCCTGTCTGCCAGCGCCCGTTGTTGCAGATAAACCATGAACATGTTCTGCTTGCAGCCTGCGAGAAGCTGCACACAGGCTCTGCTTTGTGCACACCTGCAGCTGCACGCCCTTTCATTCTTACAGAAAGAACATTTTGATATTCAATCCCTCTACATTTGAACAGCCTCGTCCCACCTTTTCCTTTAAAGAATACACATTTTTAAACCTGGCTCCAAAAGACTTTAGTTTGTGTGACACCTTTTACTGTCAATTATTTAAGATATGCAGAGAGCGGCTGTTGGCTATGCAGAGAGGAGTATTTTTCTTTGACTTCATGCTATTGGCTGTTTGGTATATCATTCCACCACCAATGTAATGTGTGCACAAGGGACTATTTTAGATCTAAATTGTCCACTCAACCACCAGACTTTTTGTCACATTATTTTTTTTCTCCTAAACATGAAATACCACTATCACTGGCAATACTGCCTCCACCAGTACAGATACCATCAATACTACAACCTGTACTAAAACCAATACAAATACACCAATATGACCGCCACCAATAACTCCACCGCCTCGATGAACAACACCATCACTGTTACCACACATCACCTATTGTCAGGATCCCTAATGTGAGTTCCAAAACGAAGCGCAAGGAATTAAGTTCTATGGGCGCTTCAGTCTTGAATGCGTTTCAATGGTCGAGTTTGTGGCATGCCCTCATTTCCAAGATGGCTGCGCAGACGCTGGGGTCGGCGGTCTAGTTGCTAACAGATCTACAGGGAGACGATGTGACGCGCGCGCGCCTGAGGTAGTGCGCACTTCACCAAGATTTTTCCTCAGAGAAGACGTGTTAGAGAGAGTTCCCAGTTCTGAAGAGAATACCGTGTCGAAGAAGTTTTCCAGAGTGACGCAAGAGAGTTGTGTCGATACTTACCGAAGAGAACAGAAAAAGCCGCAGAGTCCGTAGAGGCAACTTACTGAGAGTAGAGTTCGGAGTTTTCCTCGTCGCTCCAGGAAACGAGATACGACTTCTACAGCACCTGAAGAGAAGACAGAAGAAAGCTAAGTGAATTATTGATAGATTATCTAAGGTCACATAAAATGATAAGTAGTGTTGGGTGACGCAATAAGTAAAGACTTACCAGGGACAGCAGAGATCAGTATGCCGAGTCCTGAAAAGAAAAGAAGTATATTGCAGTTTTCTGAAGAGGTTACTAAGGGAAAAAATATAAAAGACAATAAGAACAGCCAACTAAGAAAGTAAGGAGTAAGACTTACCTGAGCCATAACAATTTGCAGTAACCATAGGAGAGGAAGCAACTGGAGAAGTTAAAGCACAAAGAATCTTCTAGAAGTCTACAGTTATTAGTATAGCTAGAAGCAAGAAAAGAAAGAAGAGAAACCACGAGAAGAAAGATTGATGGTAGGTCAAAAGAGAGAGTAAAAAGATATTAAGACTACAAGATAAATAGGTATGATAAAACGAATATATGTTTTACTGATAATTAGTGACATCAATAACAAGAAAGAAGAAAAAGGCAGAGTTGAGCAAGAAGAGAGGCACAGAGTTCAGGATACTTGGGTAGGTAGGAAACACCATTAGAGAAAAGAAGAAAAGAGACAGAATAGAGTAGAGGAGGAATAATAATAATATAATGTTGTGTGCTTAGTTACCTCAGGAATCTTCAGTAGCGGAGAGATAGCTGAAGAAGAATTCCAGATAGGAAAACCAGAAGGTCCAGAACCAGTCTCTTCTCTCGTTTGTTATTTTATCCAATTCCCCCTTCCCCCTTGCTGATCAGTTAGAGCCAAAGACATTTCTTGGGGCTGAGTGATTAGTAGTGGGAGTCGGGAAGCTAGCAGCTTCTGTTCCTGTGCAAGACAACGGCAACCAGCGGGAAGCTGAAGGTGAGCCTTGACACCTATATGCCATCACCAATACCACCATCAACAATATTTACACCCTACAACCAGTATCACTACCAATATGTTACCAGCTCCACCACGACCAATAATAATACTGCCACCACCAATACCACACCAGCACCAATAACACTATACCAGTTAAATCACAACACCCCACAACCATCAGCAACACTACCAATATCACACCACCACCTGCCATGACAGATGCCACCACCACAAATACCACTAACTCTGACAGCTGTGTTACCACTAATACCAGGTTGGTGGATCAGTGGACTAAGACATCCAGCTCTGGGATTTGTGTTTGACCTAATGATCACAGGTTCGAATCCCAGCAGGTCCACTCACCCTTTCGTCCTTCCAACATCAATAAAATGAGTAGCATTGAGTTGGATAACAATAAACTTCTGTTATTTCAGAGCCAGAAGGCCCAAGACTTGGGCAAACGTTTACTTTACATGTTATGTGAATTCCATCACAACAAGTATCAACGCTACCACTACCCTAAAACAAAACTCATCACCAGCCCATTCTCCCATTGTCACACCACCGCCAGTACCACTAATAATGGTACCAACACTACTGGTGTAACCACCACCAATATCTCCACTACCACCACTACCATGTCAATAGGTCTGGCTTTAATGTTTTATCGCATGAAAATGCATTCCTGCATTCCTGTGTTTGCAGTGCATGCGCTATTGGCAGACCTATTGGCAGACCTATTGGCTTGGCTCATGCTTGTTTTTTGTAAATTCCTCCATCCAATCCAGTATCATGGCCGCAACTCTAAAAGTAGTTCACCACTATGTTGTGGTTTCTCGTGAATCCCTCCATCACACGAAGAGATTGTGCTGCCAGCCGAGAAGTAAAGAGTGCTGCCCAAGGGTATTCACGCTCTCTCTCTCTCTCGCTCACTCACTCACTCACAGTAAAAGCAGTGCAGCTCCCCTAAAGTCCTGAACAGCGCGCTGCACTAATTTCTGAGGGCCAGCACATTTTTTATTCATCAGACATTTACTGAGTACAAGAGAGAACAATCATTGGCATAGTCAATAGGTTTTGCCTTTGGGACCATATAAGTGTTTAGTCATGCAACAGTTGCTGTTGTTGCAACAAGGATATTGTGCTGCATAACTAAATACTTATAAGGTCCCAATAGCGAGACCTATTGTCTATGCCACTGCTTGTTATCTATGTACCCGAAGCATTTTTATCTATGCACATTTTGTTGGCCACACTTGAAAGGTAGGCACACTCATATAGTATCCTCATCGCTATGTACATGTGTCAAGGAAAGACAATAACTGATTCTACGTCAGGACCCGGAGGCGAGGATTAGGCTTTTCTTTCTACTTTAATTCAGCCAGCAGCCTTAAACAACAACCATAAACATCAATAGGACTTCATTTCCCATGACGCCTATAGGAAAAAAACAGTCAAGTTTGTAACATACTCCATCAGCCAATCAGGCGCTTCCTGGGATGAGAACAGCCCATGATACCAGCTGCCCGTCCTCTTTCTTCGCTGCTGGCAGCCTCCTTAAGAGAAGTGTCCACTTCCCTCAGTATAATTTGTATGCTGGGGGTTTTTGGTTCCGTGTTAATTTGGTTTTAAAAGTGGTTATAGGAGCCTCCGCTCCTTTTTTACATGATAGCTCATTAACGTTGGGCCTGTATTTGCAACATTTGTGTTTTTCTGTTGCAGGTTTTCAGTGCGGTCTCGGAGTCTCCGCTCTGTTCTACGGCCGTATTTTCCTTTTCGGATTTTGCTTTATTGTTTACTTGGTTAACAGAAGCTTCCGCTCCTTAGGCGAGGCCGCGGGAACGCGTTGTTCGCTCTTACGCGGCCGCGAGATTTGTGTTTGCAGGCAGGAGTTGCCGGCGGTTCGCCGACTGCCAGAGGGCACACGTCCCGTCTTTTCCCTCAGGCGCTTCTCCTCAGTGGGACACGGGCGGAGGTTGCGTCAGTTGCAGCCATCGCCGAGTGCACCGCCCGCGTCTGTGCTGTCGCAGCTAGCTTTTGCCGGCATTCCTGGGAGTGAACAGCCCCCGGTGTAGTGAACTGTTTTCCTTCATGTTCCTTTAAATGCTGTTCCTCTTTTGTGTTCATTATTTTCATGTGTCATTGTTGTATTCTATGGCGTATGTTTACCTTCAAAGATGCTTCACTCGTGATGTCTTTTCTGGTTAGAAGCCCCAACTGCTGAATCAGGCATTCAGCGGTTGGAGTTCAATCAGCGCAGACGTGCTCCTGTGTTATTCTGACTGTACTTGAAGATTAAACCATTTTGGTTTGAATACCTTGCCATCTCGTCTACTTCTTCAATAATTACATTATTTAAGAAAAGGTATTCTTTACATTTTGGCGACGATCTCATCAGCAACATTTCACCACCCTTGCACGGATTACCTTCATTGTGTTTTTCATCGTTGCCATCGAACAGCGCTCCTCGCTGCAACTTTTATTTGCTTTTCCGCATTCCATTGCCGTCTACGGGGAGTTACTGACCGAATTTTAAGTGTTTCCTGTCTTTTCTTGGGCACACTCTTCTGAAGTCTCGTCTCCCCTGACCACGGCATCCTAACAACGGCAATTGACTTCATCACGTGAACGCGTTCACGTCATCAGCGGTCATCTTGGAATCATCGGAAAGCCCGTTTCCAAGACAACCCCTTTCATGATCGACTTCTGAATAGACGCAACGTTTAACCCTGCATTTTCTCGGCGATACACACGCCTATTGTGTATTATTCAGATTTATACACGCTATTCAAGATCAAAAAGAAAAAGAATATCCTGTTAAAGATGAAGTGTTAGTTTTATGCTAACTAAAAGGTACCTATAGCCTTATAGCCCGTCGTAGCGGGCTATATCGGCTATTAAAGGCCCGCTGCAGCGTTAAAGGCCCGAGCTGAAGGCGAGGGACTTTAACAAAGCAGCGGGACTTTAATAGCCGGTATAGCCCTGCTACAAAGGGCTATAAGACTATTAGAACATTCTGCCACTAGAGGGCAGAATGTTCTAACAAATAAAACGAGGCCTTCAGGGAGCGCGAGGGGATTCCAACCATTATAAGCCCGGAGCACTCCATTGTTTTCAATGGAGCTTCCAGCATTCCAATGTTCTAATAAGCAATATATATATATATACAAATACATTGCATCCTTTTGCATCACCTGTTGCTCCTTTCACCTCATTTAATGGCAACTAATCAACAAATAGTTTTCCTTAATCACTTTCTTCCAGCTCCTGGTAAACCTAAGGAGATATGGAAGACTTGGTTTCGTGGCTTTGAAAGCTACGTAGTTGCCATTGATGCAGATGAATTTTCCCCTAAAAGAAAGTTGGCAATTCTATATAGTCACTGAGGCAGTGCTGGTCGTGAAATATTTGATAATCTTCCAGCTGCCATTCCTCCTCCTGGGAATGGAGATGGTTGGAATGTCTTCAGTGACGCAGTACAAAGACTTAATAAAAAATTCCTTGAGCAGCCAAATGTAATGTTGGAACGATATAACTTCATCAAAAGAAAACAGGAATCAAATGAGACAATGGAAGAGTTCATCTCTGCCCTTAGGAATTTAGCTGCAGATTGCACTTTTGGAGCTTATCTTGACACAGTCATCAGGGACCAATTAGTTTATAAATGTTATCATAAAAAAATACAAGAGAGGATTTTAAGTTGTCGTGATCCCTCACTATCAGAAGTCATAGACATGGCTAAAAGCATTGAGAGATCAATTATTTCATCAAAATGCATTTCAGAAGAAAGCTTTTCTCCAGTAAATTTGCAAAATGACACCCACGCTAATGCTATTGCTGCAAAAAATAAATTCATGAAACCTTTTAAAAAAAGAGCAATTTCTACATGTTATAGATGTGGTTCAAGAGCACATCTTGGAAACAGTCCTATTTGCCTCGCTCTTGGAAAAAGATGTGCAAGTTGTCAAAAAATGGGACATTTTCACACGGTGTGCAGGAGTAATCGCTTTATTCAAGTTAGTGCTGTTTCGTCACTAGAACATCCTGACTTTAATGTTTCTTCTATTGATTCTTCACTACAAAACTTGGATATTAACACCGTTGATGTGTCCTCACATATTTTACCACAAAAAATTATACTTTCTATTGATTCAATCGAAGATTCATCTAAATCCAATCGCGCAAAAGATCCCACATGTGAGGTTAAAATTGACAATATTCCCTTCAACATGATGGCAGACTCTGGTGCTCCTGTAACCATTATCTCTGATGTTTTGTTCAATATTGATTGGTCTACTTCCTCTGTACATTTACATCCCCTAGATATCGTTCCGAAAGCTTATGGTGGCAAAGATATAGACATGTTGGGATATTTTATAAGTGATGTGTCATGTTTGGGAAAATTTATTTGTACCAAAGTTTATGTAGCAATTCAAGGAAAGAGCATCATTGGTTGGCAAGATCTTGCCAAAATGGGACTTAAGCTTGTTCCTGGTTCAGATTGTCCTGTCCAAGTCAATGATGTCTCTATTTCTTTAGTGTCTGAAAATTTGGATTCATTGGTCAGTAGCATCACTTTAGAATTTCCAGAAGTTTTCAATGAATCTGTTGGCAAAATAAAGAATTATGAGCATTTTATCAAGCTCAAACCAGGCGCCATTCCTGTCATGCACAAATTGGGAAGCATTCCTTTAAATGTAAGGGACGATCTGAAGAAATTGTTAGATACAATGGTGTCTGAAGGCATAATTGAGACAACCAATTCCTCCCAATGGGTCAGTCCAATTGTTATCGTAAAAAAAAAAGATTCTAGCATTGGTCTATGTGCTGACCTTCGCTCACTTAATCAAAATATAATTATTGATTGTCACCCACTTCCAAAAATATAAGATTTACTTCCTGGCATTTCTGGCTCCACATTTTTCACTTTACTCGATCTCCGCAGTGCATACCAACAAATTCCTTTGTCCTCCTCTTCCTCTGACCTCACTACATTTATCACTCCGTTTGGAGCATTTAAACATTTAAGACTTCCATTTGGTTTGGCATCAGCAGACAGTGTCTTTCCGAAATGTATGGATACCTTACTCAAAGATATAAATTCAGTACAAGCCTATCAAGATGACGTCCTTATTTTTTCTAAAAATAAGGATGATCATATTCGCACTTTGAAAGAAGTGTTATCTCGTTTCAAAGATGTAAGTGTAACTTTGGGAAAGGACAAATGTACATTTTTTGCAACACAAGTTGATTACCTAGGACACTTGATTTCTGAAAATGGTATCAAACAAAAATGTTCACTCACTCAAGCCATATCCACTGTTCCTATTCCTAATGACAAAGACTCTTTAAAATCCTTTTTGGGTTTAACAGAATATTATTCGAGATTTATTCAGGGCTACTCTCAGATTGTTCAACCTTTGCGTGCACTCTTAAAGAAAAATGTAAAGTTTTTGTGGACCACAGAAGTTGAATATGCATTCAATCTAGTCAACAAAAGTCATAACTGAAGCACCTGCATTATCTTCCTTTACCCCTGGTCTAAAATGGTCAATTTCTGTTGATGCCAGTCAACATGGCCTAGGTGCAGTCCTCTGCCAGTGGATTGGTGCAAAAGAACATACCATTGGTTTTGCGTCCAGATCTCTCAATAGTGCTTAAAACAATTACAGCACTATTGAAAGGGAAGCCCTGGCCTGCTCTTGGGCAGTTGAAAAGTTTAAGACTTTTATTTGGGGTTCTCACTTTATACTGCTCAGTGACCACAAACTCCTATTGCATTTGCTTAATGGCAATGGCACTGGCAAAGCTTCAGCTAGGCTTGTTAGAATTCTTTCAAGACTACATGAATATAATTTCACTCTACAACATATTTCTGGAGGACATAATCTAAGGGCAGATTGTCTTTCGAGATTACCTTTAAAGAATAATTCATTTGATTCAAAATTCGATGACATAGAATGTGTTGTTGCCTCTATTGAGGATCTAGTTCTTTCTCCCTTCAATATTTCACAATCAGACTGGGTCAAAGCTTACTCTGATGACTCCACACTCTCTGCTGTAAAGAATATGATAATCTCTGGTTGGCCAAAAGAGCGTTCTCTTCCTGCCCCTCTAAAATCATATGCTCAAGTTTCAAATGATTTATCTATTGTTAATGATGTCATTTTTCATGGTGATCAATGTGTTCCTCCAACCTCTATTCGCATCAAGCTTTTTCATGCAGCTCATGAGGGTCATTTAGGGATTGCTGCCACCTCGAGGAAACTCAAGGAGCACTTTTGGTGGCCAGCCTTAGATAGAGATGTAACTCAATGGATTGATAAATGTGATACTTGTTTAGTTTCTGACAAACACTGGAAGACTTCACAACTTCCTTTACACAGTGTTCCTTTACCTGAGGAGGCCTGGTCTAAACTTGCTGTTGATTTTGCTGGCCCTTTTGTTCTTTTACCACATCACAGAGACTACATCATTGCTCTCATTGATTACCACTCAAAATAGGTCGACTTTGATTGTTGTGAAACTCCCAACTCACCTTCAGTCATCAAGTTCCTAACCAGAGTTTTTCTATCTGAAGGATCGCCCAATAAAATTGTCACCGATAATGGCTCACATTTTTGTTATTCTTTAATGCAAGATTTTTTGAAGGCGCATGATATTAAACATCTTAGGGTTGCACTTTACTCTCCATCTTCGAATGGTCTCATTGAAAAAATGAATAGATTCATCAAAGAGGGCATACAGTCTGCAATTTCTTGCAATGTTGATGTTGAATCTTTTCTTAGAAAGAAAATTTGGTCTTACCTGGTCACTCCACATTCCACTACTCACATATCTCCCTTCAGGTTACTTAAGAAAAGGAATCCCAACGGGAACATCTGTCCCTCATAGATTAAAAATCTTTCTAAAAATGATAATTCTTGTTTAGCTTGTTATGCTAAACAAGTTATTAAAACAAATGTTCTTGCACAACAGAAACTTCAACAAAAACATTTTGATTCTTGTGTCAACCCTGTCGTACAAACATTTCAGATTGGAGATTGGGTTATGATGAAAAATCCAAATAGAGTCATTAAAGGTGTTTCTAAATTTTCTTTACCAACTCAAATTATTAAAATCTCAAAAGGTTCTGTCTTTTTGGATAAAAAGGGATAGTGGAATAAAAGAGCTATAGTTAAACTTTCCCCTGAGCAGGCTAACAGAATTCACTTGTCTAAGCATGCTCTTGACAACTCCTCATATTCTCATTTTCCTCTTGGTTCACCTTCTGACAATCCCTCGAATTGCACACAACCTTCTCAAACTTCATCTGATAGCTCCTTTCAGTGTACATCACCTGCTTCCATTCCTCAAACCAATTCCACTTCTCCCATACCCAGTTTCAGTTTCAAGTAGAATTTCTAGGAATAGGTAATTCCCTATGAAATTTAAGGATTTTTATTTGTCTTAACTCTACTTTCTTTTTCCACGGGTTATTCTTCTTTTATAAAAAAAAAGGGAGATGATGTAGTGAACTGTTTTCCTTAATGTTCCTTTAAATGCTGTTCCTCTTTTGTGTTCATTATTTTCATGTGTCATTGTTGTATTCTATGGCGTGCGCACTTTCAAGGTATGTTTACCTTCAAAGATGCTTCGCTCGTGATGTCTGTTCTGGTTAGAAACCCCAAATGCTGAATCAGGCATTCAGCGGTTGGAGTTCAATCAAGACAGACATGCTCCTGTGTTATGCTGACTGTACTTGAAGATTAAACCATTCTGGTTTGAATACCTTTCCATCTCGTCTACTTCTTCAATAATTACATTATTTAAGAAAAGGTATTCTTTACACCCGGGGGTAAGAAAAGCGAGTTTTTTAGTGCTGAGCAGCACATTTCTCCCAGGTCGTCTTTATCTGAGTGCCTGTTAATAAATCAAGGGCGTTTGGTGCTGCTCCAATTTGGGCCTACTAGAGAAGACCTAGAGGCTTAGGTCGGGCCCTCTGTGAACTCCCGCTTTGCTTGGGGTTAGTCTTGCCCCTGCTTTCACTTTCTGGGCTCTGTCCCATTATCGATCAGCCCTCTCACCTGGTGGGTGGCCACCTAGATACTTACCATACTTACCTGACACCTACTTCAAGTCCTCAGCTTCTCCTGTTTTTAGGGCATGGAGGAGTTTGACGATTATTACGGGGAGGAAGAGGAGACCCAATATTTGCCGCTCACAGATGACTTCTGCGACGCGGTTGATGCCTCCATCGTCAGGGCAGTCTCGGAGGAGGTGGCTCCTTTGGAGAAGAGGTTAATTGACCTGGCACAGAGGTGCCTTCAACCCCTCCCCACGAGGGAAGAGTCTTCGGGACCTTTGGGCCCCAAACCTCCAGAGTCGAGCCCCGCTGGTCCTCCATCGAAACCGTGCAAATGACCCCACCCCAAAGGGGTGGATTTAGATGCGTTGGATAGGTTGAAGCAGACATTTTTAGATACCAAAGCTACACCTACACCACTGGACCCATCTCCCATAAATACTCTGCCTGCAGGAACCCAGGGACCGTTGGCTTACCTGCAACCTTCGGGAGACTCCCAGGGTGCTTCGGACGGGGATTCCGATCATGGAAAGTCCTGGCACCCCTCCCCCTCTCGGTCCTTGGATCCCCTCCAGGACCCAGTCCCTCGGAGCAACTCCCAGTCTGACCTTCTAGATCCGGAGGATCCTTGGAGTGGGAGCCCTGTGAGAAAGTGGCCAAATATGTGGCGAGTCGTCTATTTTTCCTCCCCACGGTCGTTTCCTGCAGTTCCAGTGGCAGGACCAAACATTCAAATTCACCTCTCTTTCCTTTGGCCTGTCAGCCCCCTGGTGCTTCACCAAGGTCCTGCATCCGGTGGTGAAGAATTTGAGATCGCAGGGAGTCAGGATGATTGTATATCTGGATGATATGCCTTTCATGCATCCTTGTCCACGAACGTTGTCGAATCACATCAACTGCCTGGAGCTCATAGCGGGCTCCTTTGCAGTCCGTTGTTGGACCAGAGACAGAGCTCACTCTTGCGTCCTTCTAAAGATGGACAATGTGGCGGCAGTGCGTTACATCTGGGTGGTACATGCTCCAAGGCTCTAGCGGATTTGGCCAAGGACTTTTGGGAATATTGCGTGTCCCACCAGGTGTCGGTAATAGCAGAGCACCTTCCGGGAGTGGCCAACCAGGTGGCGGATTAGCAGTTCAGACACCTTCGGGACTCGAGTCTGTGGAAACTGTTTCCGCCGGTATTCCGGTCTCTTCAAGATCTGTGGGGTCCCTTTTCTGTCGATCTCTTTGCCTCTCACCTCGACCACCAGCTTCCCAGATACTTCAGCTGGAGGCGGGGGTGACAGCCTCCAATGCATTTCTTCAGGATTGGTCACTGGAGCAAAGTTATGCCTTTCCCCCCTTCGCTATGATAATGCGGTTGAGAACGCAAGTCAGACGGCAGAGGGTGGAGTTGGTGGTGAGCACCCCGGTCTGGAGAGAACAAGCTTGGTTCCCAGTTCTGATGGAACTTTCCTGGGCTTCTCCAATCCGTCTACCCCAGCTCCCTCATCTCCTGCTCGATCCAGCAGGCAATCCTCATACCCTGATAGCGAACGACTCCCTATCCATGATGGCATGGAGGATTAGCGGTCTCGATGGCAGGTCCCGGGACTTTCAAGACACGATGCAGAGCTCCTCTCTCGGGCATGGGCAGACGGCACAGTTAAACGCTACCGGTCAGTCTGGTCTCGGCGGATGGTTTGGTGTCTGCAATGGAGTCTGGATCCCGTGGGGGCAGATGTTGTCCACATCCTTAACTTCCTAGCCTCTCTGGCTTCGGAGGGCTTGGCATACAGGACGATTAACAACTTTCGTTCCGCGATCTCAGCAGGCCAAGCTGTGATAGCGGATCATCCGGTGGGAGACCATCCGCTGGTGAGAAAGCTCCTTCAGGGCATTCACCTGTCCCTTCCCCCAGAACCATGATACTCAGTCCTCTGGGATGTAAACAAGGTCTTGCGCCTGCTGGCAGAATAGCCCAGCAACAAGTACTTGACACGCAAACAGCTTTCTTCATAGCTGGCGATGCTGCTATGTTTGGTGTCCTGTAGACAAGTCTTGGATGTCAGGGCTTTGGACATTTCTGGGAGGTCCTTCACCCCGGATAGGGTCACCTTCCATGTGTCCCGACGTACCAAGCGCCAATCCCAGATTATTTCCTACCCGGCCTTTCTGGACTGTCCCAAGCTCTGTGTCGTCAGATGCACCAAGGGTTATGAAGCCATGACGGAGGACGTCCGCCCGCATGGGAAACGTCAACTCCTAATTGCTTTGAGGAAACCGTTTTGAGCAGTCTCGCGGAACGAAAGTTGTTAAACATCTTGTATGCCAAGCCATCCAAAGCCAGAGAGACTAGGAAGTTAAGGATGTGGACAACATCTGCCCCCACGGGATCCAGACTCCGTTGCAGACACCAAACCATCCACCGAGACCAGACTGATCGGTAGTGTTTAACTGTGCCGTCTGCTCATGCCAGAGAGAGGAGCTCTGCAGCGTGTCTTGAAAGTCCCGGGACCTGCCATCGAGACCGCTAATCCTCCATGCCATCAGGGATAGGGAGTCGTTCGCTATCAGGGTATGAGGATTGCCTGCTGGATCAAGCAGGAGATGAGGGAGCTGGGGTAGACGGATTGGAGAAGCCTTCACTTAACCCTTTGTCTCCAGGAAATTACCAGCCAATCTCTCTTCTGCCAAGCTTGGCAAAGGTTTGTGAGAAGGTGGTTACGAGACAACTCACGGCCTTTGTTGAAGATGCTGGCCTGCTGCACCCTGCGCAGTCTGGCTTTCAAGCAGCCTATAGTACAGAGACTGCGTTGATAGAGGTTTCGGAAGCCATCCGAGAGTGTCTGGATGCTGGCGGGAGGGCAGCCTTGATTATGCTGGACCTCTCGGCGGCATTCGACATGGTGCCTCACTCCCTTCTTCTTGCTTGCCTCTCGGAGATTGGTATTGCCGGTTCCGCCTTTGGCTGGCTCACCTCTTTTTTGTCCAACAGGTCGCAGCAGGTCTGGCTCCCACCTTGCGTTTCAGCCTCTCAGCCAGTACCTACAGGTGTTCCGCAGGGATCCTCCCTTAGCCCCTTACTCTTTAACATCTATGTTACCCCGCTGATATATTTTGCAGAGGAGCTCGGGGCTAAGGGGATCGCCTATGCGGATGACACTCAGTTGCTGTTTACCTGGAAGGGTGACGATGCAGAGGTCTGCTCTGCTCAGCACTGCTTGCTTTCTATATTTCACTGGTTGGCTCAGGCCCAACTGAAGTGTAATGAGGAGAAATCCAAAATACTTCTTCATGGCAAATTTCCACCTAACTTTAGAGAGTTATTATGGCCGGCGGGGTTTCCTCTGACCGGTATGTCAGACACTGCTGTAAAAAATCTGGGCGTTTGGTTTAAGGAGAACTTAACCTTTGCTATTCAGATCAAGAAATTGGCGGGTTCCTGTTTTGGCATTTTGAAAACCTTGAGGAAGTTTCTACCTCTTCTCCCAAAGGATGCGAGGGAAACTGTGTCCCGGGCTTTGATTCTTTCTCGCCTGGACTATGCTAATGCACTTTATGTCGGGTCCCCCGGTTATTTGGTAAAGAAGCTCCAGGTGGTGCAGAATTCAGCGGCCCGCCTCCTCCTAGATCTCCCCAGAAGGAGTAGTGTGCGCCCTCACTTGCGCACCCTACATTGGCTTCCTATGGAGGTGTGGATCAAATTTAAAGTCTTGTCAATTGCCCATTCTGCCCTGTACTGTCGGGGACCCAGCTATTTGCAGAAGAGGTTCTCTTTTTATTTACCGTCAAGACAATTGCATCCGTCAAAGGTTGGGCGTTTGCTCCCTTGTTCGTAAGGCGGCTCTTGGTTGGAACGCATTGCCTTTGGCTATACGTGGTATTCAAGACGCTCGGTTCTTCAAGAAAAAGCTGAAAACTTTCCTGTTTTAATCTCTAGAATCACGATCTATTTCAGGTTTCGCGCCGGGACACTCTCTGGAGTAGCTGTGCATGCTACAAATACATATAACAATAACAATCTCTTCCCAGACAATTGCACGGTGGGTCCGTTGGGTGATGATGGAGGCCTGCATCGATACCAAGGTTTTCAGAGCACACTCAGCAAGAGGTGCCATGGCATCTAAGGCTTTCACGCTAGGTGCCCGCTTGGAGGATATCTTGAATGCGGAAGACTGGTCGTCAGACTCAACCTTTAAGAGATTTTACTGCAAACCAGTCTCCTTCATAGTGGCCCTAGTGGTAGATAACCTTTGAACTAGCCTAATCCTCGCCTCCCGGTCCTGACATAGAATGAAAAATGTCCTAGCTTTCGTAACAGAAAGTTTCAATTCTATTAAGGACACATAGGCAAGGATTAGCCCTCCCTCAGGGTGTACCTGGACCCGCCCGGTTCGACATGATGTCCGTCAGACGTAAGTAAAGCGGTTTCCTGTTCAGTTATGAGTGGTGTATAATGATGTGTTCGATAGCCTCCGCTCATGCAGGTTGTTACGACTCCATTTTCTGCCCGCAGGGACTGAGTCTTCGAAGCAGGACTGAAGAACTTCAGCAGTCGGCTTTGTCGCAGGAAGAAAGAGGATGGGCAGCAGGAATCATGAGCCGTTATCATCCCAGGAAGTGCCTGATTGGCTGATGGACTATGCTACAAACTTGACTTTTTTTTCCTATAGGGTTCATAGGAAATAATGTCCTATTGATGTTTATGGTTGTTGTTTAAGGCTGCTGGATGAATTAAATTAGAAAGGGAAGCCTAATACTCGCCTCCATGTCCTTAATAGAATTGAAACTTTCCGTTACGAAAGCTAGGACATTTTTCATTCTGTACATTAACATCCACAAAAATGTGGAACTTTACACCATTTACACGAGCCCGGATACATTGTCTAATGCGATCCTGGTTCGAAAAAAGGGCATATGGTTTAATGAGTAATGAAATAGCCTAGGAGTCTCTCTCTTTACTCAAAGGCATTAAAAAGTTAAAGGAGAAGATTAAGATACAACAGAATGAGTCTCTTACAATGAATAGTACTTCCAGGGTGCTTCACTTAGCTACTGTTTTTTTATTTGTTTTTTTAAATATCTTTTATTACATTTTTTAATGCAATTACAAATACAACTACACACCCTTCGTAATATGTTAAAAGAAATGCTTCTATGATCCTACGTACATGAAGACAGATATTACCATCACTCGATCTTGGCAGTGGGTATAACGATAACATGTGCGTCTGTATGCATATACACAATATTACATTCTACGTTCTCATGCATACTTTGACATCTCTATTAACGAACATTGGGTATATATCAGGAATGCAGAGTCCTGCCAATTACTTTAAGTCTTCAAATTCACCCGTTAGTTTACAGATACTCTTTACATTTATAACACATGTCAGAGCATTACGACTAATAACCCATAAGTGATGTTCATGAGCATCTTCGAAAATGAGAGATATTATTATTTTAGTGTGGAAATCGAAAACTAAGAGGAATAAACAAAAAAATAAAAAGGGAAAAGAAAGAACAAATATGATACCAATAACGAAAACATGTAGTATGCCGTCTAGAATATGCTATAACTAAATTTCATTATTTGTAGTTAGTTAAGGCTGCGTTCTGTGCCCTGTCCATGACCGAATGGATACCAGAGCATTGTATGTCAAAGTTTGTGTTCGGGGAAGATTTCTAAGGCATGCAAGTTTATATCTTAGCTCAACAGAAACTCTAGGGTTCATCAACATGTATAGCATGGTGAACTCGCGAGGCGCTATTTCCATCAGTGTCGCCTGTCTGCTGTGTAGAAGGTGTGTGTGCATTAGGATGCATAAACGCTGTGAGAATGTCGTCCCAGGACTGCGCTATTGGATATTTGCGCAGCCTCGCTGTTTCTTCCCTGTGAAGGACGGTACTTTCTGCCTGTGCCCACACCTCTAGGGACTTCATTCAGCTATTCGTCAGAGGGGGATCTTTACGCTTCCATCTTTTGGTAATCAATCGTTTTGCAGTTATGCGGCCCAAATCACGGAATCTGGAGATCACCCTGTTTTCCTTAATGTGAGTATAGAACCCCAGGAGGCAGACCTCCCACATGTTGGGCACTTCGTGAGTGTCTCTACGATCTTGCGCCAGTATGCCTGGATTATGGGGCAGGACCACAACATATGTAGGAAGTCATCGCCATTTAGCTGGCACCGCGGGCAACTGGAAGTGTTGATGTGGAAGTATTTGTTTATTTTATCCGGTGAGAGGTACGCTCTGTGCAGAATATACGTCTGTATGAGTTTAAACCTGGAGGTCCGTGGTATGTATGTAGAGCTAGCCGATATGCGTTCCCATTCCTTGTCACACCAGGGTTGACCTCGGTCTTCAGCCCAGCGTGCACGGAGATTGGTTAATGGTTTTAATACATGTGTGAGCAAAGCTTGTACTAGCCAGTGAATCACATGCGATCCCTCCCCCATAACATGTAAATACTGCATCAATAAGTGTGTCGGCGGCTCAACTGTCACGTTTCCCCATGCCAACATCAGAGTCCGCGTTATGGCCATATGTAGAAGGAATTGGCCCACTGATATGCCACTATTTGCTGCCAAAGTTTCGAAGGGTGAAAGCGTGCCCTCTACATACAAGTCTCCCAATGTTTCTATACCTGCCTCATGCCAGGGTATCAGTATTGCCTCTGTCACGGTGCCTCCACCTCTGGGTGTTCCGGCAAGCGGCAGTATCGAGGCATAAGGGACTATGTCTCTGGTGAGTTGTAGACTTCTCCGATAACATCTCTGGGCCAGGTCCGCATGTATCTGAGTCGGGCGAGGGAGTTTCGCAAGCGGATGAAACAAGCCATATAATTGGGGCTGTGTCCACGGAGGCGACTCGGTTGCTGTGTCTGCCAGGTATTTGCCACTCATCCATTTTGTGGCCCATTGTAGCTGAGCAGCTAGGTAATAGAGTTCCATGTTCGGAACTGCCAAGCCACTGTGTTTTGTTGGCACATATAACTTCTAGAGCGCTATTCTGGGCCTTCATTTGTTCCAGATCAAGTCTCGAATCAAGCCTTCCAGTGCTCGAAACAATTTGGCTGAAACATATACCGGGAGATTTGCGAAATAGTACAGCAATCTCGGTAGTATTATCATTTTGACTAGCGTAATGCGACTCATAACGTTTAATGGGAGGGTCTTCCAGAACTGTACCTGCGCCCTCACAGAAGAAATGGCTTGTATCAGATTTCCGTCTAGTATATCCGCTGGGGACCTATATATATAAATTCCTACGTATCTAAACGTGGTTTGGTACCAGGGAAGGGCAGTCTCATTAATAACTATGGCTGCCTCTGCCACGTCAGTGTTAAAGGAGTAGACCCCCGATTTAGACCAGCTTACCCTAAGCCCTGACATTGTTTCAAAATCACGAAAGAGTACGGATATAGCTGGAGGCATATTATGTAGGTCCTTAACATATAAAAGCAGATCATCTGCGTACAGCAAAACCGTGTGAAGTCCGTCTCCCAATGGAATGCCCCAGTCCGTGCCGCTCTCACGAAGTAGAGCAGCCAACAGTTCCATAGCAAGAGAAAAGAGCAGTGGAGATAATGGACACCCTTGTCTGGCTCCCCGCCTTACGCGTATGGTGCCAGAAATTAGTTTTCCCATGCAAGCTCGCACCATAGGGAGCTGATACAATAACTACCATTTGCAGATACTCGACTCCTAACTCATATTTGCATAGTACTGCCACCAGATAGGGCCACTCTAAAGAATCGAAGACTTTTTCCAGATCCAACACCAGGCAGCCAGAGCGCGGCCAGCGTTCTCTGGCATATTTTTGGATTCTGAACAGCCTGCGTATGTTTAAAGTACTCCTTGTTGGAAGAAATCCGTTTTGATCCTGGTGAATCAGTGTTTTGACCAAGGGGGCAACACGTTTGGCTAAAATGTAAGCAAATATTTTATAGCCGGTGTTTAGTAATGCCAATGGGCGATAGGAGCCAAGGGATTCAGGATCTCTGCCTGGTTTTAAGAGAGAGATCAATAGTGCCTCATTCTGTGTGGGTGTGAGTGCTGAGTCTTCTATTGCTGCATTATAGACACGTAGCAACTGCGATATTAATATGTCCGAATATGCCTTGTATAATTCTACCAGCAGCCCATCCGGGCCCGGACACTTGCCATTTGAGAGGGAGAAAATGCTTTCCCTGACTTCCTCCGGCAGAAGAGGACCGTTCAGTTCCTCTTGCTGACTCGCCGATAAGTGTGGTAACGTGAGGTTGAGAAGGAAGGTCTGTATTTCCGCGCCTGTAGTTTGTAAGTGAGACTTGTACATATCAGTATAGTGTTCTACAAAAGCGCGATGAATGTCTCTCTGCGAATGTACAGTGTTTATACATGTCACAGGTGTAGTTGCAGCATCTTGTCGTATCAGCCACAACAGTTTTTTACCCGGTTTGTCCCCCATGTGATGTGTCCGCGCTGATTGTGCCGCATAATTTATATGGCGGAGTCGCTCTAACAGCTGGGAATGTTCCTTCCTGTCTTGTGCCAATGATGCTGTGAGGCCTCTCACCGCCTCACCCTCTTTCTGAAGTAGTTTGTTTTCAAGTTCTGTTAGTTCAACCTCCAGTTGTCTTCGCATACCCGCCCATGCGCTCAGACAATCACCTCTTACCACCACCTTAAATGTATCCCACTCTATTTGTGGCGTTGTGGCCGTGCCTATATTAACTTCAAAATAGTGTGTGATATTGGTGGCTAGTAGGTTATGGAATGGTGCATCTAATAGGACACAGGGTTGTAACTGCCAGGCGGGAATTGGCAGTCTGGTGTGTTCCCACTCCACCTCCAGCACGTGCGGATTGTGATCCGAGTGTGTCCTACCCAGATAATATGCTGCAGAGACATGCGGAAGCATCTCTTCTGAAAGCATGTATCGGTCCAGTCGCACGTGTAATCCATGAGCACCTGAGTAGTAGGAGTATACTTTATCGTGGGGGTTGCGATGCCTCCACACATCTCTCAAATGCCATTGTGTTGTCCAGTTAGTCAGCGCCTTCATTGTGATGTGTGTGCTAGTACCCGGAAGAGGTGGAAAGGACTGGTCCAGAAAGACATCTAGTACACTATTGTAGTCTCCCCCAAGAAACATGGGAGTGTCATGCCATGGTGCCAGCACACACGACAGGTCGTCTAGGAAAGCAGCTTGTTCCGAGATGGGGGCATAGAGCGATGCAATTACAATCTGTTGGCCATCTAGTGTGCCTCTAACTACAACATACCTGCCCTCTCTGTCCACCAGCGATTCAGTGATTTTAAATGGAAGTCCTGGCCTAACCCATATGAGTGCACCTCGTGCAAATGCCGAGTATCCTGTTGCGTGGAGCTGGCCACGCCAGTGACGTTGCAGGTGCACAATTTCAGATTTAGCTAAATGTGTCTCCTGGAGGAGAGCTATCTGTATTTGGTGTAGTTTAAGATACAAGTATATCTGATATCTACGCGAAGGTGTGTGTATGCCTCTCACATTCCATGTGCCGATCTTAAGCAAAACCATAATGTTTGCAATATATTAACATCAAATGTATACACGTCCGCTCGATGAGCACACTCGGTGCAATAAACAAAGCAATTAACAGCCTGTCCAGCTTCCCATCTTGCAGCGTTATGAATAACATATGTCGGCATATTAGAAATGGTACCTCAAAAAAAAACAACAACATTCTCCTAACAAATTCCAAAAGGACGAAAATGCAACTAGCAATCGTCCAAACTATCAATAGAGATGACATTAAAAAATGACTGGGGTGTGTGCTTCGCACTGCGCTATATTAAATGAGCAAGTGCGTGCACTGTTTCGCGGAGGCTCCCCACCTCCAAGCTGAATGTAGAAAAATAAGGGCTACATTTATCAGCTTAGTGGTTTCTTTTGAACTGTCAGTATAGATGGGAGCACAAAGATGGGCAATAATATATATGAACTAAACTATATCCTCCCAGCCCCAACCCTGTTTGTACCCCGGACCCATATCTATATACGAGTTCTTATCGGTGACTTTCTCATGGAACTGTACCACAAATGACTGCATATAACTGCATGCAAACCATAGTACCTCTAACTGCAATACATCCGATGGTGATACCCTTCAACGTTCATACTATACTGTCAGCGGTTTGTGGAGTAACACTTGGCAGATCGCATGTGTCTTGAGAAGTCAGTAGGCCATAAGCTCGATCATCATCACTTGATTGTTCATTGTTGCTGGAGTTGGAAGCATCGTCAGTCATCAATGAGCCACTAATTTCAGCTACTGCCTGAAGTGCTTCTCGTTGTCCATTCAAGATCAGTTCTGTGTGTGGCCCCGCAGCAGGTGGTGATGGTTGCCGTGCCCTCGCAGATCTTCGCTCTGTCCTGCGGCGACGAAAGGGGGCTTTTAGCTCCAGTATCCTTGCCGCAGTGCCTGGATCTCTGGCACTTGCGGCACTGAAGGTGTCCATCCAATCCTCCGCCTCCTCCTATGTACAATAAATGCGTTTTACCATTAGCAACCACCTGCAGACGGGCTGGGACTAGCAGGGAATATTGGAAATTGCTCTGCCGAAGGTGTTTCTTCACTGCCATGAAGGAAAACCTCTGCCTCTGCACCTGTATAGTATAGTCCGGAAAAAACATGATTTTATGATTGCTTATCCGTTTGCGTCACCTGTGGTTTTATGTCAGCAAGTGTGGTTTCCAAGTTGGTGGTACGATCTACCAGTTTCCAGTGATCTGCGTGTAGATGAGTGAGGTCTGTATCCACCTTATCTACAGCTGAGGGAGCCGAGTGACGTCCCGGTATACTAGCCACACCCTCTTTACTACATATAGTTCACCCCTAAGGTAGGCCCTAGGTAGCCCTATGGGCAGGGTGCTGTGTAGGTAAAAGGTATGACATGTGCTTTGATTGTGTGGCATGTCCTGGTAGTGACAGACAGCCTATTTGGTTTCTCACTGCTGTGAGACCTGCTCCTCTCATAGTTTTGCATTGGGAATTCCCTGAAATGTGTTTCAGTGGGAATTTCTGAGCTGGAAGGAATAGCGTTGCCGTGTTTAGCATATTCGGAATAGTGGTGATAAATCCTGCTTATTGGAGAAGGTGGATTTTTCATAACTATTTTAGCTATGACACTTTTAGAAAGTGGGCATTTCTTTGTGACTCTTTGTGCTTTACAGCATAAACATCTGGTTTAGACTGACAGGGGCCTGTTTGGGCATTCATTCTAGACAGTCACACAAAGGGAGTTGATGTGTGCCCTGCATATCCTGATGGCCCATTTTCCCGGCTGATGGGCGTTCCTGAGCTAAAGTGGTGAAAGGAGTGGTCACTGACACCTGAATAGGGGTGTACCTGTCCTCTCACAATGCTGTCTCCACCCCCCTGTAGTGTGTCAGGAGTCAGGGCTGGGGGTTAATTAGGGGTGTTGTGCACTTCTAAAGTTTGTTTGAAGTTACCTCCACATAAAAGACATTTTGAGTATAAGTACAGGGGTTCTGACTCCACGTTTTTAGACACTATGTGGACTTGTAACCAGATGGTGCTCGCTTTACAATCTGCACCAGGAGATTGCTGTGCTGCTTGGAGGAACCGCAATTTTGGACTGCTTGCTTTGTTGGACTAACCTGCTGCCTACTAGGATGCTGAAGGGACTGCCACTCTGACAAAGGACCCTGTGTGCTGGGCTGCCTGCCTGCTGCCCCATGAGTGCTCCCCAGTTGTTATCCTGGGACTGGGCTGCCCCAGACGTGGTCGTGGGACTCTGAGTCTGTACCTTGCAGTCCCTACAAATATTGCATGAAGAGCGCTTTATACTTCTCTGTACAACCAGAGCATAGTGAGCGCTTTGTTCCCTCATAGTAAGTGGGGAGTGTTTTTCATTTTGTCTCCATAACGGACTTGTGGCGTGCACTTTATTTTTAATCCACAGTCCTCTTTGACTACATGTCAGTGCCGGAGAAGTGCTGGTGATGATCTCACATAGAACGTGTTGAGCGCTCTCCTGTACACTGATCAGCGTGGGTCTTTCTTAATGCACCCCCCAATCTGAAAGGTGGCCACAACAGACAACCTGCTTGGAAGGAGTGCTGCGCTGAGGCATTGTTACCCTGCATTTCACTCCGACGCTGAGAGAGATGTGGAAGACAGGAAGAATCACTTCGGTGGCTGCGTTCTGAGAGGATGTAGCCTTATGGCTAGAGCGGTCGACCTCGAAGCTTGGGAACCGGGTTAGAGTCTCGGCAACGATGCTAAACATCATGTGATTCTGGGCAAATCACTTATTCTCCCCATGCCTAACAAAAAAAAAAGGAATGTGTCCTTCTGTAATGAAACTGGTGCTATGTAAAGCGCTCTGATACCCGATGTCTCTGGTCTAGTTCGCGCTATATAACACTCTAAAAAAATATAAAAAAAGAAAACAAAGCCTGCAGGGTGAAGAGCCCCGGGGGAAGAACCTGTAACGAAAGCAGAGGAACTCCGCTGTCATCCTGCTGTGGGCGGGGTGAGGCATTGTCATAGTCTTTATTTCAACATGGTGTCTGGCGAGGAAAGCCGCGCCCACTTTTCAAGGCAGGAATCCTGTTCTGGGTTGCCTGTGGTCTGACGGCCGCATCAGAGACTCCAAGCCGGTCTGAGGTACAATGTTGGTGACGCAGCTGCGCAGTCGCAGGCAACTTCCTCTAACTGTGTGGTGCAATGTGAGAAAGTGCCCTCTTTCTTGCATGGTATGCCCCCCCTTTTTGCTGAATTGCTGATGTTCTTTGACTGAGTGTGCCCTGGGCTCCTGCTAATCAGGTACCCAGGGCCTATGTTCCTTCCCTAAAACTGCATTGAAGCCTAAACCCAATTGGCATCTCTGGCCACATGTCAGCCCCTGGAAAATGGTACCACAGGTACCCAGGGCACTGTGACCAGAGAAGGCCTCTAAGGGCTGCAGCACTTATTGTGCCACCTTTAGAGGTCCTGTACCCTGACATTCACACACTGCCTTTGCAGGCTGCGTGTCTTGGTGCAGAACAAAGTGAAGAGGTGACATGGCACACATACCTGTGTGAATGCGCAAATGAGTCGCCGTTGCACACCATAGTTTGTCTGTTTTTGCTGTTGTTTGTCAATTTATTCCCATTAGCGTGCGGACTGGGTTGAACGTGCCTCGCCTCGTTGCACGTGTTTGAGTACAAATAACAGTGAGCAGCAACACTGTGCTGCTGGCCCAATTGCACAGCTTTAAAGAGTCAATATACGACTTTTTTCATTTTCAACAAGTTTATTTTCAATGTTTTATCCAATTTCTCCAACTTCACTTTCTTAATCACGAAAACAGCTGTTTAAATGTGAAAACAACATAAAACCCATGTCAATTTGCGGTCTTTGAACACTACAATGATTGTTACTTAAATACATTCAACTATAATACAAACAATATGTGAAACATGACACTGCCCAATTCCCACTCAGTCGTTACAAAAACTAAAATTCCCACAGTGTAACCATAATGTTCCGTCCAACACAAGAGTTTATCGCAAGCGGAGGCCTCCCCCACTCCATCCTCGATATTTAACCTGCCATTCTACCCGCATTGCTGAATAAACACTCGATTTGCCTGATGTTCTCTAAATTAACCTAATGCTAAAATTAACCTGACCCCTCATGTGAACTTGAATGCTTTCCAAATTAACATCGTGACATCTCTTGATTTCGTTGCTAGTGAAAAGAAGGTTCCCTGCTTATAATTCAAGTGTAGTTCTGGCTACTCTGTGCTCTCCTTTTTTTTAAAAGTCTACCATCTAACCCAAACTTCTCCTGAGTGCACCATTTAAACATTGCCTCGATGCTGATTCCACCAATAACGGTGGTTCAGTCCAATTCAATTACTTACGACTGAACACTGCGAGATCTGATTCGCCCTTAATGCCAGGTTCCTTCCTCGTGACCTCAAAAACGACATCTCCCACAAATCTTTGCATTGAATGCAACCGTGTTGGAAAACTACATACTAAAAACCACATGGTGAAACAAAAATCGCATCGTCAACCTTTCTATCTTTTTATGTATAATAATGTGTCAGCACCATGTATACCACTCCCTATCTTGAAGTACAATCATTAGTGCAAATGCAACAAATAAAAACACTGTACATGTTTGTTAAACACGGCTATGCACAATATATCCGTTGGCCAGGATATAAAAGCTCAAAACAACGGTCCATGAATCCTTTTTGTTATCTCCATGTCCATGAATTGAGACAGCGTTATTTGTGAAGGTGTTACGTGATGCGTTCATCTTGAACTTTATCATTAATTTGTATCGGGTGCAACACTGCGTTTGAGGCAAGAATTTCATTGTAAATGCGCAAATGAGTCGCCGTTGCACACCATTGTTTGTCCGTTTTTTTGTTGTTTGTCAATTTATTCCCATTAGCGTGCAGACTGTGTTGAACGTGCCTCGCCTCGTTGCACGTGTTTGAGTACAAATGACAGTGAGCAGCAACACTGTGCTGCTGGCCCAATCGCACAGCTTTAAAGAGTCCATATACAACTTTTTTCATTTTCAACAAGTTTATTCAATGTTTTATCCAATTTCTCCAACTTCACTTTCTTAATCACGAAAACACTGTCCAAAAGTCCATATTGCTTCACATGAGGCAGTTGTGCCCATCCAGGCCTGTTACCACGTCACGAAGAGACTTTAATTCATGTTTGCAGCTAAAAACTTATTCCCAATGCATTTCGGGCTATTTTTGTGCCCTTCGTCAGGGAAAGCTGTTTAAATGTGAAAACAACATAAAACCCATGTTAATTTGCTGTCTTTGAACACTACAATGATTGTTACTTAAATAAATTCAACTATAATACAAACAATATGTGAAACATGACACTGCCCAATTCTCACTCATTTGTTACAAAAACTAAAATTCCAACAGTGTATAAATAATGTTCCGTCCAACACAAGAGTTTATCACAAGCGGAGACCTCCCCCACTCCATCCTCGATATTTAACCTGCCATTCTACCGGCATTGCTGAATAAACACTCGGTTTACCTGATGTTCTCTAAATTAACCTAATACTAAAATTAACCTGACCCCTCATGTGAACTCCAATGCTTTCCAAATTAACATCGTGACATCTCTTGATTTCGTTGCTAGTGAAAAGAAGGTTACCTGCTTATAATTCAAGTGTAGTTCTGGCTACTCGGTGCGCTCCTTTTTTTTTAAAAGTCTGCCACCTAACCCAAACTTCTCCTGAGTGCACCATTTAAACATTGCCTCGATACTGATTCCACCAATAACGGTGGTTCAGTCCAAATCAATTACTTACGACTGAACACTGACAGATCTGATTCGCCCTTAACGCCAGGTTCCTCCCTCATGACCTCAAAAACTACATCTCCCACAAATCTTTGCATTTAATGCAACTGTGTTGGAAAACTATATACTAAAAACCACATTGTGAAACCAAAATCGTATCGTCAACCTTTCTATCTTTTTATGTATAATAATGTGTCAGCACCATGTGTACCACTCCCTATCGTGAAGTACAATCATTAGTGCAAATGCAACAAATAAAAACACTGTCCATGTTTTTAAACACGCTTATGCACAATATATCCGTTGGCCATGACATAAAAGGTCAAAATAACGGTCTATGAATCCTTATTGTTATCTCCATGTCGATGAATTGAGACAGCGTTATTCGTGAAGGTGTTACGTGATGCGTTCATCTTGAACTTTGTCATTAATTTGTATCGGGTGCAACACTGCATTTGAGGCAAGAATTTCATTGTTAATGCGCAAATGAGTCACCGTTGCACACCACTGGTTTTTAGTATATAGTTTTCCAACACGTTTGTATTTAATGCAAAGATTTGTGGGAGATGTCGTTTTTGAGGTCAGAAGGGAGGAACCTGGCGTTAAGGACGAATCAGATCTCGCAGTGTTCAGTCGTAACTAATTGAATTGGACTGAACCACCGTTATTGGTTGAATCAGCATCGAGGCAATGTTTAAATGGTGCACTCAGGTGAAGTTCGGGTTAGATGGCAGACTTTTTTTTAAAAAAAGGAGAGCACCGAGTAGCCAGAACTACACTTGAATTATAAGCAGGTAACCTTCTTTTCACTAGCAACGAAATCAAGAGATGTCACGATGTTAATTTGGAAAGCATTCAAGTTCACATGAGGGGTCAGGTTAATTTTAGTATTAGGTTAATTTAGAGAACATCAGGCAAATCGAGTGTTTATTCAGCAATGCGGGTAGAATGGCAGGTTAAATATCGAGGATGGAGTGGGGGAGGTCTCCGCTTCCGATAAACTCTTGTGTTGGACGGAACATTATGTATACACTGTGGGAATTTTAGTTTTTGTAACAAATGAGTGGGAATTGGGCAGTGTCATGTTTCACATATTGTCTGTATTATAGTTGAATTTATTTAAGTAACAATCATTGTAGTGTTCAAAGACAGCAAATTAACATGGGTTTTATGTTGTTTTCACATTTACACAGCTTCCCCTGACGAAGGGCACACAAATAGCCAGAAATGCATTGGTAATAAGTTTTTAGCTGCAAACATGAATAAAAGTCTCTTCGTGACACGGTAAGAGGCCTGGATGGGCACAACCGATTAAGAAAGTGAAGTTGGAGAAATTGGATAAAACATTGAATAAACTTGTTGAATATGAAAAAAGTCGTATATTGACTCTTTAAAGCTGTGCGATTGGGCCAGCAGCACAGTGTTGCTTCTCACTGTTATTTGTACACATCCCTGTGTGCCATGCCCACAAACCACTGCCCTGGCATACATCAGTCACCCCTCTAGCTGGGTGCCCTATGCCAGTGGGGAGGGTACAGGTGCACGAGCCCTGTGCCCCTACAGTACCCAAGTCCATTCCTGGCCACTGTAAGTGCAGTGCTGCCATTAAGAGTATATGGTGCTGGGAGTTTGTCATTACGAACTCCACAACACCATAATGGCTACTCTGAAGACTGGGAAGTTTGGTATCAAACCTCTCAGCACATTAACCCCACACTGATGCCAGTGTGGGATTTAATGTAAAATGCACAACAGAGGGCATCTTAGAGATGCCCCCAGAAACTCGACCAACTTCTAGTGACCTGGCTGAGTGGCTGCCTAGGCTGCCACCAACAGACATGTTTCTGGACCCCTAGGTCGAGAGCTGCTGCTCTCGGGGCCTGAAACAATGCACATCCTGGGACGAGGTGCCAAGCCTCCTCCCCCAGGATGGGCAGGGTTCACGAAGGAGAAGCTTCAAAGGCATGCTGCCTTTGTGGGCCTCTCCAGACCATTTGTTGCTTTCAGCAACTGGTCCCCACTGGTTCTATCCCCCACTTAGGGCGGGAGAACCGGTGGGGAAAAACAAGTGAGGAAGAGAGGTATGCCCACCTCTGCCAACTCCACCCCTCAGGTGGGGGAGGTGAGGTGAAACACAACCTCGAGTCCCCGCCATCTTGAGGATGGGGGGGACCCAGCCAACCAGGGACAGGTTCCTGCCCCCCTCCCACTAGAGAGTGGAAGAATAGGGGGTGTACCCACCCCAGGGAAGGGACCCATTGGTCCCTGTCCTAGGCTGTAACACCCCTAAATTTAGTATTTAGGGGGCACCCTGGACCTTGCTTCCTCAGATCTAGAAATGACAAGAAAAGAAGATCAGAAGAAGAGCCGTGCAGAGCTAACAAGAAGACGACGCCCACTGACTTGGCCCCAGCCCTACAGGCCTGTCTCCCCTCGAACCTGCTCCTGCGAAATCCCGGTGTGTCCTGCAGCCAGCAACCTCAAAAACCCAGGAGGACCTGCCTGCCTTCACTTCAAAGACTGAATCTCCTGTGAACACCGGACTTGTTCAAACTGCAGCTTCTGGCTCCGGCCGGACACCGCGAATTCAGCCCACTCTGCACCTCCGGACCCTGGCCCGAGCTCGAGTGGAAAAACACCACGTGGAGGTCACCCCAGCGATCCTGACCAGAGATCCGGCGACCCCTGACCTGCCTCAAGCCTCCAGCCGACGCCTGCAGCCTAAATCCAGAAGGCCCCCCTAGGAGCTGGTGAGAAGATTTAACCCCAAAAGGCACCCCTGCACCCAACGCCCCACGGCCTTGTGTGCCCAAACCGACGGTGCCTAACCAACCCTTAACTGCCCAACTTACCTCTCCAAGTGGTTGTCGCACCCAGAAGTCCTTCGTCTCCCTGTCTGCAGTGCTTTTGCAAACCAGAGGTTCTCCATAGAAAACAACAGGGCGCCCGACGTCGAAACAGCACTCTGCACCCCGCCGTCCCAGTGCCGCTGAGGGTGCACCTTTTGTGCTACTTTGTTTCCCCATTTGCCCAAACCTTAACCCTAGGAGCTTTGCTTCCACAACCCAGTGTCCTGCTTGCCAGCCGCCACCAACCAGAGGCCCCCTATACCCCACTGGATAACATTGGGCCTCAACACTTTGCACCCGGCTGCCCTGGTGCCGCTGAGGGAGCAACAACAGTGCATCACTGACCTTGGGGGACCCCTGAGTTTAACCCCAGAATCTTAACTCCCACCGTCGATTACTTACCTGTGAACCATAGGATAACATTGACACTTTTTCTCCAAAAAGTTTGTAAGTGTGGAGTTTTGAAATCTAAAAATATTCTTTAAAAATCGCACAAATAACCAAAACGTGTTTACTTACCTGTTTGCAGGAAATGTCCCAGTGCTGAATCTAGGTATCCAGCACTGAGTTAGAAAAGTAACGTGAAAAGTAACTTACCAGCAATTTACTGTAAAAGCCTATTCATTTCAATGTACTACTCCAAAAAGTTTCTAAGTGTGGTGTTTTGAAATCTGAAAGTATTCTTTAAAAAACGCACGAATAACCAAAACGTATTTTCTTACTTGTTTCCCGGAAATGTCCCAGTGCTGAATCTAGGTATCCAGCGCAGAGTTAGAAAAGTAACGTAAAAAGTAACTTACCTGTAATTTACTGAAAAAGCCCATTCATTTCAATGTACTGCATTTGCTAAGTGTTGCATACTACTGCTCCCCTGTAAATCAAAGTACAATTTCTATTGCATTTTCAAACTGTTCTATATCCAGTAACTTATTACTTAAAAGTATTTAATGCTTACTTGTGCCAGACTTGCTTGGTTCTAAAAATAAACAACACTATATTTTTATACAAAAACAATTGGCCTAGAGTTCAGTTCTTGAGTGTGTGAATTCATTTGCTGACTGAGTGTGTACATCAAATGCTTAACACTGTTCTCTGATACTGCCTTACTGCTCGACCACTCTACCACAAAAAGAAAGTACGGTTCTATCTAACTTTAACCTCTGCCTACCTCTGGGGACACTTGGACTCTATACACACTATACCTCATTTTGGTGTAGTATATATAGAGCCAATTTCCTACATGCGGGGTACCCAGCAAGGTCTCCCTGCAGTGCCTTGAAGTGTGTGTGTGTCACCCTTCCCGGGTTGACACATACCTTTGGGGACACTGGATGAGTGTCACAGAAAGGGGCAGGACCTCAACGTAGGCCTCTGGCCCAGAACTGGATACCTTTTGCAGCACATTGCCGTAGGACTTGTAGTAGGCTTGCAGGTGCTCCTGCCGCCTATGTGTAAACCACAAATGCATTTTCTCACCAGGGCTCATACAGATTACAATAACCCTGCTAATAGGGTGCAGGAGTACATTCAACTATGTGGGCTTACTGCTGTGGCTGTGTTTATGGTGATAATTTGTGATTTCTGTAGACCAGTGATTTTTGGGTGATGCTTATATCCTACCTGCTGTATTTTATTCCCTTGATTTATGTCGTTGTATGCCTTGCATGGACAGGATAACGAGTATTATTTCAGGTTGTACATTATATGAGCATTGATGGTGTTTTTATGAAGTGTCTTTACTTAAATGCACCAACAATGATGTTATGACAATTGCCTAGTTGGCAAAGTGACTATTGAGTCATGTTGTTTTGGTATATATTTATATGCAATACAGATACGTATTTTTATATACTACTGTATGATGTCTCTTTTGTGGTGTATTGCCTCTGGAAAAGCCCAACTCCACTTCCAAGCTACCATGGGGGTGAGCAGGGGTTATCTTGGATGTGTGACTCCCCTACCCGGACTAGAGTGGTGGGTTCTTCCTGGCTTTCCTAGCCGACTGGAAACCCCCATTTCTAACACTGATTGTTTAAATATCTTTATTACAATTTTCAATTTTCCTAATACAGCCAAGCTGAACAGTGTTACCCCATTTCTAACACTGATGTAGGCCAAGGGTGAGTTAAGCATACAGCAGCGGAATTGAGCCTGTAGGCCTCACTCCAGTGACACAGGGTAAAAAGGTCCTGGTCACTACTACTAATCACTACACGGTATGCTGCCACCACCATGCTAGTGCTGCTTAACTCCTAGTAGCAGAATTCGAGCGGGACGGTTGTGTTTCGAGATAAATGTATCTGGAAACTGTTAAGGATCATTTGACCTACAGTACACCCTCCACGTACATGCACAGATGGCCGTACCTTCACCCCGTTTTGAGAGCTCTGTTGAGCCCATTTCCACACGACTGCCCAGCCCATAGATACAAGCTGGATGCAAAATTAGGTGCCTTTTACCCTCTCAGTCCTGATGAAGACCCAACTCTAAGGCTGGATTCACCTAGTTAACTCTATAGGGGTTGAAACGTGACTACAATCAGTTCACAAGCCTTGACAACTGTAATTCATTGACAGTGTTCATGTAATGCTATGTGATACATTTGGAACAACTGACCTTTTTTAGGCCAGATTAGTATCACCATGTGAATGTGATGGGGGTATATGTCACACTACCTTTTCCTTGTCCACCACTCTCACGGTTCTACTTTGACCACAATCACTCCCTTTTTCCCCTTTTCTCACACCTGAGTACCTTTTTTGAAATATCCGAATCATCTGGAGATGAAAGAGCAACTGCGTTGCCACAATTGAATTGCATAACAACAATTGAAATAAACTGCATTCTTTGCAAGTTTGAATTTAAAATTGGTACTGTGGATGCTGCTTATTTTATGTTCTTTAATAATTGTTGCTACTGTGACCATTTCTCTACTGTACCCTATCTCCTAGTAATGGTAGTAATCTTACACCACTATGCGGGTTGTGCTTTGGGTGCCCCTCCCAGTCCACCAGACCGCAATCCATGAAACAGGCTTATGTCTTGGCGCACATGCATGACCTGTGTTTGCCTATGACAACAAAACAGCATTAGGTATCCAGACAACAGTAGAATTGGAAACTCAGAGCAGGGGTACATGTCTTCAACCATGCAGAGGACTTTTCCTTCCTGACATGTGGCCTCTAAAATGTCCACACTTTGAGGCAGGCTTTCACGCCTATTACGTTTTGGAGGTGTGGTTAGTAACGTATTGAGTTGCGCTGTTGTTGTTACACTAATTTGTTTCCTTTCTTTTAGCAAAGATATTAAATCATATTGCCTTTAATTATCCTTGTTATAACAATGGCTCTTATCAACAGTGTATGGAGCTAGACATGTGCGCTTTTGGCAATACAAATTCACTAGACATGTGGGTTGCGATTGGGTGGTGCCCTGTGGATCTTCCCTTCTTTTCTTGGGGACACACTCCTTTTCTTTATTCATCCCACAAATGAATAGAGACCCCTGCAGAAGTTCCCACGAAGGCCCTCAATTTCTTATTTTTACCACTGAACTAAGAACATCAATGCTTCATTGACTCACTACCCAAGCAGAAGGAAAGTGCAAAGGCTCAGGGCAGCACTAAGTACCCAGGAACCTCTAGGCTACAAAAACATTAGAAGACATATGAAATCAAAACAACACAGAAAACTACAGCGAAAGCAAACATTAAACAAATATAGACAAAAGATATACAAAAATCGAAATGTTAATCTTATTTGGAAGGTTGGATCGTTTCAAAATTTGTTTTTTTTCTAAAAGATAAAGTGATAAGACGGGCTCTAGCATATTGCTTTGTTTTATTTGCATCTAATGTATGCTTTTTGTTGGTGCATATTAGTGCTTTCATTGAGGTCACCAATTGTCCATACCACCTCTTGCTGTGCTTGAGCTGCTCCCACAAATCAAGCTAAGGAAACCAACTTAATTTTTAGTTTCCAATTTCAAATTCCTTCATATTTACAGATCATTTTAAAATTGTACATTTATCTTTTTTATGTAGCTATACTTTATTAATCTGCATATTATTGAATTTTTAAACAGTCATTGGCCCATTGAGGAGGTATTGTAGACCCCCAGAGGTTCATAGACCTACGGTTACGAACCACTGGTCTAAAGAGTGAATAGCAATCTTTTTGCCCTTTGCTATGTTCATTTCCAAATGTATTCTGGGATACTGGCACTACGTCAAGATAAATATCATCAGGGAGACACAGCTCCCAATTTATCAACATCATATACAGGTTCTTATGAACAGGACTGGAGACAGGCAGTATTGCCCATTAAAGGCGTAAATTGTATTTCTACACACAAGAATCTGACTGGTATCTTCTTTGCAACTTTTACACAAACCAACTCAAATGATTTATTTCTGCTTGTTTGCTGCTTAAAACCTTAGCAAAATGCATGGTAACGAAACTAAACAGCATTTGTACCTTTAACTGTTCTTATGTAAAGAATCTGACGCCCATTGAGTCTAGTCAGCTCTGGGGAGGCTATGTCGGAGAACAACGCCTCCGGGTAGCCGCAGGTGACCACAGCCCCCCCCCCCCCCCTGCCGTAATGGCGGCACACCTCGGCAGCTCTGGCGTTCTGATGTCCGCGCTCGTAGACATCGCGGCTTGCCGATTTTGAGCGCTGGACGGGATAAAAGTTTGGCGGCACACCTTGGCAGCTCTGGTGCGTTGAGATCCGCGCTCGCCGTTTTTTGAGCGCTGGGCAGGGGAAAATAATTGCGGTGGATGCTGGAGCGGCTTTTCTGTGCCTCGAGGAGTGGATCCGGACTTTTATGGTTGAAGCGGAGGCGAGGAGGAGGCGTGAGATTATTTGGTTTTGTGCTGATTGCCTAGGCTGGAGAGGATAACTCGGCATTCAGAAGGGGAGAGAAGTGAGGAGTGGCGAGGATATTGGGAGACCAGGAGTCCAAATGGTGGTTATGTGAAATAAATATAGAGACTGACCAGTGGCCACAGCACGTTTTAGGGTAGGAAGAAGCCCTGATTTTTGCCTCATTGCATCCATTGATTGCTGGCACCCCTCTGAAGAGTCATCATGGGGAGACATAAACTAAATAATTTGAATTCTAGAGTCGAATCAGCAACTGGCTTAAAGGCGAAGACGCGCCTGGCTCAGGCGCAGGTCAAAGTATCGTCTGCAGGGGGGGGGGGAAGGGCAGGACCTTTGGGAAATCGCCCTGAACACAATTCCAGCTTTGAGAGCTCGGAAGAAGAACTAGCGGCATTACCAGTGGCAGAGACTTCCGGGACACTTCAGGGTGGGTAGAACCTCCCCCATAGCGCCCATAAGGGAGACCGGTGAGACTGGCAGCTTAATAGTGGATAAGGCAGGAACACCTGAAAGTAGCAAAGAGGAGGGGAGAAGTATAAAGGAGTTTCCTCTCTTTGTGAAACAACTAACACAGCCTATCCCTCCTCAGTCGAACTTATCCCAGATTGCAGGTGTTGATCTTGCCTCCCCCTGTCAGCTTCCATTAGACCTCAGTTCTTCATTCTCGCCTGCCACTTCCTCTGCTTTTCTGGTACCTCCAGTCACCCAAAACTCTCTAGCCTCAACCTTCCGGCCACAAGAATTGAACCCCAACTTTCTGGATTCTGTCCTTCCGCCCTTGGCAGATTCTGTACTACAGCCATCTACCCAGCCTACTAGTGGTAGTAACCCAGCACTTTCTCCAGGGCCTCAGGAACAGCAAAAACAGCAAAAGGTTCCAACTCAGAAGTCAAAGATCTCAAAAACATTACAATTGACTTATAACCAGGATCGGAAGGTCACTGATACTTTACAATTGTCAGCAGCAGATCCTGTCGCAGAATCCTCAGAAACTCTATTAGATGATCCAACAGTTACAACTTCTAACAAACAGCTGGATATCAAAACGCTGCTAAACCTCATCCTCTATGAAATCAGAGACATGAAGTGGTCTCAGGAGAATGAAATTGCTTCTCTTCATTCTCGTTTAGGAAAAATTGAAGATGCAGTGGCGTGCCTTCCAGTTAAAATACAGGAAGCCGAAATCAGGATTTCTCAGTTGGAGGACCAGATGACTGGAATACTTTCTAAAGTACGCAAAGTAACTAAGGATAGGAATTCGATAGAAAATAAACTTGAGGAGTTGGAAAACCACTCACGCCGTTCTAACTTGCGTATAGTGGGAGTTCCCGAGAGGGTGGAGGGTGCACAGACACCTAAATGGGTGGAGTCCTTCATCAAGAAAAAAGTCCTTCCTGAGTTCAGCGGAGATCTGACAATCACCCGGGGCCCATAGAGTCCCTTTTCATCCTCTACCAAGCATGAGTGGCCCCCGCACAATCCTAGTCAATTTCTCAGAATATCATATAAAAGAGAAGATACTTGCCAAGGCCATTCAACATAGGCAATTCCCTGTGAATTAAACTTCTAACTGTAGAATTTTCCCTGACATGTCAGCAGCTGCGGCCTGGAGATGCAAGGAGTTTGTCAAGCTGCTTTTTTTGTTTAAAGCACAAGGCGCGCAGGCGACAATTGCCCAGCAGTCAAAACTGCATGTGCTTGTTAAAGGGAAATTCCATATTTTTACCAATATAGAGGATGCGCAAGATCTCCTCAAGGAAATTTCGGGGCCTCAATAAGTCCATGGACTGATGATTGTTTAATTTTCGGTTTTGTTTCGGGAAGGGGGGATAGTGGGATCACCTGGGGTGTAATTCCAAGACACCCAGAAGACAGGGAAAAGGGGGTGAAATGTGGTTAGCATGGTTAAAGGTTTTTTTTTTCCACATTTCGAGGGGTGGGTAGGGTGGGGGGTGTAGGGTCCACTGCAGGGGAAAAAATAAAAGAGTAAGAGCAGAAGATATTGAGAATGTACAATTGAAAATGTTGTTAGAAAAATATATTGATGGAAACCAGTAAATGTAAGATCCTATCAGTGAATTTTGAACACAAAGAAGTATGGTGCTCTGATAAAATGGTTGACATCTTTTAACCCTCAAGTTCTATTTTTTCAGGAGACACATCTAAAATCTAATTCTCCTCAATTATTTGTTCCTAGGGTTTTTTCTATTTTTTATTTTTTTGCATCTGCAGGTCTTGCTATGAAAGGAGTTGCCATTTATGTTTCTAAACTTCCTTGGGAATTCCTACAAATACATAGGGACATACATGGCAGATGGATTTGGGTAGTAGTAAGGCTGCAAGGAAAATTTAAAAAATTTTATAAATTACTACGGTCCTGTCTCAGATGATACCTCAGCATTCGTCAAGATAAAAGAACTTATGTTAGGGGCTCCTGGGCAGTTTATTTTTGGTGGGCACTTTAACTTCATACAGGACCTGAGAAAGGACACCTCAAATAAAAATAAAAGACAATTGAAACCTAATACTAAAAAGATAGTGGAAGCCATTAGAACAGAATATCAATTGATAGATCCATGGCGGGAAATGAATCTCGATAAAGAATATTTCACTTGTTGTTCGCATCGTTTTCGAACAGCATCACAGATTGATTTTTTTCTTATGTCTAGATCTCTTCAAGTTCTTAAGGCAGATATTGGGTGTAATCCTTTTTCAGATCACGCGAATGTTGGTTTAGAAATGGTGTTTTGGGGTGAACGTAGTGAGCGGCCCAGGTGGCAGCTGGACAGACTCCTCTTGCAGAATCAGGACTGGGTCAAGGAATTCAGAAAGTGGGTATCTGATTACTTTGATATGAATGAGAACACAGCAGAGCCCTTTGCAGTCTGGGGTGGGTTCAAGGCAGCTAGCTGCCCGTGGTCAAATAATCGCTTTTATGGCCGCTCACGCAAAAACTCGGAGGCTAAAAATAGCTGAACTACAATTAAAGGTGGAAAAGGAATATGCTCTCCAACTTCAGTTGCTTCCTAATCATCTAGAACCAGCAAGAATAGCACTGAGGGATTTTTTTGTTCTGGAGGAGATTTGTAGCTCACAAATGTTCCAACAAAGGGTATATGAGGAAAGCCAGTTAATAGGTAAATTCCTGGCTAACTCAACCAGAAAAAACAAGATGCTGCCATAATATCAAAAGTGCTCGATCCCCTGACAGGTCTGGATGTAGCTAATAGCAGTGAGATTGCCCAGATATTCCTGGAACACTTCCGCCGACTCTACTCTACAGAATATCTGGTAGAGGAGGAGAAGATCCAGGAGTATTTTTAAAACATCGATATTCCTAAATTATCAGAAAACAGGATTGGTTTAGTTGGATCAGATGTGGAATCAGATGAGATTTCAGCAGCCATCAAAGCAACATCTGGGGCTAAAGCATGTGGACAGGCTGGATTCCCTATTGAATTCTATAAGGTTTTCCTAGGGGAGCTGATCACTCCTTTGAAAAAACTATTTAATTATGTAAAAGGAGGTGGCCTAGTTCCAACAAGCTTTAAGGAATCAATTATTGTATACTTTGATAAAAAAGATAAAGACCCAGCGGATTTTAATTCATATAGGCCCATTAGTCTTCTGAATTCAGACTATAAAATACTCATGAAAGTGTGGGCGGAGCGTTTTTTATTTGCATCTCAAGAGACTATTGGTAGTGATCAGACCGGGTTTATAGCGGGCAGATTAATGACGGCGAATACCCAGTTTTTAATACAGGCTTTGGATTTCTTTAATACGAATTCAACCCCGGCCTACATCATTGAGGTCGATGCAGAGAAAACGTTTGACCTCGTGAATCTTGTTTTTCACTCTTGAGCGATTTGGTTTCCCGGTCCAGGCGGTCAATATGCTTCACAACATATACCAGGGAGCCACGGCCCAGGTAGTCATCAACTTAAAACAAGCTGGTACCATAAAAATAAATCGTGGGACTAGACAGGGCTGCCCGATTTCGCCTTTGCTTTTCACTTTTTTTAATCGAGCCACTTACAATTAAAATACGTAATAATATGGTGATTAAACCTCCAATTTCTGGCATGGCTAAGCTGAAACTCTTTGCAGACGAAATAATTTTATATTTGACCCCAGATAAAGACAATTTCGAATCGGTTCTAAGTGAATTTAAAAAGTTTGAGTTAATTGGTGGTTATAAAATAAACGCTAATAAAACGTAAGTTCTCGCCCTCAACGCAGACTTAAGTTCTCTTCCACCTTGCCTGAGGAGGCAAACAATTAAATCGGACCCAATTAGATATCTCGGGATATATGTATCTAGCCAATACCATCAGCTATTTAGATTAAACTATTTAAAGATGAAAGAGAAAATTAAGAAACTCTTGGATCAATGGCTTTTACTTCCCCTGTCGATAGTAGGAAGAGTTTCGTTAATTAAAATGTCTATATTTCCGTTACTTATATTTCTTTTTACTAATGTCCCAATTAGGATAAATATGTCCTTTTTTAAAGAACTAGAAAGTCTACATACAGAATTTGTCTGGGGAAAGAAAGTACCTAGGGTCAAAATGACAGTGGTTCAATTATCTACTGCACAAGGGGGTCTAGCCTTGACTCATTTAAGAACATATTACGAGGCAGCCTTCATAGATCTAATTTCGGGACTCATGGGATCTAAACGTATTAAAGATAGCTTTTTTTTTTTAGATATAATGATTCAAGAAAGTGACTCGCAAACTCCAGTATTTTTAAAAACCTCTAAACTTCCACACAAAAAAACAGGTATAAGACTTTGAAGGATGTGGCTTATAGACTCCAGTCATTTTTTTTAAAAACGGGTTCCTCTGGCTTCCAATATTTAAAATTGAGAGAAATTTTCACCTGTGGTCTTCAACTTTGATTCAGACATACCAGGAATTGGGAAAGTTGTAGACTACTCGAGTTAAGACATTTTATAATTCAAAATCGGGTGATATCTTGGCAAGAGGTAATGGCCTGGGCAGAAAGCCATTGAAAACCCCCTTTTTTGAATATCTACAAATCGTCCATTTAAAAAAAAAAAAATGAATGGTGTCTTGGACACCCCTGATCAATTGATGGTACCTTTATATGGGGCCAGAGTGAGCGGGGTGGGGAACTGGTACTGGTTAATATATAAACAGGGCCAAATGTCTGTGTTGGTGAGTCATTTAGCTAAAATAGATCGTGAGACCGGGTGTACCCTTTCCACGAATGATTGGGAGGCTTTACGCCATCTAGGAAATAAATCTTTGCGTGCGGTGAATTTTAAAAGGATGGCCTTCCTTTCGCGATGGCTTTCCTATTTAACTCCGTCCGCTTTAGAAAAAAGATTTCCGGGAGCTGAGAATAAGTGTTTTCGCTGCCAGGCAGATGGGGAAGGCGGGTGGCACCATATTTTTTTTGGGTGCCCTCGGCTGAGACCCTTTTGGGAGGTGATTTTTGCTGATAATGAGTCTTCAATCGGCAAACATGCTCCATTCGAGGCCGAGGCCGCGCTGGTTGGAATCTGTCGAGATAGAACAATCTTATTGGAGGCAGAGAAAACTTTTCTATTTATTTCTTGCTCTGTGGCTCATTCATTAATTCTCCAGAATTGGAAATCTAGTGAAATCCCCTCGCACTTGAAATGGTTTAACAAAATGAAAAGGACCCGAGAATTTGAAAAAGCTTATGCCAGACGGGTTGGGGTATCTGGGAAATTTGAAAAGAATTGGAAGTTTTTTATTGACTTAGAAAAGTCGAAGGCGGGAATGTAGTATTCACTTTTTATTTTGATGCTGTAGCTGTATTATATTGTACTGTAGAAGCATTTGCACTTTATAGCGTTGCACTTTATTTATATTTTCAGGAACATATTTAGGTTCACTGGTAATTGCACTTTAGAAGAGTTTAAAGAGGGACTGTAGTACTTACTTTCTATACTAATGTTCTAGTTATATTGTATTGCACTTTAGTAGCATTTGCACTTTATATTGTTGCACTTTTTTTGTATTTTAGGAACATCTGTAAGCTTATTTCTTATTTTACTTTAGAAAAGTTCAGAGAGGGACTACAGTACTCACTTTTTATATCAATGTTCTAGCCGATCTGCATTGTACTTTAGAAATATCTTGCACGTTATACTGTTGCATTTTATCTAAACTTATTTAAATTTGTAACCATATTGTTTATTGTGCCTTATCTTAAATGATTTGCACAAAATCAATATTGGACGATGATATTTGCTGCTGCCGCTGAATACTTCTCTTTCTTGTATTTTTTATTTTTGAAAATGGAAGCTATCAAATTGATTATGTATTTCTGGATTCTTTGAATTTATGTATCCTAAGCTCTGCTCAATAAAAAAAATTAAAAAAAATAAATAAATAAAAAGAGTCTATTCAGCTCTATAATCCCATATACAACCAGATACAATCCAAATTTTTCCTAAAAAGTATTGGATTGGGTAAACAGTGTAGCCGGTTACATATTAAAAACAAGCATTAGCATAGCCAATAGGTCTCGCTTTTGGGACCTTATAAGTATTTAGTTATGCAGCACAATATCTTTGGTGCAACAACATTAACTGTTGCATGGTTAAACACTTATAAGGCCCCAAAGGCGAGACCTATTGGCTATGCCAGTGGTTTTTTTTTTAAAGGACAAGCAGTGCTATCAGGCTCCGGCTGCCACTTAGAGGTAGAGAGAGAGAGGTGTGTAGAGAGAGAGAGAGAGATGTGTGTAGAGAGAGGTAGAGAGAGAGGTAGAGAGAGAGGTAGAGCGCGAGGTAGAGCGCGAGGTAGAGAGGTAGACAGAGAGGAAGAAAGAGAGGTAGCGAAGTAGAGAGAGGTAGGTACAGAGGTAGAGAGAGAGGTAGAGAGGTAGAAAGAGGTAGAGGTAGGGAGGTAGAGGTAGAGAGGTAGCGGTAGAGAGAGCAGTAGAGGTAGAGAGAGAGGTAGAGGTAGAGGTAGAGAGGGAGAGGTAGAGAGAGGGTGAGGGAGAGAGGGAGAGAGGTAGAGAGAGAGGGAGAGGTAGAGAGAGAGGGAGGTAGAGAGAGAGGGAGGTAGAGAGAGAGGGAGGGAGGGAGGGAGAGAGAGAGGTAGAGAGAGAGGGAGGTAGAGAGAGAGAGGGTGGAGGAAGAGAGAGAGAGAGGAAGAGAGAGAGGTAGAGCGAGAGAGGGTGGAGGAAGCACGTGTGTGTACGGGTCCAGGAAATGGCATAGGGTCTCACCCAGAGGTAGGAAATTTTCAAAAATTAAGGGTGCCATGGGTGAGTCACCCAGGTAGCTGCTCGGAAGATCCACTAAGGGATAGTGGATTCTACAAGTAAAGAAGCGCCATGGGAGAATCAATGCATGTAGAAATCGCTTCACAATAAGTATGTCCACTAATGATTGAGGAAGTGAAATCAATACGCGTTAATTATGGGCCATTAAGAAGGAAGAATTAAAATTCACCATATCAAGCTCAATGCACGTAAATATGGGCCACCGTGAAGGAGGAAAAGCCAAATAATCATCAGGAATGTGCCATTATGTAGAGAATAGGCTCACTGTAAGTAGCGCAACAACATTCTATTAGCCATGCAATAGTTTAATGTTTCGCAGTTGCCAAAAGTCCCCCGTCTGCTTCCTCTCCCCGGGCTGGTTTGTTCCTCGGTCACGCCCACCGCACAACCTCCCGGAAGACACCACTAACACCTAAACTGCCCTAATTAAGGCCCTGCAGGCAAGAGGAGTGGTACGGGTATTGAAAAGGGAAACAAAGATAAGAGGGAAAGAAAGGGGTGGACGAAAAGGAAGCCCGTTAAAGGGGAGCGGAGATCACAGATGAGGGGGAGAAGAAAGGGAAGGGTGGAGAAAGAAATTCGGCCGGAGAAGAGCTAAAGCAGGATGGAGTTGGATCAGAGAACATCCACACAAATTGCAACAACCCAACTCACCAATGAAGAGCCACATATGCCACAGTAGTCTCCACGAGACCTTATACTGAAAACCAACAAAACGCCAGCCCGCCAAAGGAGAGCCTTGTGTCTTACTACTGATGGCAAAGCATGACCCACCAGCCTACGAAAGAAAAGCATTTTGTCAAAACGAAGAAATGTCAGCTCACCAAAGCCGGGCACTGTGCCTCATAAGCAGGGCCAATGGAATTATGCGGCAATGGAGGACCCAATTATGCAGCAGGGTCATTCTAGATTATGTGGCAAGAAATGGTAAACAATGAGGCTTAATGTGACATTCTGTGGCATAATTATGTGACTAATTTATGTTAACATGCATTCATATCGCTTGGGCAATAGTTTCATTTCACAATTTGCCTTTTAATACTTATATACAGCAGCCAGCAACCGAAGGTCGGCCAGTTACCTTTGAAAAAGGTCTGCCACTGAGCTTGAACATCAGGTGGCACTTTTCTGTATAAACGTTTGACCCATTTGAACTATTTTTGTTGAAGTCTGCACATTGTGCAGACGATTGAAAATTATGTGGCGAGTACGGTAAAGACATCATCAAACAGGAAAGGCCTGAGCTGCAGAGCTGCACAATTCCTGTGGCCCTCTGTGGGTCACGGGAAGGGAAACCACGAGGCACTGATGTCTAAAAGGGGAGGACTCGTCTAAGCTACAGTAAGCCTCGTGGGCTCACCACAAAGCCAGGATTTCACCTGCATATGCAGGATTTTAATGACAGGGTAGGCAAAAACACAATCCTACATGCTAGAAACATAAAACTGGAAAACAGTCTGAATGTGGGATCCGTGTCCGGGGCGGACATGTTGTGGGAGGCGTGGAAACCGACACTACGCGGGGCTGATATCTCATACTGCGCAGCGGCCCGCCGCAAGCGCCGAGAGGGGCTGGTTCAGGCGGAGGCCGAAGTCGTGGAATTGGAGCGTAAGGGCCGGGAGGATGGGGAGAGGTGTCTCGCCGGCAGCTACTCTACGCACAGCAGACGTACGGTTCTCTCTTGCTCGACGAGGCACATCAGGCCTGGTTAGCCACCAGGAGCCGAGTATACCAATGGGGGGATAAATCGGGTGCGATGCTGCACAGGTTGTGCCAGGGCATATATCATACCCAGGATCTCCCAGGGATCGTAGACCCGGAGGGCACACCTCTTGCGGACCCGGGTGCGCTCGCCAATAGTTTCGCTACAAACTATGCAGCCCTGTATAGCCCCAGTGAATGTCTCACGGAAACGGACATAGAGCGGTTTTTACGTGATCACACTATCACGGCTCTATCAGAGACGGTGCGGACTAAACTGGATCTCCCGTTTACGGTGGAGGAATTCGGGGAGGCGCTGGGTGGGCTCAACCCGGGCAAGGCCTCGGGCCAAAATGGGTTCCCGAGTGAATTCTGCAAGAAGTATTTCCTCCAATTAGGTCCACATTACAAGGCGGTGGTGGAGCAGGTTCGGGACTATGGGCTGTTACCTCGGGACTGGAGGCATGCGGAAATTGTGGTGTTCCACAAATCAGGCAGACCCCTGGGGGAACACGCCTCGTATCGTCCAATTTCCCTCCTTAACGTGGAGGCAAAAATTTTTGGCGAAAGCCCTGGCCAACCGCCTCTTGCCATACATTACCTCTTTGGTTCACCCGGACCAGGCGGGTTTCATGCCATCCCTCGCAAAGCGGCATAACACTCGGCGGGCCCACGTTGCGATCGCCGCGGTACAGCGGTTGGGGGTTCCAGCAGCCCTGTTGTTGGCGGATATGGATCGGGCATTTGACTCCCTTAGCTGGCGATATCTGTTCCTGCTGCTGAAACGCTGGAATTTTGGTCTGCGGTTCATATCCTACGTGCGGCTTCTATACACGGAGCTTACGGCCTCAGTTAAGGTAGCGGGGGCAACCTCAATGACTTTCCCCGTACGACATGGAACACGCCAGGGGTGCCACCTGTCCCCCTATTTATTTGCCCTGGCCATGGAACCCTTGGCAGCCTGGGTGCGGATAGACGCGCAAATCTCTGGCTTTGAGTGGGAGAATGGACTGTTCGATCGCATAGCTCTCTATGCGGACGACATCTTATTTTTTCTAACAGATCTTAACCGCACGGGGCCCCGGCTACTCCGTATTATGCAGCTCTTTGGAGAGACTTCGGGTCTTTTCATGAATCCCCAGAAGTCTACCTTGTGGGTATTGTGGGGTCCGACTCAGTTGCAGGGGTGGGCCTCCACGGTGCGGATAGCTGCGAGGGGACTTAAGTATTTAGGGGTGTTCTTATCAGCTACCCCGGCGGTTTCCTGGGAGCGTAATGTGGTGCCCGTATGGGATCGTATTTGCCAAGACATCAAATTGTGGGCCTGCATGCCGCTCACCATATTCAGTTGGTCCGCGATCTTTAAGATGGTGGCCCTTCCCCGTCTTCTGTACCAGCTACAGAATCATCCTTATACTATTCCACCGGGCTGGTTCCGTCGGGTGAACTTGACCTTGGGTCAGTTTCTGTGGGAGGGTGGGGCGGTTCGGGTGGCCCTGCGGACGTGCTTCCTATCAACCTACGGGGGGGCTGGCCACGTCAGATATGCTTTCCTACTACCAGGCCTCCCACCTGTTGGTCCTGAACAAGTGGTGGTATGGGGATAGGGGGGATCCGGCCTACGCGGTGGAACGGCGACTTATGGCCCAACATACACTACATACCCTGCTATACTCCACCCCATATCGGGCACGGTTGCCACCGGTGACGCAGGTAGTTTTTCAGATTTGGCGCCAGGCGCTGACACGAATTGGGTGGTGGAACAGGCTCACGCGGGAAACCCCCCTGTGGCACAATGGGCGACTGTCCGGGTTCGAGGGGTGGGATCGGATAGGCATCTCCACCATAGGCGATGTGGTACAGGGGTGCGCCTTGAAGTCCTTTCAAGATCTACAACAAGAATTCAGCATGCCCCGGACACAGTTCTATAGATACCTCCAATTCCACCATGCACTCTCCCCCAGTCTAGCGGGATTGGATTCCATAGCTGAGTTAATCCCCGTGGAAGCGAAGCTCTTCATGGGGGACCTCCAAGAGCGGAAAATTTCCAAGATATACCGAACGCTCGTCATTCACAGCTCCTCCTCGCCCAGTATCTAAAGGGGAAATGGGCGGGGTATGTTGGTCCCCTCGATGAGACGGACTGGATGGAGGCGCTGGCCTCGCCCCAGGGGGCAGCCATAGCCATTCGACTATGCCTTATTCAATTTAAATTTGCACAGGGTTTATTTTACACGTAGGAGGCTGTGGCGGGCGGGGCTGATCGCATCTCCGGAGTGTCTCCGATGTGGGCGGGAGGAGGGTTCCTTCATTCACACGGTGTGGCTCTGTGTTTCATTATCCAGTTTCTGGAGAGGGGTGCTGTCCTGTCTATCTGAGGTGCTGGGCTGGGATCTTCCCGCGGACCCTAAGCTGACACTCCTGCACGTCATGGCTGATATTGGAGGAAACATATATAAGAGGCACCTGCTACTGATGAATACAAGCCCCAGCTAGGCCCGCAAGAGACAAGGGTTCGCTCTTCTGTAACGAGATCTATAAGGAAGTTGGCACGGAAACTGCAAAGTACAAAAACAACGTTTATTAACCCTTAAGGGTGGTCCTACAATCCACACAACACTCTTCAGTATTGCAAGGAGTAGCACACCGAACATTCGTACACAGCCCCCTTTTATACACAACAGAGGGGCTCATGAGTGGGTGGATAGTACATGAAGTCGAAGAACATTACCATTTAGGGTCATTCCCGATTCTAAATCAATACATGGGCGGAGCTAACACACTCCTTGAGCCCGCGAAAACACATGGTCAAGCAAAGCTAATTATAACAGATGCGGTCAAGTCTGGGCATGCGCCAGATGGACAAGAGGGAGCTATTTATAACTGTTGCTAGGCAGATTACAAGAGCAACTAACACAGAGGTCGGACTCTCCTCGTGGTGAACACGTGGCAGCATGTCAATACAAAATGGAGTCCGGACTTCGCCCAACATAATGGGGAAAACACGAACAAAGGGAAACACTAATGTTTTCAGTAAATGCTTAATCACATTCTGCCTTAATTTACAACAGACGACCCTTTCAGCATTTACTGAAGACATCTGGCTTCCAAGAATAATCATCGTATACGTCAATTATCATCATTCCTTTAACCTCTTTAGCTAGACCCTTCTGACGGGCAACTTCGGCAATAGCTTTCTTATCTGGAATGCAGAATGAAATGCATACAGAACAACATAATGGTCCACATTGAATACACATACAGAGAAGGAATAGAATTGCTATGATAATACAAAGACCAGTTAAGACCTTCCATCCCCAGGCAGTAACCAATGCCCAAAACCATCCAGAAAAGGACCAAGTGCCGTTTTCCGTGTGGATTTCAGCTGCTATTTTATGCAGCTTATTAATGGCGTTATAAACGGATGGTGTATGATCAGGAATGAACACACAGCAGCTACTTCCAATAATTTTACAGGCTCCTCCTCGATCAGCTAGCATTACATCCAATACCATACGGTTCTGCAATGCAACAATTCTGGTAATCTGTAATTCTTCCGTAAGATTCCCAAGAGCAGCAGCAGTCTGATTTGTCACAGCTTCTACCACTCTTGTTAATCTTCGGATCTTCCTACTATTCAAGGCGGCACCAACAAAGAAGAACAATCCTAAGTTAAAATCAATATACTGTTGCAAACTGGTATCAGTCTGATCCACATCATCCGTCGATAAAGTACGTTTATACCTATTTACAGTCACATTATTCAACAATTTCAAGTCTTTATGATACGATGCAGGTGCTAGGAATACAGGGGGTAGTAGGAATGATACATAGCATACCCCAGACCACCCAGCCGGCAAACGGTAATAACCTTTATTTCCACATACAAAATAGGTATTATGGGATGCTAGGAAGGTGCTGTTATTCAGTCCGTCGATATTCAGAACAGTTAAACAATCACTGACACCAACAGGGATAAAACCCACACTCTGGACACACAGGTCCGCTTGGGCTTGTGCCACTTGGATCACAAACTTGTCCTTCCCCATAGTGTCTCTAGTGTTCGTAAAGATATAGGGAATGGATTCATTGTCTGGTCGGTACTCTTCCCATTCCCAAATTGTTCCATTTGCTTGTGGATATCCATTTCTGTCCTGATGACATTCTTTATTAAGTCTAAAAAGCAGTCGTCCCACTGTCGGTTTCCGAGTGGCAAACAACAAAGTGTACCATGCTCTACAAGAGCCATTGTGTGAGAAAGGAAGTGGTATGAATGGCGTACCTCCTTTCTTCTGATGGGCTGGCATCATCCCACATATCCAACAGTTCGTAGCATTTGTAGCAACGTGGGTGTGATGCAGCATCTGAATGAAAGTGTTATTCAAATAGGATTGTCGATGCTTCAACTCTTGATATGGCAATGTGTAAAAGTAGTGCTCCGCAGGCACTGGAGTCGTCAACACAAGTGTCTCTCGAGCTGGAGTTGCCTCCTCCACAAACCATGTGGTTATACCAACGATAGCTACTGTTAGCATGAACCCCAACGCACAAAAAATCTTCTTTTTCTCCATGTCAAAGGAAACAATACCCTAATATCTTCCTGAAACTAAAAGTCTGTCAGAACTCTTCCCCTTGGGCAGCGGTTGATTTCTTCACCAACGGGCCAAGACGGGTGTCGCTACACTAATGCAGGGCTGATCCCCCCCCCTTGCCTCAGCGGCTCTCCGTTTCACTAACCCAAGGGCCGTTCTGACAGTATGTCCCAGTACTGAAGATCTCACTTCCTTGGTCGCAGATGATATCGCCTTCCTCCAGAAGTCGTGTGGTCCGAAAAGAGCTCCTCAGTGTCGTTTGGCCTCGCAACACGGCCTGTCTCTGCTGCTAGGACTTCTCGTTGATCGGTCAGAACGGCAGACTCCACCAGTCCGGGCGGTACCTTTCGACAGTGCAAGGAATGGATCCAATTCTTCCTGTTCGAGACTCGCACTGCCGTCCTCGTTGCAAGAAGGACTTGCTCAGGTCCGATCCATCTCGGCTCCAAACTGTTCGTTCTGTCGAAGACCTTCAGCATGACATGATCCCCAGGCCGGAGACCATGTCCTTCACCGGTAGACCGATCAGGGAGCGCCTCTCGGACCTGTTGATGAATAGAAACCAAGTTATCCGTTAACTGTGCCAGATAATCGCTCATCATTACACAAGGTACATCATACACAGCCTTAGGCCTTGGTGGACCCCAGATATTCATTGGGCGTCCAAATACAATCTCATAGGGTGTAAGGCCGGTTCGAGAGTGTGGCACCGACCTAATTGACAATAACGCCAGTGGCAAGGCGTCTGGCCAAGTCAAAGATGTTGAAGCTTGAATTTTGGCGATCTTAAGCTTCAGTGTACCATTATACTTCTCGACTAGTCCTGCAGACTGAGGGTGGAACACGGCATGGAACTTCTGAGTGATGCCTAGGCCCTTTAAGACATACTTTATAACATCCGCTACAAAGTGAGGGCCATTATCACTCCACAGAAGTCTACAGATGCCGTATCGGGGGAAAAACTCTTTCAGCAATAGCTTCGCTGTAGTCATTGCAGTATTGTCTTTCGCAGGGTACGCCTCAACCCACTTACTGAAGGCGCAAACCACTACTAGAACATACTTCAAATTGTTACAGCGCTCAAGCTGGATATAATCCATCTGCAGAACCTCAAAGGGTGCAGTGGGTGTCGCAAATCCTCCTGCTGGAGTTCGCGTGCCTTTCCCTGGGTTGTACTTCAGACAAATCATACAGGTCTGCACCACCCTCTTTGCTGTGCTAGCAATCTCTGGATGCTCCCAGACTTGAGTAAGCAATTTCACAATTGCGGAAGCTCCAACATGTGCTAGCCCATGTGCCATCTGAACCATAGGTTGTACAAAAGCCGTGGGTAATTTCCATCTATCCATCTGCTTATTTCTCCAGCAACCCTCGTCATCCAGCTCTCCTTCGCTAACCCATTGTTCCCGCTCTTTGTCAGAAGCGGTCTTTTGTATTTCTCGCACTTGCTCCTTCGCATCATGCCATCTCTCCACCTGTGACTTCACTACATACATGGCAGTAGTACCGGGCTGCATCGCAGTCTCCCGTGCTACTCGATCTGCTAACGCATTCCCTTCTCCAACCTTATCAACCACTTTCCTATGGGCGCTACACTTAACAATGGCGATTTTCTTTGGGTATGTCAATGCAGTTAAAAGGTTATGAACTAACTCCCCATGCATTATCTGTACCCCATGTGACGTTAGAAACCCTCTCTCCTTCCAGAGTAGGCCGAAATCGTGCGCTACTCCGAAGGCATAGCGGCTGTCTGTGTAAACATTCACACACAATCCTGTACTGAGCTCACACGCTCGTGTTAACGCTATCAGTTCCGCTGCTTGAGCTGATTTCTGTGGTATGCGTGCTGTTTCCACTATCGTCTGTAACGTGGTAATTGCATACGCTGCTGAAGTCGTACCATCTGGTAGCTTCAGGCATGATCCGTCTACCCACAACTCTCCATCTACATCTAAAAAGGGCGTATCCTGGAGATCAATACGACCCTTTGTTTGTTTCTCAGTCACAAGAATACAATCATGCGCTTTCTGCGCCTCAGGCTGGGTCTCGGGGTATGGCAACAATGTGGCCGGGTTTAATGTCACGCACCTTTTTAACGTAATATGAGGAGCCAAAAGCGTCAACTCATATCCCGTTAAACGGGCACTGGTCAAATGCTGCGTCTTTGTTTGATTAAGCAGAGCATCAACAGCGTGGGGAACTAACACCAACAGTTTATGGGACAATACAATTCCTTCACTCTGCCGTATTGACACAGCTGTCGCCGCAACCGAGCGAAAACACCCTGGTAACGCTCGGGCGACAGGATCAAGCACAGCCGAAAAGTATGCACAAGGGCGCTGCTTATCGCCGTGCATCTGCACTAAGACTGATAATGCACATCCATCTTTCTCATGCACATACAACGAAAAGGGTTTTGCATAATCAGGGGTCCCTAACACTGGTGCTGAACAAAGGGCCTGTCTTAATTGCTGAAAAGCAGCGTCACACTCATCTGACCAGGGGATCGGGATGGGCGTGTCTTTTGTCAAGAGCGCTAGTAATGGCTTAGCTATGTGTGAAAACCCCAATATCCACTGTCTACAAAAAGAAACAAGACCCAAAAATGCACGCACATCCTTCTGCGTGGATGGCCTTGGTGTGTCCAAAATTACTTGGATACGATCTGGTGTGAGTGCACGCCCCTCCTTAGACAAAAGGTGACCCAAATAAGTCACCTTTGGTCTACAGAATTGCAATTTCTTCCTAGAGACCTTGTGATTGTGGGATGCTAAAAAGGAAAGTAAGGCTATCGTACTTTCCTCGCACAACTCCAGGGTGTCAGCCGCCAACAGGATGTCATCGACATATTGAATGAGGGCGACCCCCTCGAGTAAAGCAAAGGAATCCAACTGTCGTTTCAAGGCCTGACTGTAAATACTAGGGCTTTCTGTGTAGCCCTGGGGAATTCTACAAAAGCGATAAGATCTATTGTTTAATGTGAACCCAAAAAGGAATCGGCTATCAGAGTGAATGGGAATAGAAAAGAAGGCATTTTTCAAATCAATCACTGAGAACACGGTCGCCGTAGGCGGGACCAGGGTGAGCAACGTCGTGATATCGGAAACCACCGGGTACTGAGGTATCACGATCTTGTTCACCTCCCTCAAATCAATTATGAACCGATAAACCTTTGCATCCGTGTCCTTTTTCAGAATAGGGAGAATCGGACTGTTACAGATATTATAGGGAACTTCTTCCACTACTCCTACCGCGATCAAATCTTGCACAATCTGTATGAGAGCTTCCTCGCCCTCCTGGGAAATACGATACTGGGGGAGGCGTGGTAGCACCGCCCCCTCCTGGACACTAATGTGGACCGGAGGAATCACCATTTGTCCCACATCCGTGTCCGACGTGGCCCATAAAGCTCGGGGGAGGGTAGCCAACAACGCATCCTCTGAGATCGTACACATCCGCCCAGATCGGGGGTAGTTGTCATTTAAAATCACCCTCACACCCTCGGGGGAACAGCGAATTGTAGCCCTAAAGTGTTTTAACATATCAAGGCCCATAATGTTATCCGGTGTGTACGGAGCAAGCAGAAACGGACAAGGCGCAGAAAAACAATCAACTTTAAATGCAAGGGGCTGTGAAAGAGGGCTTCGGGAAAGTGTACCGTCAAACCCTACCGATGTAACTATTGAGCCGGATGGGGGAGCCCCCGGAACCAAGTACCTAGACAATGCACTACGTGTCGCTCCTGTATCCACTAGGAACTGATCAGTAGAACCTAAAACCTCAGCCGATACATAAGGACCCGTCTGATCGACCGGCACCTCAACTGATTCGGACCCCCATCCTACGCATTCCTATGCATGCTGAGAATCGTGATATCCCGAGTGATCGATGTCCGATACATGGTACTGATGCTGGTGATCAAAAATATTCGAGCTATCTCGGTGCTGTCCGGCCGTATCAAAACGGACATTATCATTAGAGGTCCCTCTAAAGTTCGAGAAGCCCCCTCTCCCCCTCTGGCCACCCAGAGTGTGCCCCTGCCGCGAAGCGCGCAACGCTGGGCACTCCCTGGCCCAATGGCCCAACTGCTTACAGTACGCACATTGGTTCTTATTCAAAGCAGGTCGGCCCGAAGGGGGACCATAAGATCCGCTCCTTCCCCTATTGTTATTACCCCGGCGGGGCGGGCCATATACTTGTGCTAACATAACTTTCGTTTTGAGATCTTTTGACTTCTTCTCCTCCTGGCCCTTCGCCTCGTGCTCCTGACGCTCATAATACTGGGCGATGGTCAGAAGGGCCGTCGGTGTCGCGGAGGACCAAGAACTCTCACTTGCTTTTAACCGGGCCGCAACTGCCGGCAGTAGATTAGCCACATATTTGTCCGCAAAAAGGTGGCGGCCTGTGTCGTCGGTAAGCGACTGGCCACTAAAATCATGGAACGTTTCTTCAAAACGCGTGAAGAAATCTGCCACTGACTCATCAACCTTCTGCTGACATGCCGCCAACATATTCCAGTCAATCTTCTTGGGGGGGATTATTGTTTTTAATTTCGCCACAATAGCAGCAGGGAGATCTAGAATATTCCGGGGAGGTTTCTGTGCGGGCTTCCGCTCCCTATCCTCATCCTCAAGGTCAGACCACCGGGCCTTAAAAGCAACTATATCATCCACCTTTCGGACAGATCGCCACGTGTCCGGTGGTAGAATAAGGCCAAAGAACAGATCTATATCCGCTAAGGTCATAATGCAAGAATTCAAGGCCCCCTCGACTTCTTCATAGAAAGCCGCTGGATTCTTGCGGGGGTCAGGCAATGCATTCTTTAACGCCATAACATCGGCTCTATGCCATGGAGTATAAACCCAATTATACACGAAATATCCCTTAGCATCGACGGAGTTAATATCGGAGCTAGTCCCCGCTCCCTTAGGAGGAACATACAAAGGCGCCGCCTCTCGCATTGGTTTAGCATGCACTATGTCATCCTTATCTGACTGGGAGGCGGATGGGTGGCCCTCTGCTGCAACCGAATCCGACTGCTTCTCCGTTTCCGCTCGTTGGCGTGCTTTCTCTCGAAGGGCCAGTACCTCGTCCCGCAAGGCGAACAGCCGCCGAGCCGCCTCAGGAGCCTTAGAGGGAGAAAAAGCACCGTTACGTATTGCTCTGGCATCCGAAGACACTTCGTCAGGCTCAAAAACATGAGAATATTTTCGGAAAGCATTAATCACTTCATCCGCGAAATGACCCAGAAAATACACTTTATCTCTCTCCTGCCATGGCCCCCAAATTTGAAATAATTCCTCCTGGGATACCTTGCCTTTCAGCGCACGGAAGGAGATTTGCCGAAGCTCAGCCATTTGCTCGGCTGGCAACATGGACCGTGTGTCTACCTTACCCGAAGCCGGGTCGGAATCTTGCGGCCGCGGAGCGGATGCGCCAACATAAGGGGGCGGAGAGCGATCTAGTAAATAAAAATCGTCATCAGGATTATTAAGGACAGGATAAATTGGCTGGCGAACAACATATTGACCCGAAACTTGTAGCCTACGCTCTTTCTCTTGTCTATCCGTCTGTTCTTTGTCCTCCCGACGCTTTGCTTCCTGTGCTCGCACATGATCATTCTTTCGTTGCTCTTTATCAAACAATGCTTTCTCACGTTTCTCTCGCTCACGCACTTCCTTCACCCATAACCGCACACACTCAAACATATCCTGACGAGCACGTCGCTTACACATACACTGTTCCACATACTCAATCTTACGCATATCAAACGATCCATACAAAGGCCATCGCAACTCAGGATCCTTCTTGGTATATTTCCTCCACAATGTGCTGTACATTATGGAAGAAAGACCATGCTTCACGTACATATCCCTATTAGGAGTCCCCTCTGGGGGAGCTGGAGCAGATTCCTCGAGGTTCAACCGGTTACCCAAACAGCAGCACCACTTACGGAGTGCGCTAAAAGCAGGCATGTTAGGAATAATGCAAAATATGCAGTATTATCAAGAAAAATGGCACTTAATCGTTGCGCCGTTCCAAGTTTACACAGCTCCGGAGAAATTTCTCCACATTACCTGCCTATATGTGTTGCAACGCATATATGTTCACAAAGGCAAATTCAAAATATGACTAGTCACCATCAATCAAACTCAAATAGCCAGACCAGGCTTCAAAACTCGGAGCAAGTACCGTACAACGGTTCTTACCAATCAAGAGTCCAGGTTCCAACTGCCAAGCTCCACAATCGCCCAAACGGCTCTCACGGCAGGACCGACAGAAGAGGTCTCAGTCGATGACCGGCGCCACCCAGATGGTCAGCTCGGAAGGGAAGGAAGAAAAACCTCGGGATGCCAAGGCTAAGACGCCGCTGGCAGTGATCACGTCCCTGGCCAAACTCCTCACCTTCGTCGCGACCAGTCCTTCGAGCATCCGAGTCGCCGATGAGCCCCACGTGCCGGGCGCCAATTGATGAATACAAGCCCCAGCTAGGCCCGCAAGAGACAAGGGTTCGCTCTTCTGTAACGAGATCTATAAGGAAGTTGGCACGGAAACTGCAAAGTACAAAAACAACGTTTATTAACCCTTAAGGGTGGTCCTACAATCCACACAACACTCTTCAGTATTGCAAGGAGTAGCACACCGAACATTCGTACACAGCCCCCTTTTATACACAACAGAGGGGCTCATGAGTGGGTGGATAGTACATGAAGTCGAAGAACATTACCATTTAGGGTCATTCCCGATTCTAAATCAATACATGGGCGGAGCTAACACACTCCTTGAGCCCGCGAAAACACATGGTCAAGCAAAGCTAATTATAACAGATGCGGTCAAGTCTGGGCATGCGCCAGATGGACAAGAGGGAGCTATTTATAACTGTTGCTAGGCAGATTACAAGAGCAACTAACACAGAGGTCGGACTCTCCTCGTGGTGAACACGTGGCAGCATGTCAATACAAAATGGAGTCCGGACTTCGGCCAACATAATGGGGAAAACACGAACAAAGGGAAACACTAATGTTTTCAGTAAATGCTTAATCACATTCTGCCTTAATTTACAACACTACTGTTGGGCCTCACGCTGGCCAAGAGGGATGTCGCCCGGGCATGGAAGGCTCCGGTGGCTCCCTCTTTGAATGTGTGGAAGAGGGGTCTGGACTTTAGCATGGGTTTGGAGCTCCCCATATTTGCAGCCAGGGGGTATCCACGTAAACATTATAAGATATGGCAGCGTTGGGCAGATTACAGAGGTATCCCCCTGGAGCCAGTCCCGGAGGAGCGGGAAGAGGGGTCCCTTTAGTTCCCCTGGGGAGGGAGGGCTTAATCTGGGCCCGGGGTCAGAGCTGTCTAGGCTATGCTCATGCAGGATGTTGCTTGTTGGTCATGGTTTGGTGCGGTCGGGGGGGGGGGGGGGGGGGGGGATCTGGGAGTTGGTGGGGGGGGGGCTTGTTTTTCATATGAAGTGCCTCGTCATTTATTTTACTAATGTAAAACGTCAATGATATTATGTTTGTAATGCTTCGGCTGGTACCTCTGGGATTTCAGGGGCCTGCAATCTATGTGTTTATTGACGAATAAAAACTATTATTTTTTTTAAACTCGAAAACAGACTTTACAGAGATCTAAACGACCTGAAAATGTATATCTTATGTGGTTTTACTGCTAGAGTCTAGTGGCGGACAAGGAAACAGAGTTCTTATAATGCCGGAATATCTACTTGTCCAAACCGCGTGATCCTGGGAAAATGAACTCTGTCTTCCAGTGGCTTGCTTGCCTTACGTGCCAAAAGTCAACACAGCATTAAACGGGCTACAACCCTGGATTAGGAGACATACACAAGCTACATGTTCACTTACACACACAAGCCAACAGAGCCTGGCAGACACACAGGGTGGCCTGAGTCCGTGCACCCTCAAGTACCAGCACACAAGCTGAACTCACCATGAAAACCTTGTGAACATAAAGGCTGCATTTTATGTTCAGCTCGGGTCGGGTGCCGGACCTGACGGGCACAACTCTTGCAGCTGGGCGGGCTGGAGGCTTGAAGAAGTAAACAAGTGGGAGGGGTGGGGGGGGGTGTGCGCGAGTCGCGAAGAAGGAAACAAATGGGAGGGGTGGGGGAGTGCGCGCAAGACTTGAAGAAGTAAACAAGTGGGAGGGTTACTGTTCAATTAGAATATGCAATAGTAAATTCAAGCATGTTGCCAGCAAGCCCAGATGTAGACTTGTTTTTAAATTCTTGTGGCACAACCAAAGACACCTGCAAAGCCAAGCTCCTGGTCAACAATTAAAGAGCACTTTCCTACAAAATAATTAGATACCAAAAAGCCAACAACCTTACCAGACAAACCCAGTGAGCAATATACACATTGCATGTTATTTAGTGCGTTCTATGTCACTCTTGTCTGGGCTCCACCAGTCCATATCTCAGCTATATTCACTAACTAGACTCAAAGAGGGATATCCATATGGATCAGGTTTCAATGCCCGGCACGCATACTTTGCGCTTCTACACTAGGAATAAGCTTGTTACACTATTCCATCTTTACATATTGGAGAGAACCCCAGGGCGGAGAAGGGGTAAATGTATTTGCATCCCTAGTACACCAACAATGATCCTGTCTCAACTTCTAAAAGCACAGTTTTCTACTCGCATGCAGACGGGCGTCTAAGATGGACTCTACAACCTGAAACACATTTCACATTTTACCAGCTCTACTAAATGCACCGTTAACAATATTGACAATTTCTGTTTGCTTATATTTAACGCACTGCATGAAAAGGCGCTATAAGTATAAGCCAAGCACACCTTTCGGGTTCTTCTTTCTGTTTTGAAGTGTTTTTTGCCACTTCTAGCCGCCGTCAATAAGTGGTTGTAAGGACCCACTCAGTGAGCTACAACTCCTCGGTCTAAACCACACTGTCTTTATAACGATATATCTTTCAAGGTGCAGCAGAGGGAATTTTCAAATTAAACAGCACGTTTTAAAATACAGCATCACTCTTGCAAATAAACTGATTAAAAAGATTCTGATATACAAAGCATTTAACTCCTTATCAGCAGCATGTCATTAAACTTAAACATGCACGGTCTATCGGGGTGTAAACATTATTTAATGGTCTGCAATCAACCCTTGCTACAGTGTGAAGTAGATGTGCAGACGAAGCGCATTAGGAATACACAGAACAAAAAACAGAATCATTCTAGAGTAAATTCACAAATGAATCACATGCACACTTTCATATCTCGAGCAAGGCATGTGAAATGCCACTCTTGATTTGATTTTAAGGCTATTATTCTGCCTTGATCCCTGAAGCCACTGCACCTGCTGGACGATTGATAGCGATGCTACAGTGAGGACTACGGGCCATTCACGTCAGCACTCCTTGGTAACCCGCAAAAGGCCATTTCTTGCAAAGCGAGCCAACGGAAGGAATTTACAATTTGTCTAGGGCAATATCCATCAGGAGTGGAACTTTTGTTGTTTCTCATTTGTATGTTCTCAAACTTCAAAGAAAAAACCTAAAGAGAGACCTTCACGCCGAGACCCTAAATTAAAACAAAGTACGGGATGGGATGGGAGCACAGTGCTTGTTTCAGTCCTGGGATGTGCCATTGTTGGGCCGCTCTTGTCTGCAGCAGAGCAGCTTCTGGGCTCAGTGGTTGGTGTCAGCTTCTTATTTATTTACAAAAAGTCCAGCAGCTCTCCCGCAGAGACAAATTAAGGGCCATGGGGTGTGTGCAGAATCCGCCCGCTTCTGCCCTGAAATGCATACTCCCACACTTCTGAGATCTCTCACTTTGGGAATCAAAATCGGCCCGGGTACGCTAAAAAAAGTGGCCCACAGAGGTAGCCGGCCATTCAGGCGAAGTAGGCGAAGCACACACACGCTCTGATGCTTCATGGCGCTTTAGGTTGTTGGATTACTACAAAACATCTTCCTAATTAGGTATAACAAAGGCGTATAAATGTTTCTTGAGCTGGTGCGATTTCTGTCAGACCCTGCGTCTCTGGTGAGTTCGGGGAGATTTGTATCCAGATGAGTGGCGGGGAGACACGATGCGGCCAGAAGCCTCCATCGCCACCCTGCAGACGCTCCCGGCTGACCTCGCTGTTCGGAGCACCCACCCAACATGTCGCAACCCGCACTGGGACGTGCGGGTGTGGGCAAGGTGCGCTCACAAATCCCATTTGTGCACCACGGCCTCTCTCAGCGCTCGAGATGACACCCATCCCTCGCAGTGATGCAGCACCATAGAAACGATGTCCCTCGCCGTTAAAATAACATGCAACCGTTTATGTAAATTGCCCAGGGTCAGACAATGCAGCAAATATTTTTGGCTTCATCTTATCACCGGGAGAACAATGAAAACAAGGAAAATTAAACACACACGTACAGGAAAGTGACAGGAAACATGAACAAGCGCGCGCCTCGTGCGGCAGCAGGGGGAAAAAGGAGGGGGCCTGCGTGATTCCCTTGCTGGAGCCAGCAGCAAGGAGCGATAATTGATACCATATGGCGCCGCTGCTCGCTCCCGCAAGTGAATCGCCAGACGTGCACGCGTTGCCATTGAAGGCAAAGCAATGCGTGCACGTTTTTGCTTAAAAAAGTGAAGCAATGGCTAAAGGTTTTTTTCCTATGCAGCGCTGCTAGGCGAGACCTAATGATCATTTTATAAGTTAAAAATGTACAGTAAGATCACGGTCAAGCTACATGCCGGTCGGTCATTTGGTGGCTTGCAAGTCTCATTTGGGTACACCCAAAACCTTAAAAAAAAAAACCTACATGAATGACAATTCTCCTTAATTCCCTCGCAAGTAAGCTTGGAAGCTGCCAAATACTGGAGTCACTTACCTATTTCAGTTTGGCTGTGTTTGTGTGTTGTAATCCTTTTATACTTGTCTCTACTTCCAGCCTAAACCAGTTCAAGACAATACCTACCCCCAGGTTTCTCACATTCAGTTTACGTGGTTACTGATTTTTGGAGAGGATGCAGCGTAAACTGCCTATTTTGGACCTCTTAAATCAGGTTCGAGTCTTGCCGTCCACACAACAATATGTGATTCTAAGCAAATCACAATCTCCCAGTGCTTAAAAACATAAACGTGAGACTGCGATATAATTGGTGTGCACTATAGAAAAAAAATGCAATTGTTTTCGTGTAGTACGTGCATTTCGACGAAAAACAGCAGGGAGGCGGGACCTTTAGATGGGCGTGACTGTACTTCGTTCGCCGTTTCATCAATACAATTATTTTGCAACTATTTTTTACCATTTGTAGCGGAGAGGATTATTAAGCTTGTGAGCTAATAAGCTATTCTTTTGAAAAACGATAACTTGTTCAACCGGCCATTCAAAATATTAAACAATACCTTCTATTACCTGGCACACTCAAGGTTATCCAATCACGGTCATTTTTCATTTGTTTTTACTGCGAACGCTTTTTTGTTTGCCTTTTCAAAAGCTTTTAGCAGAGACTGTAGCAACTACATCTCTGAAATGGCCACCAGGCTCTTATAGACCCTACTACAGCACGAATGAAACGGGGACCGCCTCTCAAGGGCGGGTTCGCCATAACTTTAAACGTCGAGTGGGCGGAGCAAAAGCATGGTAAGTGGTATCTATCCCCCAAGGCTGTTAGGGAGCACTGAAATAAAACGACCATCTTAAAAGGCCGTGGTTCCTATTTATTTGTTTAAGGCGACCTGAAAAATTCTATTTTTTGTTTTTTTAAATGAATACTGTTCGATAATAAAAGTATGTAAATCGTGAAAAAAGTCTTGAGATAATTCTAATCCTAAACGTCATTGAAGCCGTACATCTTATACTTTTCAAAATTATGAACGACATGAAGTGTTATCAAGAGTGTTTCATTAACATTAAACAACAACCTACGTGGGGTTCTTCATAGCTGTTTGCGAGAGTACTATGAATTTCGTCACTTCAAGATGGCCGTCTTAGTGACAGACGCTGGACAGAGCTTCCTGCGCCCAGTCGCGTACGTCCGTGACGAGAAAATTCTTTATTATTTGGGCGTGTCACCCTTCCGCCCAGTTTTCCACGGAGATCACATGACCCGTGCGTGGGCGGGGTTTGTGTGTTCAAACAGCCTGCAGGGACCAACCCACCCACCAGAAGCCGTAAACAAAGGAGACGATTCAGATTGCTGTGGAGACCCCGAAAGCGTCCGACTGCCCTTATCTCCGCGCTGACAGATCATATTTCTTGAATATGACCCTGGAGTCAGGGTCCTTGCTTCTGGTTAGAGAGGAAACGTCAAGGGGTTGCAGCTGCCCTTTGCGAGGTTCCGTACCATCACCCCCTTTGCTGCCCCCCTCCTGCACTTTTGCCCTATCAATCTGCCCCCGTTCCCTTTCCTGCCAGCCACCACCTGCACTGCCGGGCACCTTCTACCATTGTCCTGATCACGCATCTCCTGCACTGCCCCCTTCAGCGCCCTCCTGTACTGCCTGTCCAGATCTCCTCTTTGGGAGCTCCCTCTTGCACTGCCGTCCTAGCCTCCACTCCCTCTGAAGGTGCAAGCGATGGAGGAATGACGGGTCCAGATTAATGACCGGGGCTAGTCTAGAAGTCTGCTGAAAAGGATCGGGAGGTAAGTGCTCAGGTCTTTCATTTTCATGCTCTGAAGGTGCTCTCCATTGCTAATCAAATTCATCTAAAGCGCTTCAACCTCTCGCCAAGCGTAGTAGGCGCTATGACATGCGATACTGTGTTGACAAAGGATTTTCTCTTTCGTTGTCGAAACTCTGATTTTAGAACACCGTGGAGTGCTCGCAGTCAGCCCTGCACCCGCCCACCAAGAGATATGAAGAGCAGGTTTATTATTTATGCCAAGCAAAGGGACGGAATTCAGTGAGAATGGAAGTTCACATGTGTGTAACTGTTGTATAGCGCACACCAACCATCTTGACGATTAATAATAGTTTTCAACGTGCATGTCAGTGGTACACTTCTAACCTGCGCTCCTTGTGCCGTATGAACTCAACCCCCTGAAATATTTTATCAGTGGGGAACGTAAACGTGCTTTAAAAATCGAAAGTTGGAGGACAACTGTTATAAATATTTTTAAAATCCTTAGAGAGCTGTGAATTGCCACCTCTTTTATTTAATATATCAATGTAATGATATTGCCCTTTTCTGTTTTAAAAAAAACCCCGTATATCTGTAGTATTACCGTGGAAGGTTACTGTTTCGTTCGTGACCCGTACAAGCGTAAATGAGCACTTCGGTCAAACAAGAGCCTCCAAGAAGAGTTTTCAAACCTTGATGTAAATGAGGGAAGGTCGCAACAGTCCACAGGTCTTTTGGACGCTCTTTGTACTCTTGAGCTATTTGAGTTTATTTACCCAATGAAATCTCTCGAAGGTACATCCCACTTTTTCCTTGTTTACCATTTGTTGATCCAAAAGATGAGTTTGAGGGCGGGGGAAAAAAAAACTCACCAAAGGAAACCTCGACATCGTTTTTTCAGCAAAAGTTCTTACGGTTAGTCTTTTGCTAAATGCAAATTAGCATGCCACCTTAATAAGGCTTACAAGAACAGATGCGTGGAGGCAGAGATTTATATATAATTACACATTTAGTCTACCTGATGCTCACCAGTTGCTCCAATTCAGAAACAAATTCTTTTTTTTAAGCGCTAGTCAAAATTAATTTCTGAAGTGCGTTAGTCCTTTCTTATGTATACCTGCATCACTGGATACTATTCCTCCCCTTTTTTTTTTTTTACGTTTGCTGCCTTCTAATACTGTCTCAGCAAAACTTTGACCTCATTAGTACACACTTAATACCTCTCTCTCCAGGAACAAGGTGTAAGAAATTGGATTTTTAATTGTGGGGGTGAAAACCATTCTAAAGCAACAACCACAATTTTTGTCCGGGTGAACAACAAAGGCCACGAAACCTGTGATTAACTCTGGTAGCTTGGCACAAAAGCAGTCTGGCTTAACCCCTTGTATGCGCATGACGGCTCCCGGCAGTCATGCATCACGGTGGGCGTGTGCGCACGATGGCCGGGAGCCGTCGTAATCCCGCACACCGTTTATTTCTCCCGCACAGTGCGGGAAATAAACCCGCACCCAAGGGGTTAACTTGGATGCACTGTGTAAAAGTATTTATGCAGCACGCAAAGTAATAAAGTGAAAACACAACACAAAAAATCGTATAGTGCCTAAAAACGCTCACTCCGTTATCTGTGCTAGATCGATGGGAAAGTTAAAATTTCAGGTTTCCTGCAATGGATTGAGGGCTGAATACTGGAACTATGTTAACTCTGCTGAAACAGTTACTTTCTCAAAGTCTAGTTTGCAGTGGAGGAGGCCGCTGGTAGAGAGCGCTGTGTGAAGTCAGCATTGTAGCTCATTGATCTGGCTGGGTCCATTGGGTGGTCGTAGCGCAAGCTTTGTATTGACAGTCACTGTAGGCTGTCGCAGCTGTAGCTCGAAGTACAGATCTCACGCTGCTGCTCGAAGTACAGATCTCACGCTGCTGTAGCGCAAAAAGTCTGGTTTACCAGAGCTTTCGTTTGCCTGCGACAGTCTTCTCACGGACAGTTCCATTCAAGGCCACAACTAACCCAAAGCTTTGGGGTTTCTTCCTTTCTTTACAGGAGGATCTCGACTGATACCACCGTAAGTTCCAGGACCTGTGGAGGCACCTTTTGGGGATCAAGACCTCCCTCCAGTAGGGCTCTGCACGGTCCAGTGCAGCTGGGCAGTTTGAGAAAGACCTCTGAAACTTGATCTGTCCCTGTAGCTCAGAACAGGAGGTCAGTTATCTGACCCTCAGTCACTATGATAATCCTGGGATCAAGCAGCAGGGCAGGCCTTAACTTTAGGGAAGTGCCTCTTTTTGACATTGTCAACCCCACTTTTTACATGGTATCTGATGCAATTTTGACAACTGCACTGGGTTCCTGTTATCCAGTTCCCCAGTGCCAGATCTTATTAAAAAAAACTATACAGTTATTTCCCCAATTGGTAATATCTTTAGCACCCCTGTAAGTCCCTAGTAAATAGTACCCTTGGTACCTAGGGCATGGAGGATGTGTGGACATATCTGCATAAGCAGATATTCCCCTATGATGTCTAAGTCGATTCTTAGATATTATAAGTTAACAGGGGAAGCCATTTCAAGTACATATGCAGGGCACTGGTATTTGCAAGTTCACCACATACGCGAAGGCTTCACTGAAACTAGAGATGTTAGATATCCAACATCTGATTCCTGTAATGGATTTATGAATACATGCACCCAGAGGGTACCTTTAGAGGTGCCCCCTGAAAATCCACTGACAACTAGTGTAATGGCCGACTGGTCAAGACCAGCCTGTCTCCACAGGCCAGTTTCTGACCCCCTGCAGGTGAGAGCCTGAACTGAGGGCAGAAACAATGCATACTTCGGCCAAAGGTGTTATCACCTCCAGGCAGGATGGCTAAGTGGTCAACATATCAAGGCATGAGACTTCAAAGGCCTCCGCTGCCTTTAGTATGCGTCCCAAGGCTTCCCCAGAGAGGACTAATCGTACCCCCTGACCCGGACCCATTTGCCACAATGACAAGTGGGAAAATTAACTAGTCAGGAGGTGTGTTCTCCTCTCAAGCTAGTTCCACCCCTAAGGTGGGCTACCTAATGTGAACACGACTTTTAGAATTCCACCATCTTAGTTTTGGCAGAATTAGGCTACGTACACTTCTCATGACTAAAACAGGATAGAGGTAGCTATGCTTGGTGTGCACATCCATCAATTGTATTGTATCTATAACCAATTTCATAAACCAGACAACCTAAAGTCTTTTTTTTTATGGTGGTGGTCATGTGGTGTCAACACCTGACCACCTTAGGTGCTCTTCGCCGTACTGCAAAACAGTCTGGACTACTCCTCCACAAGTAATAACGCAGCATCCCACTCTAAGTTCTTCCTTTTTAATTCATAGACCGGTTCTGTATATGTTATGTTCCAACAGAAAGCAGCTGACAAGTGTTTCATCCACACAGACCTTTTAAAACCGATTTGTATGTATGCGATCTGTATTGAGCGACATGAAAGTGGTCCATCTGATGAGTTCACTACCCACTGTGAATGCATTGGGTAAACCATGTTCTCCAAAAAAAAAAGCCCCCCAGCCAGTTATCAAACCAATGTGGGTGTCCAAGGGAGCAGCCGCCCCTCCGTGATTCGGAAGTAGTCACACCGTCTCAATTAAACAGTAGTTTTAAGTTTCAGGACCATGCTAAGCCTGCTTACAGACACTGACTGTTCCCGTATGCTACAAACAAGAAGCAGCCATCAACGTCAGAGACCCACTTCCAGAGTGGTCGGATGTCCAGATGACAACGACAAATCCAATTAGTAGAATAGAAGATATTGACCATTAAAGAAAATGGCGCCAAAGACATAAAGCACCAACTGTGCACACGTATCTGGTTGTATTGGACCGGGACAAAGTCAGAAGTTCAGGCTGACCGCGATGGGGCGCACGCCGGCTACAATGACCCAGTTAGGCTTGCTGAACAAAAGCACCTTCAATCCTGGTTTACGGAGCGTTGCATTAATCCGTGTTGAAGATGTGGCACGCAGCAGAGGCGATGCGCCGGTTCTGAGATGTCTGCAGTGTGAGGTACTGATGTGTCGGTGTTGAGAGTCCTGCCGCTAGATCTTGGGATACAAAGTCCAGTTGGTGTATGACGTGCAGTGGGGGCGATGCAATGGTTTCAAAGAGCTGCAATGCGGAGTCCGTCGAGCCTGTTGTTGACAAAAGATGGGATGGGAGAGCCTTCGCCGTGCAGTGATGGTCCTGAAGGCGATGCAAGTCTTTGCAACGGGTCCAATCCATGCAGCAGTGGGAATGCGTCAATTCTGCTCGAGTAGCTGCATCTTTTCCCCTGGATCTGAATGTTGGTAGAGCGCCATGGGCCTATTTCCAAGGGTTCAGGACTGAGTGACACCGCTTGGCAGGGTACACACAGATGGTTGAGTGTATAGATGCAAGGTTGTTGGAAACCTGTTGTCTCTCCGGCTTCAGATCAGTAGGCCAGCCAACTAGCACTTGGAGTCACTCTGGGTTCAAGAGATGAAGGTCCAGCCCTTCTCACCCAGTCAGGAGGAAAGCAGGAGTCCAGCAGTTAAGCAGAGTGCTGTCCTTCGGCAGCACAACAGTCCATCTTCTTGGCAGAGTAGTGAAGTGATTGTGTCTGAGGTCCATATTTTATACCCCGATGCCCTGGTAATGGAAGGTGAGAGAAGCTTCTAGACAGTGGCTTTGCAGTGCAAGGAATTTCCTTGCTCCAAGCTGGCTGAAGTGTCAATGCATGCTCGTTAGGCCCTTTGTGTGGGGTCAGGGCACAGTTGATTCAGGTGTGAGGCTGTGTCCAGCTACTCCCTTCTCTCCTGCCGGTGATGTCCCATCTAGTCACATCAAAGCCCCCATTGTGCGTGGTTGTGTAGGAGTTCACAAATCCCAACTGCCACCTACACCTAGTCTTGAGACAGGCTGCAGGCACCAAATAGCTAAGGTTAGAAAAGGCCAACTTTCTCAAAGTGGCATTTTCAGGATTGCAATTAAATCCGACCTAATCATAAGTTGGGATTTTATATTGTGATTCCAGAGACCCCAAAGATGAGCTGGTTTTCTCTTCCATTTGAAAATTACCCATATAAAATGTAATCAGGCAACTCCAATTTTATCCTGTGGGAGAGATAGTCCGAATTTGAGATTTTCTTTTCCCTACCAGAACATGTAAAACTTGATGCATGTCCTACTCTATAAATACATTGCACCCTACTCTCCGGGCTTCCCAGAGCCTCCTTTAGGGGTAACTTGTGTTTTTAAAGGATAGTTTGGGCCTGGCAACAGGTTTAATTTGCCATGTCTAGATGGCAGTTTAAAACTGCACACACAGGCTCTGCAATGGCAGGCATGCCAAATGTTTAAAGTGCTACGTGAGGTGGTGACGCACACAGTGCTCCTGTCCCACTAGCAGCACTTAATTTACAGGCCCCAGGCACAAGTAGTGCCACTTTACTGGAGACATAAGTAAATTAAATATGCCAATTGCTATAGGCCAATATTACCATGTTTAGAGGAGAGAGCACAAGCACTTTTACACTAGTTAGCATCGGAAAAGCAACCAGAGTTCTAATGCCATAAAAAATGAGGTCAGAAAAAGGAGTACGGCAAAAACAATTTGCGGGTGGGGGAGGGGGCAGCACCCTAAGCTGACCAGTCTGAATGCTGTCCTTTGAATTACTAGGCAGTCCCTGGGGGGGGGGGGGGGGTGTCCTCTGCAGGGCAGGGAACAGCTTCACCCCTCCTGTCCTGGAGTGTAAACGTCGCATTCCTACCTACTCTCGATCAAGTTATCACTTATTAAATATAACCGTGACATCCCATGCGGGAGGTAGGCCTCACAGTAGTGGAAAACCAATTTGAGTGTTTAACTACCAGCAAACGTAAAACCTCAAAGTACACGTCCTTCTTTTTAAATGCACTGCGCCCTGCCCTGTGAGCTGTTCGGGGCCTACCTCAGGGGTGCCTTGTATGTTAAAAAGGAAGGTTTAGGTTTGGCAAAAGGTTTCTATCGCCAAATGAAATTGGCAGTTGAAAGCTGCAATGGCAGACTTGAACCATGTTTTAAAGGGCTGCTTAAGTGGGTGGCATAGTAATTGCTGCAGGCCAACTAGTTGTATTTAATTTACAGGCCTTGGATACATGTAGTGGCACTTTACTCCAGGTTTTACCTTGTTTTAAGGAGAGGAGAAAGCAAAAGTTTGCGGTAAGGCCACGCCAAAGACTGCCGGGCTAAAACCAGGTGACCAGCTAACCATTGTATGGGTACGCGACTACTCTGTACTCTTTCAATCTGCTATTCCTCCGACAATGGATTTTACAACCGTGCACGTCTTCAACTTTATCGTGTTTTGCACTGCATGTTTCTATCCCTTTTTTTTTTTTTGCCACTGTTTTAGCAGGCACACAAAGTTTAATGCCAGTAATAACTAGCACATGTGTTGCTTGTATTCCTCGCTATTGGGGAAACATCCGTTACATTGCGGTGTTCACACCGCAATACCTTTACAACGCGGGTATTACAACGCAAATCATTACAATGATTTGCACTGGATGGCGTTCTCACTATTTAGAGGGTTCCTTTGAGGTCAGCAGCAGTCCTTTGGAAAAAAGTGCAGCGGCTATAAGTCTACAGTCGATAATAAAAGGGTTGAAGGTATGTTTACTGTCCTACACCTCCAAACACGTGCCACCAATGGGAATACTTTCTGACATGTCTTAAAGGGCCGTGTGTGTGTTTTTTTTTTTTTGTTGCTACAATTAAGTTTTATAGAAAGTGTATCTCAAGAGACCTGCAATGTCCCTTAAACACTCTTTATCAATTATAATGTCTAATGTGCAATCCGAAATCTTTTCAGCTATGACTGGGAAGAAGCAGCCAATGTGTAGGACCTCGTGGATATATGGCCACTATTCGGCCTAGCCAGGTGGCACTGTTAAACACTCATATAAACCCTCCCAGCCACAAAATAGTCGTGGAATTGAGCACACCAGCAAGAGTTCTCTTCAGTTCTTATTTTTTTTTCTTCGTGAATCAAGCTGGTATATGTCTGTTTTATTGATATTTTTGCCAAATTATCTGTTCAAGAACACAGTTTGTGCTTCGCTCTAGATGTATTTTTATGTAGTATAATGCATTTTGATGCACTTCAGAGCTTCGTCTGTGCAGTAGAAAGAATACATTTAGCAGTTTTAAATTGTTCTTCTGTCCCAAAGAAACTCGGAGCTGCCTTAAGGGGCTAAAGTTTGAGTACCTCCACCCAATGCCAGTTCTCGACGAAATCAAAAAGCACATACCAGTGACCACCTGTTATTAACACAGACTCCTGTTCACTACAGTGTCTACTTACTTCAACACCACCATGTGGCTTTGTTCTTTAATGTTCATGCACTATGCTGCAATGTGAACTTGGTCCTCAGCATCTTGGTTCCTGGAGAAGTCTAGATCAGACTCCAATATACCAGGGCCTCCTCGCGACATTGATATAATGCTGATCAGAATGTTGTCATATTCTATATGGTTTGTTATGGCTTCTTTGCACTTCTGAAGCTACAAAAGAGTGGTCTGGAAGGGAGCGTCTGCCCAGAACTAAATTTGTCTGCCTGGTGCTGGTTAGGTTTTCTCACACTTGTTCTTGAAGTGAGCTTTGGACCTATGGCTAATTGCATTCTGAAGAGTTGTGGTTAAAATGCAGGCGTTTTGCAGAAACTCCTCTGTCAAGACACTGGCTCCGACAAAGTCTAAACTTATTTCAGAAAGAAATCCGTTCTTTGCAGTTCCAAAATAATACACTTTACAACTGGACTCTGCCCAGAACAGGGGCGTGATAGAAGAATATTGGATAAACCTCCCCACTTGGACTCGGAGTTTCCCATTCTCCTCCTTAAACATGACCTTTTTTCATCCACAACACTCTGAAGTAACTGTGCAAGGCTTTCTTCTGTATCTTACCAAGTTTGAATCTGCACCGTAAGCTGCGATCGTTGAGGGCCATGCTGAGTTGTAGACGGTGTGGTGGCGTTTCTCTTACCTGTGTTTAAGACTAACCAGTTACGTGTAATGCTTAATGAAGCCTGCTAATGTACTTGTGCCATAGTCCAGTTTACAGTGAAGGATTGTTATCAATAGTCAACAAAGGACCTCCTGGCACTTGTGAGACAGACTGTGCATTGTCCCCTGTTTATATCCATGGATTATCCTACAGCCATATTACAGCTGACAGCCTTAATTGGATTCACTTTTTCCCCAAAAATGTTAAGCTCCAAATAAAAGTTGTTTTTATAAATACCACGATCCTAAAGGGTTGGTTGGATCAGGCACTTATGACGAGTTATAACATCAGCTGGGAGATACACTGCAGTAATTATGGGACACTAGGGCGGGAAATGAAACTTTACTGTTGTGCGGAGGATCCCCCAGAATACATTTACATGCAAAATAACTTGCTTCTCATGTTCTCAAAATAACTTGTGGCGTCAAGGGCATGTAGGAGTGTCGGATAAGTACAGTGTTACCTGGTTATCCCTGGAATTGTGGACTATCTGCAGCAACGAGACTTGTCTACTGTAGTATTGGCCACCATGTCTTTGACTTAACATGGTACCTGTGATGCCAGTTAATATCACCAGGAAAGAGACACCATCCACTTTGCCAACATGAATCCCAGCCATGGCAACTCCAGGACACAGCTCAGGAGCACCAATAACAGACTACTTCAACCTGAAATTACATTAGACGGGCAGCTTAACAGTACTGACCGTTAGTTTCTACCCTATGCACACTCCAAAGCTTAATGAATACATCTGCTTCTGGGTAGGTATTTCACTGAAGCCTAACTTTTGCTTCAGCTAGATGGGCTTTGGGTTGTGAAATGCCTGCCTGCCAAATGTGATTCGTGATAAGATTTATTTGTTGTTGTCTTCTCGACACTGTTACCCTACCCTTTTAAAGTATGTCTTTGGGTTGCAGTTGCCTTTAGGTTTAACTGCTAAATATATTGGGGATTATCTCACTTGACTCAAGTAATTTAAAACAATGCATGTTTACCACAAACCTCTTTCTTCAGTATGTGCTCATTAAACAATTAGTTGGTATTCTTATTCTTGAAAGGCCCTGCAATCTTGCTAGGATTTGCTTTTGTGACTAGAAGGTTACATAGCTACCACATCTGGGTTTAACGTTCCACTGAAGTTGTACAACTAAGTTTGAAGGTCTTGTGGTGGCAGGATGCTTCCATCTTTCAACCGTACGATGAAGCGTCATTGCTAGCTGGGGGTCACACAGCCTCACTGGAGAGGAAAACATGGTGTGTGATTGAGCATGGTGGTTTCTTGGTTGCAGTATACTTTGCACTTCAACCTGCTTTTTACACATTAACATTACAGATTTTGAGAAACTGGAAGGTCACAGCCTGGATTCTTTAACTGAGTTATGATTCTTGTTTATCTGTTGCTTTAACATTTAAAAAAAAAAATGAAATCTTGTACCGTCTACTCAAACTGTACATTAAAAGAAACTAGCATGTTGTCGGCATTTTCCTAAGTTTAGAGGCCCATCAAAGGTTGGTGCACAAACTTTGTTAAAGAGCAGTACATGCCAATTTGATGATCAATCACTTGAACAGCCTCTAGTGATTGTGGCTTCAGCAACTTAAGTGGATGAATAAAAATGGTACGGATGATCACTCGGTGCCTCATGATTGAAAGACTAGACTATAGTAGTGTAATGGCAAATTCTTTGACAGGATAACCCTTTCTAGACCATTAAACAGTGGGGCAGTGAAATTATGGTGACTTGAGAGTAATGTAGTGATTCTTGCAGCCTCAAGTTGCTGAGATTCCTTTGAAGGTTATTTCACAGTATAACAACCTAATAGTGGGATTTACACCAAGCCAAATCTCGCTTGATTTGGCTTCCCATAACGCTAATTTTACAAGGAAATGCCATGCAGTACTCTGACTTCTTGCAAACTGCTGAAAGCTTCTTGGTTTCATCTGTTACTGTTGTCATGCAAACTAAACTTGAATGTGAAACTTGTCCTGAAGTTATTTTGCTGTATAAACCTGTTTGTTCTTCTTCCTTAAATAGCTGTACTTGAGTAGGAAGCTGGCCAATTCAGGAGCTGCCATGAAGTTCACTGGGTCCTCTGAAAGCCAGCGGTTGTCCTTTTTGTTGGAAAATGCCCTAGCTGCTGAAGACAGAGATTGGAAGGTGCCAGCTTTTCAGAACTTCATGCTAAAGGTATTTTCAGTTTCTCTTCTTTGACAGTAAATTGTCATATTAGTTTAATCATGAACTACAATTTGCAGTCTGGTTATGTCAAATCAGTCGATCTATAAGAGTGTATGTTTTGATTGCTTGTCTTTAAAAAAAAAAAAAAAATGACATTGGCTAGACCTGCTGTTGTATTTTTAAGCATGAATCATTTAAGTCTAAACGAAACTGAAAACCAGAAGTATCCGTGCAGTTGCGGTTAAACAAAATTTGGAAAGTACCAAACAAACCTAGTCACAGTACTATGATAGCATTGTTGTTTTAAGACTATCCTGCTTCATGTAGGTAATTTCACATTTAAGATTTTACATCTCCATTTTCTTTAGCAATCTATACATGTTGATGAACAAGATTGTTTTCTCCTACTCCCCTCTTGGTTGCTTTAAGCAACCAGTGTGAACTGTACCCAGGGATTGGGTTGGATTGAAACATTCCCCACATCTGTGGGATTTTTTCTAACTAATTAGAAGTGCCTCCAATACTCTGATAATTAGGATCTCCGATCCAGGTTAAAGCCACTACTTAAGAAAGGAGATGGTAGAATCACAGCAGGTTATAAGTTAATTAGTCTCTTGGGTCAGCAAAAATATTTGCCAAGATAATTTCTCAAAAGGCTTGAAGACTGGGTTTTAATAAGGTAGTTTCCAGGTAGGCCATTCCACTGTTTTGCTCTTTGGGCTATAATTGATAAATCTGTAGCAATAAAGAGATCAAGGATTGCCCACTTTGTTTCCGTTCCACCTTTGATATGGTGGACCGAGGAAGCCTCTGGGACAAACTGTGCATGTGGAAGGTTCCGTGGGCTTGTCTCGGATTCAAGCATTGCACCCCTCAAATTGGACCCAGGTGGAAATGGTTTGGTCGGGCAGACTAACACTATATATATATATATATATATCTACCCCAATGCTATGTTTGTGCATATCCTTTTCAGTCTTTGTGGCTGACCTTCCAACAAGTAATGGGTGTGAACCATATTCCCTGTTTGATATATACTGATAACCATGCCATTTTATACTGTACTTTGTGGTGTCTCCAGAAGAAACTTGCTGCATTGACAGCATTTTGTGCATCAAATTTCCTGAGGATTAATTTAGATAAGTCATAGAGCCTGCGTATGAGATTGGCAGTCTGTGGACCGCCAAACCCACTGTGGTGGTGGTGCGGCTACTGCCCACAAGTGGTCTGACCGCCTTATTAAATGTCTGGTGTTGGGACTATTGCAACCACCAGGGAACTGCGATCCCTAGCAGTGGAGCGGCAGTCTAGGGCTGCAATATGCGGCACCACCAAGCATATTAAGAGTTTCCTCGCCACTAGCGCTCTCATGGCGATGCTCACGCCATGAAAATGCTGGCAGCGAGGAAACTGAGGGGTCCCCTGTTGTCCCTGGGGATACATGCAGGGGCTCTCCCATTGCGGTGCGCGGAAACTCTTTATCATGCGGTGAGTTTGGCAGTGTGGGAGTGGTGCGTTGGCTTGGCGGCCCACACCACTAAACTCTTAATCTGGCCCAAAGTCTTTGGGAGGGAAAGCACCCAGCTTCAAATGGTACATTGATAACCTGAAAGTAGAAGAAGTTAAGCCATATAAATACTTAGGGTTGCACTTATGGCAATTTAAAGTGGAATAAACAACTGAAGGAACTAAGAGCAGGGTCTTTACTACAGGTGGGTTCATTGGCAACGTTTGCCAGTATGTATGGGGATTTGTCATATACACCACTCTTAAAAGCTTTTTTTTTCTCTCTAAATCCTCTCATTCGCACTTTACAGGTCTGAAATATTTAGTATAGATAAAGGGGATCTTTAAGACCCGTTGGAAAATGTTCATATTTTTCAAACCTTACAAAAGGGTCCATGATTCAAGGTATTCAATGTGAAATAAAAATGATTTTCCTGGGGCATGTTTGGGGGTTTGTCATATACGCCGCTTTTAAAAGCTTTTTCCCCCCACATAATTTCGCCCATACCCCCACCCCTTACACAATCTTACTTGGGTGGATAGACCTGAAAGAATATCGCAATTATGTTGGATTGAGGCTCAACTTTGGTGAGCTAAAACTGGCCTGGGTGTTAAGGAGATGTGCACAAAAGATTAAAGATCATAATTTCTCTGTGGCTTTTGTTGGTTGACATCCCTTTCAACTGATTAGAAACTACTTCAGGAAGATGCATGGATTTTGTCCAACCAAAAAGATGGGATGTATTTAGCTCACTCTCAATCCAAATGACTTGTTCTTCATTGGACAATCCGAACATGTATCCTACTCTTCCTTTAAAAATAAAGATTTATATAATATCTCGGACCCTTCGCCTAATCAGGATGTTTTAAAATTCAGAATGTCTTAATCCATACATGCGGATAACCCACCTTGGCGGAAAACAATATGAAAAATAAAGAACACCTCTTTGAAAGAAAATGCACTGTTAATGTATTGATTGTCCTCTTTTAATTAGGCGTCTAATTTCTAAAACCTTTATTCTGAAAGTATGGTTCACTGTCATCTTCCTGTTATTGATAGCCAGTATTCATATTTTTTATTTTTTAGATGCAACAGTTGATCTGGTGCACTGTTTAGGATCTGTTAGAAAAATGGACATTCGTAAATTGATTTTTATAGTGTATAATTGGTTATCTTTGCATTAGATTATGGCGTTTAATTATATCTCATTGTTTATATGGACCAATGTCTAAAACGTATTGTTTTCACAACACCGTATCTGTGTGAACTGCAACTTGCTTCTTATAGGATATAAAATATCAATTAGGTTTTGGTAATGACTTTCTAAAAATACTTGGAGTAAAAAGTAGTTGGGGTGTGGTTTGAGTGCTCCTCCCAATAAATGCCACTTGCTCCAAACTAGCTCCACAAGTAACAACCTAGTCTTTAAATGGGATTTTATGTAACCAGTCTAACTACTCCTTTTTGTTCTAGGGCACAGATATCTCAGTGTTGTGTTATGAAGAGACAGTACTTTGGATTGGAGAATTAAGCTTGATGTTCCAATTCAGTCCAGAAACCTGTGGATTGGCAGTCAACATCTTGAACAGAGTATTGGCGTCTGTAAAGGTACGTACTCACTGGTGCACGGTGTATAAACATGAATAAATAAGTCTGTAGAAACATTGGTATTTTAGCAAAGTTGTTATAAAGCAAGAATATTCAACTGTTACATTGAAGCCGGTGACTTCTCTGGAAACATCTGGTATCATGATGTGCAACTTTTCTTAAAGGTTTAAATGCCTGAGTTTCAGTTTTCCATCTTAAAAGGTGCAAGCGGCAAATGTAATCTTAATTTGCTCCTTCAGCTGTTGATTGCTGGAATCGGCCATTTAGACAAAGCAACTATGTTGGCCAGATTGGGTACACCACCCCATTTTATGTCCTGGGCGAAGGGCTGTTTTCTATTTAGAGTGTAGGGAGAATTCGGTCTTTGTCAGGATTTTTTTTTTTCTCGAACACTATTTTAGAAGCTGCAGTTATTTAAACTGTGCACTTGGACACTATGTGGTATCTTTGTATGGTCCCACGTCTTGAATCCTAAAATTCCTCAGAGTGAGCCACAGCCATACTAAATATAAAACCTGCTACGCTGTTAAGCATCACTAGTGTTAGCGGCAAGAGGTCCTGGAAAATTCATTTTTACTTTCTATATAATTTAGGCCATTTTGCAACATGCGTTGGGCCACCAATGCCACATAATTCCAGTGGCTGCGAGTATAGGTACATGTCCAAGGCCCTGCTAATAACAAAGCTCGACATCCAATTTTCATTCCCTGCGAGTTTAGAAGTGTTCAGTCTCTTTTAGAGGGGGGATCTCGTATAGTTAAGTGTTTTTGGCAGATTGTTAAACCGACACGCTTGTGATCAGTATCCCAGTAATTCACCTTGACTGTTGTAATGGCTGGTAAGGTTCTGTGGCTGACGGTGTAAAAGGATGCTGAGGGGGTCTAGTAGTACCAGGCCTGCCTCATAGGTCCATACACTGGAGTACTTGTAACTCCTGTAAGTTGACAGTCGCTAATGCTGCTTTTGGGTCTAACGCAAGATTGGCTGCAGCGCAGGAGATTATTTGAGATGGGTGGGGGCTTTGAGGGCATCACAATTCTGAACAGAGGTGTTTTATCGTAGCAAACTATACGGGGAATACAACAGATGTAATTGCCTGGGAAGTACAAACCGTATAAGGGCCCCTCTTAGTAATGTGGAGATGCAGCCTCCTAGAACAGCGGTTCTGTACCTCTGGCCCACACACCCCTATTGGTTGGTGTCAACTTGGAAAACGAAATCACATTAGCAGCTAATTTAAATGTATGTTTGTCTACATTTTTTAAACCGCTCTGTAAATATGAATGAATCTGAAACTGGAGGCCAAAAATCAAGGTGCCATTCTTATCTTGAATTGTTCGAGCAGTACAAACCGCAAACGATATTCAGTATCCATCACTTGTTGCCTCAATTAAAGCACTTGTGTGCTCTGACACAGGGCGTGCATCCGAGGCAGTAAAGACCAGTGACTTGCTAGAGTCTAACACATCAGTTCGTCTTGTCAAATATATAACTAAACTGTGAAAAGCTCCAACAGTCCCATTGAAAAGATTTACATTTTTTTGTGCATATTTTTATGTTTCTGTATTTGTTCTGAGGTACAAAGCGTATAGCTTGTTTAGGGAGGAGGTCCCCGGTTTGCAGTACTGATTCAGTAGGGGGTTCACAAAAGTCGAAATGTTAAGAACCGCAGTCCTAGAGCAACACCTTTCATTCGATTGAGACTGTTGGTGCTGCAACATTAGGTTGTCCCAGTCAAATTGGAGCCACTTCTTGGAATTCAGTGTTTAAATCTTACACAAGCTGTTTTATGGCACGTAAAATAACTACTTTTTTTAGGTGTCACTCAAGGTTGCAGACTTTGCCATTTCTGCTGTTCAGTGTGTTCAAGAACAGGTGTTGCAGTTGTCCGTTCAAGGTTTCTCGATTTAGTGACCGTGCAAGGATAAAAAGTTGACTTCACGACATTCAAACTTGTCACCTGCAGATAACTGCTTAGCTTGCTGAGCAGTGTCGATGTGCTTGACACCGGTGTGATGTGATGACATTTGGGTGAAGGGGAACCTGCAGTTAGTTTCCCTTTGTTATTTATAAACTAAATGTCGTCTGGCCGCTGCTGTTTGCCAAGCCCTAATAATCCTCCTGCTGCTGGGGATGTGGTGTCTGAACCAAAAGATACTTCTTGCAGAATACTTGAGCCTTCGCAGCCAGACAAACCACTGCTATGGCATGGCCCCTGCTAAGAAAGCAGCACATCCTGACGAGGGCTACTGGAATTATGCAAAACCGTAGTGTGTTCTGCATTGATATAGATGTGCTGCAATTAGTCATATGCTTCACAATTTGAAGATTGTAACAAACCATTTATTTCTTGGTCAACCCCATTAAAAGTTACTGAAAATGCGCCGTCATGTGTTGCTGCACGGCAGAAGGCACTTCACAAAGGTTGAAAACCTCAATCGGTGACCCCTTCAAACATATGTAGTCATCCTAATTGACAAGACAGCGGCTATCTCTATACCGTCAGAACAGGGGGGGGGGGGGGGGGGGGGTCCTGAATCACCTCAATCTTTATTAAAATAGATTGCATCTGTGTATACTGTCTCCCAACCAACAGTGTAAAGTAACCAATTTTAAAGGAGAACAAAAGTTGTTAAGGAAAAGAATGGTAGTGCCTCACAGGAGTTGGCAGACTGGTACTCTCCTCCGTCCTCCGATTCTCATCATTAGCAAATGCCACCCTATAACGAAAATAGTGATATCACTTTTATCACTATTTTCGTTATAGGGTGGCATTTGCTAATGATGAGAACCTGAGGACGCAGGCTAGTACCAGTCTGCCAACTCCCATGGTGTTAATTCCGTGAGGCACTGCCATTCTTTTCCTTCACTTTTTTCAGCACTTTTGTTCTCATTTAAAATTGGTTACTTACCACTGTTGGTTGGGAGACAGTATACACAGATGCAATCTATTTTAATAAATATTGAGGTGATTCAGGACCCCCTGTTCAGATGGTATAGAGATAGCCGCTGTCTTGTCATGTCAATTAGGATGACTACATATGTTTGATGGGGTCACTGATGGAAGTTTTCACCGGTTATCCAGAACAGGTCCTTTGTTGATGATGGTTTGAGTGGGGGCGACCTGTTCTTTTACCCCCTAAGCTCCTTGTTGTATATGACTTCACAAAGGTTAACTGGTCCCCTTTCATTTGTAATTTGTATTTTGGTGGTGGACTGGTGCCAATGAGATGAAACCCTTTTGCCCAGACAATGTTCACATGTACATTTACAAAATGAGCGGATGCGCTCACAAAATATGCTGCATTGTGCAGCATAATTTAGTCTTCCCTTGCAGCAGAAGTCCAGCTAGCCTAATGATAATGGACTCTCCTAATAAGGAAATTACAACATGGCACGTATCTACGTTTGTCTGTTAAAACAAATAACCCTGTTGCCCAGTCTTGTCATTTCTGGAAATATTTTCTTTAACCCTGCATGCAAGTTGTGTTTTCACAACCATGATTGCATTTAATTACTTTCGTAACGGGTATTGACTCCTCTTCAATGTATATGATATTCCTAATTTCAGCAACAGATTTTGCATGTTACTTTAATGGGTTTTTTTCTAGTGCGAAGAAGCTAATTCTCACAGTTCCCCTCTAGGGTTGTTTTTTTTTTTTTTTTTTTTTTTTTTTTTTTCCCCTTTGGTCCCACAAGGCCCCTTCTCCCCACTGACTTGCTGGCTATCACTAACATTAAGGTTAGTGTAGTCTTTGTAGTCGGTTGGTTCTAGTATGTGGTTGGGCTCTAAACACTATTAGTTTTGTGGCCTTTAAACGTGTTTGTGATTGTAAATGCCTTCCCCTTTCACCTGAAGGAAAAACTGCAAGTCTAGTTTCTCTACCAGCATGCGCTTGCAGTAGAACCAGTATTTCTGCACAATTTGGCTCTCTGGAAACCAAACACGTCTTCTGTTGTGATTCTGTTTCAAGTGTCCTCGGTAGATGATTCCATGTCTCCATCTACCAGATTCTTATGCTGCCTGGTTGCATAAACCCTTTTGAGGACTACACCCAAAAAAATGAGTGAGCTTAGAGCCCTTCCATTGATTTACTTTGTTACTCTTCTATACTTTCTTTTTACGATGACTTTTTGTGGGGTGGTTGCGTTGTGTGGGGTTTTTTGTTGTATTTTTGGGCATTGCTTCCTTACTAGCCATTTGAGTGGCTTACCTGCCTCCTTTCTCTGCACACATTTACAGAACTTTTTTCTCTGTCTTGCAACACCCATAAGAATGCACGTGTTCTAACTCCCTCGTTTGCTACCGGGGCGGCCCATGCAAGTAAGTACGGGGTGGGGGTATGCGACTTACGGTGACGAGCGGAACTTAAATAATAAAAAAATCTGTGGTTTTCGTTTTATTTAAGTTTCCGTCCTCGTATGTCAAATTCCCCCCGCTCTGGCCTGTACAGGCTGCACCTGTATGCTACTTTCCCATTGGCGGTGACATATACTACGTTAATTAAGTTCTCCCTCCCAACTTTTCTCTATTTTTAACCTACTTTCCAGGTCTAAAGGCTGCCCGGTTTAAACAGAATGAAGATTGTTGCGCGTAGGATTTATTTGTTTCTTGGCCTGATCTGTCCTCCCTAACTAACCTGTACAGGTATTTAATTTTTATTTTATTTATTTTTATTTTTTTCCCTTCCCGTAGGCCCAGTCGAAATACCTTCGCTGCATAGCTGTCACTTGTGTGGTCCTCGCTGCCAAGACCAATGAGGAGGATGAGGTAAGACTATTACAACAGTAAATCGGTGCACTGTTTTTTGTGCATAAGCTTCTGTATGCAGCTTGTTCCTGCAGAATCACCTTTTCGCTAAACTATTTTGTAATTTAGCTCACTGTTCCTTTTAATTTTACAGAATGCTATATTTGCACCTGTACACCTTATGGCTGGGGTGGGTTTTAAGTCTTTGTTTGATTGTTAGAAAATTGATTATTTTGCACGCAGTACTACTGTGGCCTGCTGCCTGCTTTTCTTCTGCTTACATGGTTCATGATTGCCCAAATATTTCTAGGTTTTCTTTCACTGTTAAGGAAAACCCAATCTTTAGGGTTTTTAGAGGTTTGCTGTATGGAAATGCCTGATGTGATCAATCGAAGGATGGGATCTTGGGTGGGAGGGGGGGGGGGGGGGGGGGGAAGGACCCTTAGAAGTGAGAGTTTAAATATTCTGTACAAATAAACCCCATTTCTTTTAGTGAGAAGCGATTGGTTATTTCTACAAAATTAGCCATCACTATTAGTTTTACTGTAGGAGGAAGTGGACTAACCACAGGAAGCATGATTAGCAACAGGCCGACACCAGTGATGTATATGCTGAAAGTCTAGAGTTGGTAAACAGTTTTTACGGTCACGTCATCAGAAACTCCCAATCTACTGTTGGACGGTGGGAGTAGTTTTGTTGGCAGGAAGTAATGCACGTTTCCTCCGCATGCTGTCTTTCTCATCCTCTACTGTAGTCTTAACCTCCCCTTACGGCTGATGACTCCAATTAAAAGAACTCCATATATTCAAGTCTACTGCGAATGGTTGCATGGTCCTTTGCTAATTAATACTGCTAATTATAGCTGTTTGTTGGCAGCAAAGCAGGATTTGGCCCTAAACACATTGCACACGCCTTTTTTTTTTTATTTATAGATCACCCAGTGCTTCATTTTCACATTGATACAGGTGACTGCTCGAGGGCGTACACCTTTTGGGAAACGCAACAATTCGCACAGTGTTTTTCAGGTTTTGGTGTGTGGGGCTTTTGATGACTTATTTCTAAAATGGCAAATACTCAACGAGTCAATGTGCTTTAACCTGTTGGGCTATTCCAGATTGTACTGTTTGCCATCTTAGTAGCTTGTGATACCAAGTGCATCCTGGTCACAATAGGATTTGGTAGTATCCGTCTTTTATTTTTATTTTTTTCTACGTTTTGGTGCTTTATGGAAGCAGTCTAATTTGTACACATGCCCCAGCTCCTGTGCAATGTGCATGGTGATGGCTGTTGATCGTTGCTGCTTTGCTATTTTTTTAGGGCTGCGTTTTTGTTGTCAAAATAAACCTACCATACCAATTCCATATTGAAACATAACGCGCCTCTATCCCAAAAGGAGTCTTCGCTCTTCTGCGTAAACCCAAATAGTTGATACTTCCAGCTTGACCTACTCACTTCTGAACCTGTCATGGTTGAGCTATTTGGAAGCCAATTTGGGACTGAGAGCAAAAGTTTGTGATGGTTTAAGAGACTTTTGTTTAGAAAAAGTGAATGTAATGTTTGTCCTTACCATTACACTCCAGCCTACGTATTTATTTGTGGTCGTAGATGAAGTACTAAAAAAGTTAAAACGGAACTGTTTTAGAATCGGGTTGACAGTGGTGAATTTAATATTTGTGGCTTAATAAAAGGAAGGCGGTTGTAAATTTTGTCTCTTTATTGATTTCTCTTTACAGGTAATACCATCACTTAAGAAGCTTGCAGTGGAGAGCGGTTGCAAATGTTCTCCAGCGGAGATTCTACGAATGGAAAGAATTCTACTAGATAAACTTCACTGGGACCTTTACACCGCAACACCAGTGGACTTCCTAAACATTGTAAGTATTGGCTAACTTCTAGACCGCTCTTTACACAGCTATGAGACATAGTTCATCACCAAAACAAGAATTTCTAAAACAACTGCACACGCTTGCACAAGCTACAGATAAAAACCTCTGCAAATCTTAGATGTAAAAGTGAAAATGCTGTAATTTTGTAGGTCTTTATATTCAGAGGGACCAAATAAACCTCAATTTGACGAGACTTGACAATTTTTAAGGACAACTAAATAGACATAAAAAAATCTTATACTCTAGTATTCTGATCTTTTTTTTTAAATACACACGCTGCAAAAATAAGTTGCTCTTATTCGTTCTAGTAAGTAACACTGTACATAGAAAGCAGTCGACTGTCTTGCTTATTACTATAGTGCGTAGGTCATCACAAAGTTTAATGGAGTCTGCATTTAGACCTTAGAGATCTGGCACTTGAATTCCTCTTGCTTTTCTTTGTGGGTTTTTATTGTATCGAAGGCAAAAATACATATGGGAGATCAGGTCCTGGTGGTCATGATGACTGTAGAAATTTTTTTTTTGAGGGTGTTCCTTGTTTTTGACAATACTCTTCATTGTAAACTGTCCCGATGGGTCTGCCAGCAGAGAATACTAAAGCAGAAATATTTGCTTCAGTATGCTTGTTTGCATACTTTGGTAACATAAATTAGGATCAGCCGTTTTAGCAAGTCAGTTAAAATAACTCAATAAAAAGAAATATATGTTTCAGAAAATACACATCTTTTACATTCATTATTCGTTCAAACAGTTCAGTAGTTGGTAAGTACATCACAGCACTCACTGAGCACACATGGTTATAAGGAAGTATTGTTTCAGGCTTCAGATGTGGGTTGACATTAATTTGCAGTTTTGGTCGGCAACACAGTTAAAGTATGAAGCTCACAGTTGATCTTGAATATGCATTGAATATATATTTCTTTCCTTCAGTTCCATGCCATGGTGATGTACAGGCCCCATGTACTAACTGGACCCGCTCAAATGAATCCTTCTCGCCATGTTGCATTTCTGACGAGGCAGCTACAGCATTGTATGGCGCGCCACCAAGTATTGCAGTTTAAAGGTTCGACGTTGGCCTTGGTCATCATCACCTTGGAGTTGGAGAGGCTGACTCCTGATTGGTTTCCAGTTATTACCGATCTACTGAAAAAAGCACAGGTAAGAATCCGTTACTTGATAAGACAATATCTCACACTTCAACCAAATGAAAGGTCATGGCAGAAATTGGTTTACTTGGTGTGCAAGTGGTGGTAAGTTAGAAGTGAATTAGGAAGGGGGGGAAAAAATTAGAATTAAATATGGCCAGGCTGCCACTTTTATTGCATAGTGTACCCTCACAAGACTTAGAATAAATTAACTCATCAATTGCATACTTGTGTAGTTGCTTCTGCTACAAAAAAATGTATACTGGTGGAATATTGAGGTCCATTGCAGCAGAGTCTTATGAAGATTGAAATTTAACAAGACTTCAGTGAGACCTGTCTGGATCCGCTGTTGTCCACAACCTACTAGCCAATCTTGTTCGCCCATCGTTTTTTAATAGTTCAAAGTACTTATGCACCTTGTTCTAACGCCTTGGTATGTACAGTAGAATAAATAGGTCTATATGCTCTGTGTATCGTGATGCAATTAAGCTGGACTATAAATGCACCAGGATTTTGTTGGGGGGGGGGGGGGGGGTTGGTGTGTATTAGTGAGATTTATAAATTGTCGGCTCCACTCAGTCACTTGCATTTAGAAATATTTTTTTTTCAACTGTACAGTATTTCCAAAAGTATGCTATACTCGCACCCCACAACAATGTAATATTAGGCTTGAGTAAAAAGCCACTCAAGGAGTGTTGAGCTGCTATACTTCTCATCCTAATACTTGTAAATTTAGCCCTGTTAATACCCAAATCTTATGGGGTGTATAGGGGAATGGGTTTCTCCACTATTAAACTTTCTCTAGGAGAAAAAAAAATAGCAAGGAATGTGCCGTTGCACAAAAGCACTGGTATTTCAGCAGGTCTAATTGTACAGCACCTAAAACTACCCTGGCAGAAATGTCTGCACCCAAGCATAAAAGGCAAGTCTTATTTTTCTGTAGGAAACTATGGCTATCCCTATCTCTCTTGATCAAAATTAATTTCATTTTCATGTCCTATTTAGGCATTAAACGTCCATAAAGGTTGGTTATTTTATTTTTTGTTAGATGAGGAACAGAAGCAATGAGGCAACCTAGAGATCTGTAGTAACTTCTCAATACTGTCTTGTGGCGTGAGAAGCAGCCCATTTATCGATACTTATCCAAAAGAAGTAATCTAAGGGAGTAGCAGTGGGCAGGTTTTTTTGGGGGTCCTGAGGACACCACGTTTGGTTCGAGTGCTGTAGTTAACTTACATACCCATCTACTAATCTTATAGTACTGAGTTCATCAACCGGGGCAAGAGTTGAAAGCAGATTCTGCCTCGTAGGGATTTAAACTTGTGACTTGTAAATCGGTACTTGTTTTTATAGGGCACATTCAACTGACTGCCGTGGTGGCATACTACTCCTCCTGCATGAGCACTGTCTTGGGTTTAGGAATACGATCTGAAAATGATACTGGCTGTCAGTCGGCCTTCTTTCAGAGTAGTGTGGCTGACAATCTTAAACTTGAACGCATTTTTTTTCCAGTGCGTATTAGATGTGTGTATTGTAGTTCTGCTCAAAGTGATCGCCTATATGCAGAATCTATTGGGCTGATGCAAATAATTTCATTTGTAAAAATGCTTTTTTACTGTTTGTCGTGTTTATTAGGATTCCATTTGGGTGACCAGAGAAAATGCAATTTTCGTCATGCCCTTGACATGTATTGTCAGTCTACATTTGTCTAAAGGCGGATGCCGTATACCTATACGCTGCCAGGGGCAATACAATTCACGCTGTTTGCTTAAACAAGGCTCTTCATGTTGCTGATATATAATTATTTGTTTACCTTTAGTCAATGGTTACTGAAATCAAACCTTTTGTTGTGGGCAGGTAACAATATGAATACAACTCAAGACTTATGCAAACTAAGCAGAAGTGAGAGATTATTCAGCCCATTGTCTTTAAATCCATTTCTGGATTAGTGTTGCCCTTCCCAGTGTCTGGCAGGCACAGGCTTGCCAAACATGTTTTAAAAATCTTGTATTTAAAGTTTGGCTTGCTGTGGTTTGTGGGTCATGTTGTGGTGAGCTGGACTCTTGCAGCACTTAGCAGGCGTAATTCCAGAGGTGTAGTTCACTGGATCTTAAGGCTACTACTTTGGCACGACAAACATTCTTCAGTGCGGCAAAGCTTTTAGAGATATGGGTGGTGCTCCTCCCACTCTTGGTCCAGCAGTAATTAATGCTTGCTTTCCTATGGACAAACAACAAATACTCCCAAAAGGTGTATAAATGGGGTTAAAAAAAGTTTCTACCACGTGGAAATATTTAACTTGTAGAGAAAATCCTTCAATCTGAACACAAATATAAAGTTTATTGGAATGCTCATTTCCGCAGCACTTCGAAGTGCATTTTGGAGAATCCTCCAGATCAACTTCAGAGATGGGCACTACATCAAAATATACAGTTTATACCGTTCCCCTTGTGTTGTCCAGTGTAATGTGTGCAAATCATTGGTGAAAATCTATGATGCAGCTTGTGGTAGCAGAGCGCCTATATTTTAAACCAGGACAGCAGCAGTATTGTTATTTATATATATATATATATATATATATATATATATATATATATATATATATATATATAATTTTTTTTTTTTTTTTTTTTTTTAATTCTCTTCAAGGCCAAAAGCTTTAAAACTACTTTGTTTCCTTGAATAAAGTTTTTGTGTAGCCCCAGGAGGGTGTAGTTATAGAATAGACTTGGGTTTCCTCCAAAGGGCAGTGGATATGATTGCAACCCCACTGGTGCACATACTGCTGGATTAAAAAGACTTCCTCCTTTTTTAGGTCTCTCATGTCTGCTTGTAAAAGACCTATTGCAAACTTGCAGTGGGCTTATAGCCTGCCAGTTTATTTATAAAGTTTTATATAGCGCAAGCAAGATCCAGGGGGATATCCGAGCGCTTTACATTAGGATGGAAGGAAGGACAACAAGTAGTGTAAACAATTTTTTTTTTTTTTTTTTTTTTTTTTAGTTGGTTGGCTTTGTCACTCATTTGCTTACTTACTCAGTGGCTTACCTTACTCTACTTGTTTGTCCCTCCCAGGGAGGGAGCATAGACTCTTTACTATCCTTCTAATTGGCTGGCGTGTACTCTTCCACTTTTTTCTTTAGGTCTGGCAATGGCCAATGCCTTTTTGATTGTACTAAAATTATATGTTTAACATACTTACTCTCATAAAAGCGCATTCAGCCACCTCTCTTCGCTTATTGGTCTGTTCTTGTCATTCACATTTTGCTTCCATCCACTCCAGCTTACAGCGTGAGGCAGTTGGTCAAGGGAAGTTAGCCAGTGGCTGAAGTAGACTGACCGCATTTAGCCCTTTCACTAGGAGAATATTCGCACACATGGTGGTCCGCTTCAGTGCTAGTGTTTTAGTTTCTACTTTATTACGTTAGTGTTGCCTTTGTTTGTAGAGCCGGAAGTGGTGATGGAACGCTTTCTACCAGATGAAAGCACATTCCAGCTTTCAGTTCCTGTCTCCTGTCAATGCTGTGTAAATTCTTTAGAAGTGGCCTTTCTTTGTTTTAGACCGCTGTGTATTCACACAATGCGAGCAGCTCACATGAACTCTGAATAAGCTCATGAGGATGATCTATGTTAGCAACCCTGTCATTTATTCTTTGTCATTCCTTCCTTTCGTTCCTTCTTTGCCCTTTCCTTCCTATTTCTATCCATCTTGCCTTTCTCCTTTTTTTCTTTCATTTATTCTGGCTTTCCCATTCTTTCTTAACTTTCATTTATTTCCTTTCATTTCTTCTTTCTTGCCTTCCTATTTCTTTCCTTTTTTATTTTAAAATTATTATTTAAAAATTATTTTCTTATTTCGTTTTTTCCTTAATTTCCTTTCTTCACTTTTTATCGCCTTCTTTCCCAAAAGCTAGAGGCTGGCAGCTGATACCAAACCAAATGGCTTTTGTCAACCTGTTGGCCAAAACCTTTTGATTGTATTAAAATTGTGTATAACATAGTTACCGATGGGGGTTGTCAGCCTGACTTCATCCGTTAGTCCAGTGGTGGCTAGTGAACTTTATAAGTGATGGGGTGTCATTTATCACACCTTCTCAGCGCGCCTATCAAACAAGTCTAAACTCTATAGGAGGGGTTGATAAGGGTCTCACCCAGACACGATGTTTAATAATAATAATTGGGAGAAAGGGTGCATATTGAACCACAATTGACAAACTTACTAAACACCATAGCTTTCGCATGCAATTCTGTGGACACTCCATCATAGAAAATTCAAAGTATAATGTTGCAAGGAAGCCCACCTCTCAAGCTGCATCTGGGGCAAGTGCAGACCCTTGCCTGGAAAGCAATTTGGGGACATCTGAGCTGAACAATAACATTTGGTACAACTGCCCCAAAACAATGGCTAAAAAGCCACAGGTTGTATGGGCGGTTCATTTAATTTATTGAATTTGATATGGGCTCGTATAATTTTTTTCTAAATATTGAAAGCAGCTCCCTTATCTCTTTAGATTTGACCCTTTCTGTTCCTTCCACAGATTACTTATCATATAAGATGATCGAGTATTTTATTGAAGGCCCAAAATGGAAGAATAAAAAGTTACAAAGATTGCAAATTTCAAGTCCTGAAAACCGAGCTTTCCCCTCAGATTAGCAAGATTTTAACAATATATCAGAAGAGGAGTCACTCGAGCATATAAGTGGACCTTAATTAGCAATTATAACTGATAGCAAGATCATGAAAGGCATACTTATGCATTTTGAATATTTAGCCATAAAATAAGACACCGCACCAACCTGATTTGTTAGACATGCACCTACAAATATCAGTGTGAAATATTTTTATTATTGCTCTAAATAGCAGCTGTTTTTCTAAGAGCAGCAGTGCATACTATCCCAAACACAAACTGGTATTGCTTGGGGCAGCAGCAAAACAAGCCTTCCTCACAGAGAGCGAGTTCACCAAAGGCAGCAGAAATGCACGCTTCACTGATGCACCGATGCTCAGTACATGTAGCAACATTGAAAACTTGCATGACACACACAAGCGGCGCAGGCTGCTTGAAATGAAATGTTTTTTTTTATAGTGCATGGCTACCTGGGAGCATCCCAGGGCTGTAGTGGTTACTAGAGTTGGCCAGGACGTATAAGGAAAGAGCCACGTCTTTAGTTGTTTCCGGAATGCTAAATGGTTAGGTTCCCTACGCAGATGCAGCAGCAGGCTGTTCCATAGTTTTGAGGCATTATAAGAGAAACGTCGGCCGCCACTTTTGGCCTTCTTAATCCTAGGTACCGATGCTAGATAAAACTCATCAGAGCGGAGGCTTCGATTGGCCTTGTAGGGGTGAATCATGGCTTTTATAATAGGAGGTCCATTCCCTCCTAGAGTCTTATGGGCAACACAAAGGGCTGTAAAATGAATTTTCTCCTGCACCGGTAACCAGTGGAGGGCGTGTAGTGCCGGCTTTGCCGAGCAGCGATTGTGGGTTCCCATAAGCAGTCTCGCGGCGGTGTTTTGTACAATCTGCAATTTTGTGGTGACTGCATTTGGGGTGCCCAAGTAAAGGGCGTTACCATAGTCTAACCTGGAGATAAGCGCTTGGACCAGCGTCTTTCTTTGCTTGGTCCGGTAGCAGCACTTTGCGGATCATTCTTAGCATGCCATAACATGAAGCAGCTGTCTTCCTGGCTTGGACTTTAAATGTAAGATCTTGGTCCAACCAAACACCCAGGCTTTTTATCTCCGTTTTAGGGCTGGGTGCAGGGCCCATACACGCTGGCCACATGGTGTTGGATTTAAAATTTACCTGGTTGCCAAGCAACAGGAGCTCCGTTTTTATCACCATGCATGAGTTTTAATTGCACAGAACAACGTCCCACAAGCACACTCAGAACTTGGCCCGGCAAAATGACACCAAATGTAACAGCCCCGCATCTCCTAACAAAATGAAATTAAGTACTTCGAAGAGCACAGTATGCTCTGGTTTTGTGTAAGGGTTGCTTGCTTGCTTGCTTACAAGACGCGCTCCTTTCTCTAGCAAAGTCTCGCAATTAAACAGTGTTCAACTAAGTAGAAACTGCACTGTTTAGCATGCAGTGTTAATTTTGTCCCTGAACATGCTACTTCCCTCCTTTGTAAGATTCCAATGATAAATCTTAAACTAGATTCAACTTTTTTTGCGTCTTGGCAGCAAAAGGTTTCAAATAATTAACAAAACTTCACCAGAAATCTCAACATCGAAATAAATTCTCTAATAAAACCAAGAGAATCTGTGGCGCACGATGCGATTTAATAGAATAATGCATTATTTCCTCTCGCTTCCTTACCAGCGATGCTTCACACACTATCAAGAAACCACAACTCGCCTTACAGTTAACTTTTCCCCTGTGCCGCCGGCTAAAATGTTATGCCTTAGTTGGCAGGCCTGATTTAAAATCCACATGCAGGGAAAGAAGCGGTTTAGAAAGTGTTAAACAGCTGTCTCAAACCCAACCCCCTCCTGTGACGTGAGTAAAGGATGTATCCGAGGAGGTGGAAAAGGGAACCTGCAGGGTCGGCTTTAGAGCTGGTGACACCCGGTGCGAAAATGTTTGTTGGTGACCACCTCCACCCCCTTTAACAGTGCCCAAGTCTCCATAACCACTCTCTCTCCGATGCACATAAAGCGCCACTCATACCAGTGTAGCGTGTCCGGGCACTTTGCATCACACACACACATTACACAGAGACAATCAATCATACGTGTATGACTTAGCATATAGGATATGTTGCATAAGACAGGACTACAAGGTGTAGGAGTCACGTCATCAATACTGGTAGGCAGTATAGTTTAATAGTGCTTGGTCTGGAGAAGCACAAACTTGGAATTTAAAGAAGGAGCACGATAGTCGGGGGTTCTCTTTAAGAATGACAATAGATTTCTGTCCAAATGAATCCTTTTTGCAACATTAAGCTTTGCTCAAATCTGTACTTTGCAGCGTGCATGCAGTTCTGTGATAAAAGTTAATAGTGAAGTACAATTACGAAGTGCATAGAATGTAAATAGGACAATGGGTTACTGCTTTTGAAGGAGACATCATTGTTTCTTGCAAATTATAAATTCAAATCCTATATTGGGATTTTAACTTATGAATTGCAAGTAACAAAATGATGTCCCTTTTAAAAGGAGTAACCCACTGACCTATTTACATTCTATGCGCATTGTAATCTGCTCCGTACTTGTTTTCTACAACAGGCGTATTAACCCTCTGCGCTCCTTTTGAGCGAGTCAAAACCCTAATTAAACAAAGCTCCATCTCTCTTCACAAAGAACATTAATCACAGGATTTATCCTGACACTTTTTTGTTGCCTGGAAATAACTGGAGGAACTAACGCGGCAGCAGGTGCTTTAAAAAACATAATTAACTTGCAAACATGGGGACCACCGGAAGCCAGCACCTGGTGCTGTGGCACCGGTCGCACACCCAGGGAACTGCACCTGCCTCCTATTTTATTCCCGAGCTCCGGCGCCCGAGGTAGGTTTAACATTGATGGCAATGGGTCCTACTGCAGTTCAGTGGGAAACGGTGCCACTGCCCTCCACAATGGACAAAAGGTGGTTGACCATTATGTGGGCGCAGCGCATGTGCAGTTGTCTGGAGAGAATCGCTGAAACTGAAAGTTAGTTTCAGGAAACTCGCACTGAGCTGAAAATAGAGAAATTTTTCGTGCATGAGTAAATTGTTCTCTTGCACTAGCATGAAGCACAAGTGTGTGTGTGTGTGTGTGGCGGTGAGGGGCGTGGCCCCAACGTTACTGAGAACAGCCGCCCCTGCATTAGCCTGTGGTTCTGTCATTACCATTTTTCTTCCACCCACTCCAGCATGCAGGGCTAGTATCAGATTACATCAACCATCATTGGCTAACTTCACTATTAGTTGTGCTACGACTTCCTTCCCTTTCACAAGAAGTACATCAACACACAAAGTAGCTCCCTTCCGTATCGGGTAGGTGCAGTGGCAACTTGTGCTCCTTTTTTTTTTTTTTTTTTTTTTTTTTTTTTTTTTTTTTTTACCCCTTCGATGCTGCGCAGATTCCGCCGCTGTGCTGACGGAATCTTGCGCGGGCGTGGTCATGACGGAATGGTTCCGTCATGAGCACAGCTCAACCGTGGGTCATGACGGAACCATTCCGTCATGAGCACCGAAGGGGTTAAGACAAACACTTTTGCCTGGGGTCAATGTTTTTGTTCAGCTTGACAATGGCCCAGCAGCTTCCGGGACAGTAATGTTTTGCAATAACCAGAACTGCTCAAAGCAAAGGTTAGCGGCCAACACTATCCTTTTTGCTTGGTCAATGCATGTGTTTTTTTTTTTTTTTTAATCTGATTTTTTGGGGGGAAGGAGGGGTGGCTACTTTCTTTTTAGCTACTCGCTCGTAGGGCATGTGTTCTAGTTCTTTCACTTGTGTGCTTGCCCCCCTGCCAAATACCTGTCCCATGCTCTGTTGCTTTCTTGCCAGCTTTTTCACCCTGCCAACCCCCTCCCTCTGTGCTCTCAATTATATATTTTTTTTCCCTCCTCCATCCGTCCCTTTGAGGTCTTTTTTTTGTTTTTGTGTGTGTGTGTGTGTGTGTATGTATGTATGTGTGTGTGTGTATATATATATATATATATATATATATATTTATATATATATATATTACACTCCACAATTTTTGATCTGTAAATGAAAAAGTAAAGCTGCATCTGTTCTGTGGGTTTGGTGACGCATTTACATACTTGCAGAATGATGCACCGCCATTGCTTGTTTTTTGCTTTGGCTAACCTATGGGTTTTGTCAGTGCCTGTTTTGTATAAAGCACACGCTTTCTCCATAGACTCAAAATATGCCCCTGGTTGTCCTTCGTTGTTTTGAGGCACCTTGCCCTAATTCTTGAAATGCCTTCTGCATCTTTGGGTCAGAGTGCTTTTAGAGAACCCATTGTTTTGAATTCACCGATGCTTTAAGAATTATCTACGGTTAAAATGCAAAAGTTTCCTTCCTGTTTTATATGTGGCAGAATCGATGGCTATGTTTGAGACTCTGGGCCTGGAGAGAACAGGCGAGGCCTGCAAAAGTGATTAGTTTAAATGTATAGTTAAACGTATATTAAGATTTGTTTTAACGCTGCTTTGAATTTCAGTTTATGTAACATTTAAATTCGCTTTCTAAAAATGTAACATTTAAATTCGCTTTCTAAAAATGGCAACATCTGCCTGAGAACTGTTTTATCTTGTAACAAAATGAATGTATGAACTACAACATGCCTGTGCATTTATCTTATTTATTTTTTATTTTTCATTGCTCTTATTAATTTTTTTTTATTTGTTTCTAATTTAAGGTGGATAGCGCCCTGTTTATTCACTGCAAAGAGCTGGTTGACCAACTCCTCCGTCCTCCTTCAACGAATGCCGTCTATATTTTTGATCCTGCCAGCAAGTACATTCGTGCCCATTGCAAAGGTGGTCTACCATGCGCATATTCTCAAGTGAACTACCACAGGCAGATTACTGGGTCTAGGGAAGTGGTGAGTGAACCAGTCAATGCAACACTCCACTCTGCCTCAGAGCGAATGCATGATGATGGCATGGCGATTGACGAATTCTATGATGGGTTTCACCATCTGTACAAGGAAGATGCCATCTTCGAAAACGGAAGGATTGACGATTCTGGCACTTGCTGCAGGTTGAGGGAGGAGATTAGCAACTCGCCTTGTCCTCCATTACAAGCTCCTTAAATACAGTAGAAGCCTCATTTAACGAAAAAGAGGTGGTCAACTCAAGTTAAAATTCTTTCGTTCTGTAAAACCTCTTGTGTTCGAACAAAACCAAAAAAGAATTGCTTCCAAACAGTGTTTCATGCTGATACAATGTTTGCTTTTAATTTTCTTTGTTTTATTCAAATATTTTCTTAAAGGAAACTGAATGTCTTGCACTCAGGGATCACTTTTTGACAGAACTGGGCAGCTATTATGTTTGAGTTCCAACAGACCTACTACTAAAAAAAAAAAAAAATAGAGGTTGAAGAGTAAACTAAATTTATCTTTTTAGGCACGACGAACCTGTGACTTTGTTACTAGAAACATTTTGTCCATCGTGAGTTATTGGGTGAATTCCAGGTTTGGACCAAACCAAGTGATCAGTGAAATGTGCCATGCCAAAAGCTTACACAATGGTGTGAGATTTTTAATTTTTTATTATCTTTTCCTTAAATGTGCAATTCACTTTGGTTTACACTTTAATGTTATTTAATATTAAATGTATTTTATTATCTTTGTAATCTGTTTTAGTTATTTGCCTTAACTAACATCCACATCTTGTGCAGTACCAATCTTACTTTTTGTATTTTGACGGTTACTGAGCTTGCTCTTCTCGGCACGCCTGGCTGGCAGAAGTCCGTAGCCACGTCTGTTGCCAATATTCTGTTTATTTTGTACATCTTTTATAACAAATGTTATATTGTGTAAGTGCAGGTGAGTGAGCCTTTGAGATTTGAATGAATTTCATATTTTAAGCACTGTGGTAAAATTAAGCTTCCTTGTGCGAGTCGGATGTGTAAAACTCCACACCATGGTGCTAATGTTTCAGCAAAAAACTTAGTGTAACTGAAATGTAATGTTTGTGAGCAAGTAACCGTTAATGAAATGGGTTATAGTCCACCACAAGCTGTGAATTTTGTGGATCCGGTGTGCACTCTTATTTCTAATGTACTGCACCAGAAAGGTCTTTTTCTAGGTACTACACCGGTGGCCAAACCATGTAGTCTTCTGTTCACTTGTGATCCTGCTTCGATCACAAGGGGACCAATTCAGCGAGTGAATATAACGTTTTTGTTGCAGTGTATAAGCTACACTAGAGTGGATGTCATCAGGTTGAATTGCATTGCCTTTACCTGATTAACATGTTAAACCTTCTTCCAGTAGTCCCTCTTGCTGTGTGCAAGAGCAGGAAGCTTTTATTTGTTTTTGTATATCTGAAACGTTTGTTTTTATTTTTGTGAAAATAAGCACTTTTACTTTAATCAACTGTGACTCAACTGCGTACTCCAGAAAATTGTTTTATTTGTTACAAGAAATGTAAGCATTATGTCAAACGCTGATCTTTGTGTTTCGATTTAATGTACATTAAATCTTTAACTCTTAAATGTTGCTGCAATTGTCTGGTTTAATCAAGGCTGTCATATGCTGCGCTTATGGAGTGATATTGGGTGAGATTGTAGCTTGAGTGATCTAGATACCAACCACTTTTAATGGTTTCAAAACCTCAGATTTCTTCACCTGCCACACCTCATTTTGTTAGTTTCTTTTGGGCATGTCTAACTTTCTTGCATAAGATGTAAACTGTGCAAACGCAGAACAGCTAAACGTTTATGATCAATGGATTTTCTGTATAATGACTGAAACTTCTCCAGTCATAAGTGTCCGGGTAAGCGTAGTGGCTCAGGCCCTGTGAATAGTAGTTAGGTTTACTAAGGGTGCGTGCCCACATTTCCAGTATCTGCCCGGTGCTTTTGTGCACTTTGAATGTATGCCTGGACAACCTAGGTTTAAATCGTGCTGAGAGTTTTGGAGAAAATCTAGAACACTTTGGTCATTTAAAACCCCAATTACCACCCTCCTTTTTCCCTGAGCTTGTGGAGTTTATGCAGTGTATACATTTAGCATGTACTGTTTTAACATACGGGTAAGACAGGAATCTGAGATCTCATATATCCCATCATACACTTTCCATAGCCGTTGCCCTTCATTGACATACTCTGCCACCCACTTGTGTGCTATATGCTGCTTCTCTCATACTGCATGCAGTCTCTGGCTTGCAACAAGATTACACCAGTGCTAGACAAGTGTCCATTCCTGTCGGAGGCTTTTGTGATCAAGGGCTGGGCTCTAACCTCTTCAAAAGTACATCTGTGGGCACCTTTTTGTGGTTTTGACCCAGAATTAATATAAACATGCTGTATATATGCTCCCTTGGAGAAATGTATTGCATTGTGGACCTAGTTGTGCCATCTATGCAACTTAGATCATTTCCTTTGTTAAACCAGTATTGTCTGACATTATTGCGGGAGGAGATTGTGCCAAACCCAAAAGAACAGCATCATGCCAATTCTGTTCTCGCTGGCTCCAGCCGTTTAGCTGAAAGACTTACCTTGGGTATGGGAATGTAGTGTAGTTCCTATTTCCCTTATAGGCTCTGCGCATTGGAATAATATACACTATAGTTGTGGCATAGGACTGAGGTCAGTATGCCTCTATCGAGTACATTAAACATAATTACTTTGTGTGCCAGATAATTCAGAGGCCACTAGAAACTCCTTGAATAAACAAGAAGGGAGTAGTTTCTGGCAACCGCATAAACGTGACCACTTTGTTTCCCATAGAATGGAAACATGTCTCAGAATCGTTGAAACAACATAAGTTTCACTCAGTCAATCGTGCAAGCTTCGTTTCTTCAGAGTTGCACAGAAATAGATAGACGGGTGTTTCAATAAAAAGGATTTATTGAACAGTCTTGTTTCTCGTGTAAGAGAGATGAGCTGTTACAATCGCAAGACAGTAGGCGAGATATAATGCGTACAGTGTAAGCAGTAAGAAGAAATAATACTGCAACAGCATTGTTTTCTAGCTATGACATACATTCATATACACATACATAAATAACAGGTTAAAAAGTGGATACTCGTTTGATGTTTCTAAATGGTTCTTCCCCAGTGTACCTAACCTAAGTGTAGTACAAGGTAAGAAGTAGGTGCCGTATTCTATAGTATGGTATGCTATAGTTTTGCATATGCGAAGTCTGATGTGCCAAGAGTCCCTCTAGGTTCTTGTCAGCTCCATACCTTAAAGAGGTGGGAATCTCTTTCCGGGTCTCAAACTCGAATACCCCGCGAAGGGAGTCAGAACACTGGAAGCTGGATTCTCTGCGAGCAGGAATGACAGCGTCTGGTCAGTGCGTCAGGCGGGGACTCTAATTCTTCCGAACTTGCCGTGGCGCGCCGTATCGAGCTGTGCAGCCGAGTCGTGGTTTGCCATGGTAAGGGAAGGTATATTTATACCTGGAAGGTGCTTCGGAGTGTTAGCATTGACGTAAAGTTGGGCAGAGGAAGACGTCATGAATGAACCCCAAAGGAATAGTAGTTCATGCATAATAGAGGAGTTCTTGGAGAAATCAATCCTAGCTAGGGAAAGTCCCAATGGCTTAAGGGTCTGGTTTCTAAGAACTCGTTGTGACGTTGGGCTGGATGGACGGATGTAGGTGACCATGCCTGTATTTGGATAGCCTGGCTAATGCCTAAATAAGGACTCGGATTCTATGCCTAAATAAGGGCAATGCGAATTGTGCCTATATAAGGACATGATTTGGGAAAACCTATGTACGGACATTTAAATAAATCGAAACACCACACCCACTCCACTTTCGAATGAACGAGAATACTAAATGCTAAACATTTAAAATGGAGTACCGCATGTTGCTAAAAACATTTGTAAAACCATACTAAAATAAGTGTTAACTTGCTAGACATGAAATACAAAGGATACTGTACATATTAAAGCAATGTTTTCATTCTAAGCATATGTTTACAGTGAATATTCAGTGAATGAACAAATATATATACACACACATGATGAAATGGCTCACGATTACAGAAGAAAAGTTAAAGCCATTTTATGTCATGGTACATAAATTAAATTGTGGTGAATAAAGGTGACACTGTGTCCCTGGAAGTGTTCAAAGAAGTCTGTTCTTTATGAATAGTTCTACTGTAAGCAGATTACTTTGTCAAATTCAAATTTAGAAAAAAAAAATTAATCATAGGAAAAAGTTCCAAGGTTTTGTCTTTGTTTTGAAAAATTAAGGCCAAATTCGTAGCTTTCCCGGTACACTGTGAGCCGAATCAAGTCAATGTAAGGGGCTGGTGAAAACATGAAGTCCTCTATTCCTGTAGACAAAAGATGTACCGATGTCGGTGATAGTTGGAATACCTCATTTAGAGGATTAACTGCCCATAGATGTGAAGCATCACCAGTAGCAATGTTCCCTTCCAATGTTACCTGTGTGCCCGTTGATCCAGCTCGTATCTCAGCAGTAGCATGTTGCGTCTGTGAGATCTCAACGAATACCGTCCTCCGGATTGGTAGCCTCTGGGGATAACACCGAACATGTGCCTTTATCGGGTTCAGCAGAGTATCGATATCCGTTAGCATGACTGATGGGGAGTGTTAGACAGATGTTTAGCATGCGTTCTTCACCGCAAAGCAGGCAGCGTTGAAGCAGTAAGATGCAATCTTCCCAGATTGGTCTGAATGACAAACCATGTGGTATTTAATTCTCGTAGATGAGGTAAACCCAAAAGTTGTACAATGCGCTCACGACACTTCCTTTCCAGTAGAGCTTTCTCCAAGGTGCTGGGATTGACGCTGGTGGATTGGCTTGCCATAGTGTAGTAGTAGGAATAAAAACAGGATTCCGGCAACGAGCGCTAGACTTAGCGGCAGACCACCAAACGCCGAGTGCTCGAAGTTTGGAATGATTTCGAGGACTGCTTGAAAAGGTGTTCACAGTCCTGAACATATGGTCTTAAATACATGCACAATACCGCTTGTATCAGACATGTTTAAGATGCGTCCCCACATTTCTGTGAAATGTGTAGGGCAGTTTGTACGTAACAGAGCCTGTATCTCAGCTGAAGTCCTTGCAATTGGTAGATCATAGGTTTCTTTGGCCGAGGTCAAAGGCATGGTCTGTTGTAAAAGAATGGCTTTCATTCTGCTTAAACTATCAATTCGTATAGAAGAGATGTTCAGTGAAGGCCATAAAGGCGACTCCCTGACTGTGTCTATTTGGGGGAACAAAACTTGCATACAGCAAGTGACCCTGGGGCCAACCGTTACTAGATATGGGATACCTGGCAACATGCCACAACAGCTCTGATCATTCAACATGAGGTAACTCCCAGCGGCTGGTTAACCTTGCAGGTGGCAGGATAAATTTGCAGTAGAACGGCTACAGGCCCCGTGTAAACTAATATCCTGACATATGAGTGAACTGCTCAGTGCATTTTCAGTGTGTACTGCTAAGAAACACTTCATGCCCCCTACTCCAACATCTGTGTGTAAGGTAAATCCCAGGATGTCTTCATGTATTCTTTACCCAACCTTTCATATTTGCCTGCTTGCATCTGTTTGAGGCAATACTGAAAATGGAAAGTTGTAACAGGCAGAGTTATTTTGCCTTGAATGATCCATTCGGTAGCTGGTTTTTCTACTACTGCAAATGGCAATTTTTCCAGTTTTTCAATGCTCACCGCTGTATACTTTGCTCCCCTTTGTTCGATCTGTTTATCAGTGCGATTTGTATTCTGAAAACCGAGACGACGTGTTGATGAAACGCCAAGGCACACAGCCTGCACGCAAGTTTTGTAGCGTCCAGCCTAATAACAGAATAGAATGTAATTGAGACAGGCCTTGCCGCAGCAGGACCAAATCTTGTTCCACAATGTCTATAGCGGAGGATACAATGTTGCCCAGTGAATATATCCTGGATGACAGTCGTTAACGTGTTGTCAACCACAGCGAGTGATTTCTCTAAATTAATACGATCAATTTCTCGTATTCTTTCTGTGGCGTCTGCTTGCGTAACCTTTCATATTTCATTATAAGCAGCATAGATGCCGGCATATATGAATAGTTTTTGACGCGGTTTTCTTGGACCTAACAAGAATTCTAAGGTCTGTGCCTTCTGTAAGTAAAGAGAAGTGTTTCACATCCTCTAGTGTAGATTTCTGTAGCCAATCAAGGCATCCTTTTCCTACACTGTATGTTGTTACTACCCCTGGATGCTTTCTTTGAATTTCACGTGGGTCTGGCCTATTGATTGTAAAACCCTGTATTCGGTTCAGGAATCTTTCTTGACAGATGTTTGTGTCTGTGGGCCAGAACAACCATTTTTCCCATTCAGGATTGAATCTGATCAGTTTTGTAAAATTGTATGTACGTCGACCCCACCCCCCCCCCCCGTGTAGTGCTATTACGTGCAGGTGTAGGTATGGACGGTGTGCATGTCTTTGATCTTGGTTAACCCAAGGCAAGACGTTTGTTGGACAGTGTCATTCAAAAACATTATTTGCTGTGGGATGATGCAGGCTCTAAACAAAGCTCCTATCCCCTGCACTTGCCAATCTTTTGTACCCCAGACAGATTTCGTGTCAATTGTCTTTCCAAAAGTCGAAACCCTGTATAGACAGTTGGGCAATAAAGGCTGCAGAATAAATCTGTTTTGTATTAACATATTTTTTTGTTCCTGTTTTGTTTACATTTTTAAAGTAAAACGTTTCCGGATTGGATGTATTGTACCCTGAAAAATATGGAAACTTCATTGCAAACGTTTTTGAGCTACCCCTTGGTGTAGGACAATTTTCCCATTGGTTATACAGAAATGCATTTCTAGGTGTTGCAGATTTATGCAAGAAATGATGACCATAGTGGTTGTAACAAAGCTGTTCATAGTCTGAGCCCTCTAAGTATTCATGGTTAGAGAATGCAGCAGACTTTTGTAGATCAGACATCATGTTATTAACAGTCTCAAAGTCCCAATCATCAGAATAGGTACTGGAGGTAATAAAGTCAATTAATGAAATCTTAAGTGTGGAATCTTCAAAAGTTCAGACAGGCCGAATAGATCATCCGTTTTGTCCCACACTTTACCATCTTGTATAGGAACGGCTGTGATGTTCACTGCTGACAAGTATCTTGCTTCATGATGGGGTGATTTGTGTGGTTTCAAAAGTAAGTTCACATTTTTACTTTCTGTGTCCAAGTGAATATATCTTCCATTAAATCAGCGTGCTCAGTCATTACCAAAGCAGAAAGAAAAGTATTCCAGAAATAATCCATAGTTCTATCCATGGTGAAACCAGATAAGTCTTTCCCAGCAGATGAAAAAAGTCTTGAGCTTGTTCTTTGAAAGTTCTTTTGGCTGGCATAGTTTCCGGGTCACTTGGATCCTCCAAACTTATCAAAGTTAATGAAATAGCCAGAAGCAGTTCTGTCAATGGTTGAAATTGCATCAGGATTCGTTGAAATCGCTGGCACCAGTTGATCATGTGTTACGTTGGTGTAGACAGGTGTATCAGGACAAACTGTTTGGGTTTCAAGAGGAATGAGTTGCATAGCCTTGTTGCTTAGTCCTCCATTTCTTACTGCTGACTCCTCGGTGGTGATACGTTTTTCAGTTTGAACCTCTTGAATGGTTGCCAGAGGAGTGAGTCTGCTACTTGGTCGGAGTCCACAAGGCCTACTGCTTAGTATTGGCCACATAGTGTGGTCTGATGAGGTCGATTGACACATCTTTTCTCCTTTTTTCCAGCAAGGGGCAGCAGAAGTACTTTTCTTGTTCCGTGGATGGCTAGGTTAGGTAGTGGTAGTGTGTAAGAAGGCCCAAATTCCTTCTTATCCAGATCTTCTCTCTGACTAGATCCCCAAGCTTTGGGATCCAGACAGGCCTTGCTGGGATGGCTGGAATTTCCCCAGTGGTGGTTGGCTTCAGGAACACGTTGCTTTGTTTCGATCTTAGTTCATTTAAGTCCTGTAAATCAGCCAAACGATCTGTCCTATCCAATGGTTTATTTTCCACCACTGTGCCTTTACATTTGAGATCTGGAACCCACTTTCTTGTCCCAAATAGGACCTCATATGTAGTGACCCCCCCCTCGAACTTGTTGGCAAATTGTTTAATGAGCATTGGACCCCATAAAAATGTTTGACCCACCCATCACCCGAACCGAATACCCTAGCAGTTATAGACTGCTTTATGTTCAGGTTTTTCCTTTCCACAACAGAATTTTCCCTTGGGATGAAACTGAGGAGTACCGCAATGCAACGCACAAACTGGCCATGGCTTCTTTGTAAGCTCAAGAGCTAAACGCAGGGCCCTCGTCAAAATTTAGTGTGCCAATTGCGTATGTGCCGTTAAAGACTCGCAAATCTTTATTAACAGTTCGAGCATCAGCCGAGCGCTGAGGCCACATCCATAGGAACCTTGAACAAGTGTTTTTGGGATTGCATTTGTCCAAACGGACGCCTGCGAGTAGATAGTCTAATGCGGTCTAACAATGGTGTCTGTACTGGGCAGGCTACCACAGTCTGGTGGCGGTGTGCACTGCGATCTCTATTGCAGTCTATTCAGTTATTGATGATGTGAATCAGTGTATTCATTCCAGGCCACCAGTACATCTCTTTTAATGTTAATACGGTTTTAGAGATCTCCTGATGTGACAGACCCTCTCCCAGATGTGCTTCATAAATCGAGCTGCTCTACCTTCCATGTTTGGAATTACCCTATCCGCCACTCCAGGGATTCGAGCAAACGGAACGTTGTTTGCATCAATTATATACGAGTGGAAATTTTTTAGATAACGCTACACAACTGCCTTTGCTTGAATCATTGACCGCCAATAATATCTCACTGTCTATTCTCGTTTTGGAACGAGTGATCTCGGCTACGGAAGCAGTTTGCACAGACCCCTTCGCGGCTTCGTCAGCCAATGAATTCCCTGCAACGTGAACGACATCACGTTGATGACTTAGCATTTGTATCACGTGAGTGTTTTGTAGTCCGTTCTGCAACTGAACTACTTTTTCCCAAAGTGTTTTATGCTCGATTGTGCCACCCTTTGCAGCTTTGAAACCATTTTGAAGCCAATTCTGTAAATATTCATTGTATGATTGAACACAGTAAAAAGAATCGCACAGTAAGTGTGGGGAATTTGCGATCCGTATTTTCAAATGCCAATTTGAATGCTTGTAGTACAGCTCGCTGAGCTGTACAATTTAGAGATTGTGTTTTAGTGACCATTGGTTGGAATTCACCATCGCAACTTGCGACCTTTAACAATTGCGCACACTGCACTGTAAGCTTGCTTACTCCCCATAGCAGGTTGTGCTGATCCGTCCGTATACATTCGTACTGATCAAGAGGGAGAATCTCAATAGGCAGAGTACATTCATGTTCATATTGCAGGAATGCTTGTGTTTTTAAATAAGGATCAAAAACATATTCAACATCCGTTGCAGCAAGAGAATTAACCCATTGTATCCATCTTGGATGTAAAGCTTTTGCATTTGGAATGCTCTTTTGTAACTGCCTCTAAGGCTGGTACCGGAGTCACAACAATAATGCGTTTCCCCTGAGCTAGAGCTCTTTCTTTTGCTACTGCGGTTTGAACTGCTGTCAGAATTTTTTCGGTCGAAGTGAAGCGCATTTCTGCTTGTGTATACAAATGTGATTTGTATGCAGTTGGTACTTTTTCACCTTCATTAAAAGTTAAGTAGGTGAATCCGCTGTGAGAAAGTGGCTCTGTATATACTGTTCCCAAATAGGTAGTGTGTACAGAGTCCACAGTCCCCAGAGGTTTGGCAGAGGTTAAAGTTATAACCTTAACTCTCTAAAGTGGTAGCTTAGTCGAGCAGTAAGGCAGTATCAGAACAGTGTAAAGCATTTGTTATACACACTCCGTCAGCAAATGGTCTCACACACTCAAGAGCTGAACTCTAGGCCAATGGTTTATATAAACCAGCATTGGCATAGCCAATAGGTCTCGCCTTTGGGACCTTATAAGTTTTTAGTTATGCAGCACAATATCCTTACTGCAACAACATTAACTGTTGCATGGCTTAACACTTATAAGGTCAAAAAGGCGAGACCTATTGGCTATGCCAATGCTTGTTAATCCTGAAAGCGCCACTAATGGAGGTCACATGCAATCACTTTCGAAAGCAATCAGCTGAGGTCACGGAGGAGCAGGCTGGTCTCTAGGGGAAGCTAAAGGGAAGCAATGATGTCACGGAGGAATGGGGGGGTCTCTAAGGGTAGCTAAAGGGAAGCAGTGAGGTCACGGAGGCAGGAAATGGTGGGTGGGGTGCAATATAAAGGGACGTGGGGAGACTATGAAGGAGGGAGTGGGGAAGTCGCTCAGCGCAGATAAAAGGAAGCAGAAAAGTTGAGATGGGGTGGGCAGGGGTTGAAGGAGCTTCACAGCTTCCACATTGTCTCTGTGCATGTCTGACATTTCTGTAGTTGCTGTGTACCCACATGCGGCGTTTGCAGGGCTTGTGTGACACTTTAAGTGACACGTAATCGCAGGTAGAAAAGCAGTGCAATGCCGTGCTCCAGTTTCCATGTCTGCCAAAATCAGAAGCACTTAAAAATAGCTGGAAACCCTTACTTAAAAAAAATAATAAACCTTTGAGACATTTATTTAGGAATTGGGGTTTTATATAGTCCATCTTAAGGGGTCATGTGCGCATCGGAGAATTAATCATACGTTAAGTATAAGCAATAGCACGTCAGGCAGACAACCCATTATAAAACAAAGGGATCAAAAGCACAAGGCACATTTCTGAACAGATAATACATGGCAGCATCACTCGCAGCCCCTTCTCAAGAGGATGAACATGCACAACCCACAGAATGCTTTAAGATAGTCACCTCATTGTGGTGCCTTTGTGTGCATTACTCTCTCTGCCCTTATTGTCCAAAAGATCCTCATCTTGGGACAGGATAACACATAATGGCATCACGTCTGCCGCAACAGATTCGATTCAAGAGAGACAATGTAGACCTGGTAGGCATTCCCCGTCAGTCTGTTTTTTCTCCAATTTCTGTACTCGATTAGGGAATCTCACCCAGTTAGGACTGGTACGGGCAGACGAACTTAGAAGTTATGGAGCTCAAAATTGCCTTTCCGTGCTTTCAGTGACACTGGGTACTAGACAGGGCCTTTCATGCGCCACCACTGCAATACCTCACGCAGTATTCGCGAGACTGTCAGTGAAAGGGGCTTGCCCCTCGAGTCCCCCGGCGTGGGTTGACATCCATAGAAATGCGCCCACCACAAGATGCGCAGTTTCAAAACTATCATGACATAAACCAGTTTCACTGCGCAAATACGATGACATGACGATGTTTCTTCTTACCATGCATTACATTCGAAGCTTCTTGGCCTTTTATCTACTTGCTATATCATGGAGGCTATTGATATGAGGATTCTCAAACATAGAGATGCATCAGTGTACATTCACTTAACATATCTCTCTGGCAGCCGCTGAAATAGCTACACTTTTAGGTTCTGAAGAAAGGCTTCCAGGAACTGCATCTGTTGTGTGCACACAATCGTAGTCATTATAGCTTCAGCATTCCAAGGGGTGACAGAGCAAAACCTATGTTTAACTAAGATTCAAGGAAAACAATGTCACCAATGTTCAAGTGCCTATCCAGGTTATCGTCTGTCAGATATCGACATATGACCATGCCTCTTCATCATAAATTTGTAGTAACTCTGTTACACTTGCTGAAAATAACCCTGGGCTATTCTTGAACCCTTGAGGGAGTCGACAAAAGTGACCCAGGGTCCCCATTATTGAGAAAGCTGTCAAGTACCTACTTTCAGGTGCTATGTTTTGATAAAAGTACCCATTTGAAATGTCTAATGTGGTTTTATATTTTTTACGCACAATGTTATTCATTAATGCTGTACTGTGTGCATTTCGCACTGCAAATGTCTTAGAACAAGTGTTCAGGTGTCTATAATCCAAAACTAGACGATATGTATTGTCTGGTTTGGAGACAGGAAACAAAGGAATGCTCATTGATGAGGTGCATGTTTCAATAACCCCTTGATATTCAAGTTGATCTAAGATCTCTCTGACCTGTGTTTTAGCTTCTTGCTTAATAGGATATTGCCTCTGTGAATTTGGTGAAACTTTAAACGGGATCACATGGTGGGTTGACTTCTCGGGACCTACCTCGGGATTGAGAAAGTTTCATTTGAATGTTTATTTTCCCACTTCTTTTTAGAAGATGTAGGATTGTGTTAGAGTCCTTCTCAGGACCTTCAGACAGTTGTGGTTTAACTGGTTTCCCACCCAAACTATCTCTGCCTAATTCTTCATAGGATTTTTCTATTATTCTGGGTAGTTCTTGTTGATGTTCTGTTACATCAAATTCCCTTAAGCGTTGGCAGATCACCACTGATGCTGCCTCCCCATTAATATTAGATAATATTATTGTTGAGACCTAGTCAAAGTTTTTTAGTAATTTCATACCTAAATTCAGAGCTAGCTCTGCCCTGTATTCATTTTGAATTTGTTTCAGGACATCAGGTATTACCGCAATAGACGGAACGCCATGTGTTTTAGTATAGATGGCCGCAAAGACTGTGCCCCAAGTGGTGTAGTCTTCCAGATGTGGTGTGATCCCCATTGGTAAACAGATTGTTAGGATTCTGTGTTTCTCATAAGGGCTAGTATTAGGAAATACTGCTTCGATTTGAGTAATTTTTTGAGCTATCCAGAATGGAATTTGTTCACGTTTTGTGGGCATTTTACCCATGACTGCGTGTTAGGTCTGTGGAGTAATTTTTAGTGTATTCCCCTGGTGAAGGGTTTGATTTGGAATGGTTAATGGTGGTTGGACTGTGACAGTCCGCATGACATTGGACTAACTGTCTGTAAATTTTTATTAACTCTAAGTTGAGTGAGTAATTCATCGTCTGACATTGCTTCAATGTCAGGATGAGGTGTGTAGCCGGCTAAAATCGGCCATGTTGCTCCTGGTCTACCTAGTGGACCGAGCCTGGTAATGTGATTTGTAATGTTTTAGGGTGCCTTTAAACCAGAGATTATGTTCCTGGTATGTGAGTGGAATTTCAAGATTCTCGAAGGGAATATATTCCTCCGGTGGTTCATCTTCTTTATAGAAGTGAAACGCTTTTGTTACTGGATTTGATTCTGGGAATACTATCCATGAATAGAATACCCCTGTCTGAAAAGGTTCATGTGCCTCTATCACGAAAACTGCATTGGAAAAATATACACTATATTTGTGTCATAAGACTGAGGTCAGTATGCCTCTATCGAGTACATTAAACTTAATTACTTTGTGTGCCAGCTAACTCGGAGGCCACTAGAAACTCCTTGAATAAACAAGAAGGGAGTAGGTTCTGGCAACCGCATAAACATGACAACTTTGTTTCCCTTTTTTTTTTTTTTTTTTTTAAATTTTATATATTGCGCAACTAAAACCCGAAGGCATCAAGGCGCCTACAAAACAAATCAAAATCAGAAGGCAGAACACAGCTACAAGTATGACCTCGCAAAAAGACGGGTTTTCAAAGCATTTCTAAATAGCTGTAGAGTGGGAAGGGACCTAAGTTCCAGTGGGAGATCATTCCACCACTTAGGTGCCAGAATGGAGAAGGCTTTGCCCCCCCATTTAGTTTTCCGGATACGGGGGACTAATAAGAAGTCTGTTGGAGGAGCGCAAGTTCCTGGAGGGGCTATAGAGAGATAAAATAGATCCAACTCCGGAGGAGCTACCATTAGCTAAAGCCCTATAGGTCATGCACATGGTCTTAAACAGTATCCGGTCCTCTATAGGAAGCCAGTGTAACAGTTTTCTGGCAGAGGTAGCCGAGGCACGCCTGGGCAAATCCAGGACAAACCTAGCTGCTGCGTTCTGGGCCATTTGCAGGCGCTGCAGCAGACTTCTATTCAGTCCCGCATATAGCGCATTGCAATAGTCCAGCCGGGAGCCAATGAGAGCAACAGCAACTTGTTTCCTTGCCTGCTGCGAGAGATAGTGCCTAATTTTCCTCAGTATGTGTATAATGCCCCAACAGGTAGAGACAGTTCTATTAACTTGTTGACACATGTTGAGGGTGGAGTCGATCAAAACTCCTAGGTTCTTGGTCGACGAGGCGGGAACAGGACACTCTCCCAATGAGTCCGGCCACCAATCGGATGACCATACCTCTTCTTTTCCTCAACACCATCACCTCCGTCTTCTCCCCATTCAGTTTCAATGAATTGTGAATCATCCATTGGCCGACTGCCTCCATACAAGATCTAAAATTGGAGGCAGTCGAACTAACTGACTGGGAGAGAGAGACGAGGATCTGTGTGTCATCTGCAAAGGAAACTACCTCCATCCCAAAAGATCTAATTAGTCTGGCAAGGGGGGTCAAGTATATGTTAAAAAGGGTCGGACTTAATACCGACCCCTGAGGGACCCCACATTGCACAGACATGGATGGAGATAGGAACTCCCCCAACTTCACTCTTTGCTCTCTTTGGTCGAGGAAAGAGGTCAATAGACACAGGGCAGCTCCCTCAACCCCAATCTCCCTCAGACGAGATGATAAAACTGAGGGAGAGAGGGTATCAAAGGCTGCCGTGAGGTCCAGCAGGATCAGGAGGGCGGTCTGACCCCCGTCCACACGTGTGCGGATATTATCCAGCACTATGGCGAGGGCCGACTCGGTGCTATGTTCCCTCCTGAAACCATGCTGGGAATAATCAAGGCAGCCTGAACTTTCTACAAAAGCTGCAAGATGTTTATTCAGATGAGTTTCTAACATCTTCGCAGGGGCAAGGAGCAGTGAAATGGGGCGAAAGTTCTTTAGGACCCCAGGATCAAGAGATGGTTTCTTGAGTAAAGGCTTCACTACCGCCCTTTTCCATTGAGGGGGGAAAATACCATCCCTCATGGCCCTATTCATGATGTCAACGAGAGGGGGCAAGAGGGTTTCCCTGCATTGCTTAAGGATCTTAAGAGGACAGGTATCCAGTGGTGAGCCTGACTTGGTATTATTCAGGAGGATCTCTAAATCCTGCAAGGAAAGGGGAGGGAAGGACTCCAAACGTCCCAGAGAGGAATTCTCAGTAAAAGCAATGTGAACAGGAGCCACATCCCCAAGTACAAGGGGCTCAGTTGTTAAAGTCCTCTGCAGCTCTAAAGCGGAATAAATGTCGATCTTCGTCTGGAAAAAGACAGCTATGCTGTTAGAGCTGCTGCGAAGCAGTAGCAGGGTCCGGGGTTTGAAGGGACATAAGAGAGTCCACTATCCTGAAAAGCTCCTAAGGGGAGGAGAGTGAGGAGGTAAGGGCCGTGAAATATTCCTGTTTAGCCCTTGTCACTTCCATCTTATATTTCCTCATCAGGGTTTTGTGGGCCTCCTTGTCCACCCGATCCCAGCTAGTATGCCATAGCCGCTCCCGTCTCCTAACTTCCTGTCAGATCTTAAATGCTCCGAAAACCAAGGGGCAGAAGGCTTTTTTCTCGCTGAGTAACGCGCCCGGATAGGAGCCAACTCATCCAGCGCCTCAGTGACAGCCTTTTCAAATTGCGCGACCGCCACCTGGACATTCTCCTCATGAGGAATGGACAGGCTAGAAGCCCAAGGAGCAAAGGAACTATTAGTGATTTTCTTAAAATCCCTACGTAGTTCCATTTTGCTCAGAACTTTTTCATACCTGTCGACGGTCGAGCAGGACACCTCAAACTGGACGGCCAGATGATCGGACCATGAGAGGAAAAAGGGGTCCTTTACCACCAACCTCCCATCATTCGAAAAAAATCCCATCTAGCGTATGACCCGCTCGATGGGTAGCACCTCTGACCAGTTGAGTCAGTCCACAGGCTGACATAACATCCAGAAGGGAAAGAGTATCCGTGGCCTCCAACAACTCTAGGTGATAGTTTAGGTCTCCCAGAACAGTTAAATTTTCGCGGCCAAAATAGGGTTCTAAAATATGGAGCAGCTGTTGTCCAAAGTCCCCTCTAGGACCAGGGGGACGATAAATCAGAATCCCATTAAAAGTGGTCTCATGAACACCTTTTAAAGAGAAATACAAGGCTTGAAAGTTATCCTTGGGGTCTGATAGAGGTAGGGTATGGCAATAGAAGCTGTGTTTGTACAAAATCGCTAAGCCTCCTCCCACACGACCCATTCTATCCTGCCGGGACAGGCAGTAGCCCACAGGGACCGCTTCAACAAGATCTGGACCAGAGGAATCCTTTGCCCATGTCTCCGTGACAAAGACCCACGAGGGTTTCCTGTCCAGTACAAGCTCCTTAAAAGCAGTATTATTCTTTATCAGCGAGCGGGCATTAATAAGAATACAGTCTTCACTCACCAGACTGATTCCTATATCAATATTGTGTCTTGACGAATGGGAGGCTGGGGGAAGGATCGGATCCCCAGAACCTACCAATGAGCATCCACAGCCTAGAGGAAGTAGAAGATCATCCGGAGCGTTCTTGTGGGAACATGAGAGTCCGAATGGTTTCAGCCTGAGAAGGTCGTGCCTAGAATATCTAAAGGACATAGGATTCCCCCTGCGATGACCAGCCGGCCAGCCCGTCCTCAGCGCGGACGGGCGCAGACAGGCTGGACTCTGGCGTGACTCCGGCGTCACTGTGGCGCACACGCTGCGCGCCATGATGTCCAGTTAAAATAGGGCTCTATCCGGACCACCTGACTGCTAGAGCGCAGAGTGAGGAGAGAGCTTCCCTAGAACCCACCCAAGATGGCGCCCAGTACTTGCAGAACGCGAAGGTCAGAGCCGCCAAATAGCGGTGAGGGGCACGATTATAGTGCGGCAATGCGGAGGGTGAGTAAAAGCAAGGAGAAGCAGTAGACAAAACTAAAAACAAAGTAAAAGACAAAACGGGATAATTAAAATCGCTGAGGCGTCTTAATGCAAGCGCATCGCACAATAGTGTTGAGCCTAATAGGCCGTTCCTACCTCAAGCTGTGCTTATAAGGGTAATGCCCAGGAACTGCCTCTATCCAGTCCACCTGACTGCTAGAGCGCAGAGTGAGGAGAGAATCGGAACATGTCTCAGAATGTCTCAGAATCGTGGAAACCGATAAGTTTCACTCAGTCAATCGTGCATGCTTAGTTTCTTCAGAGTTGCACAGAAATAGATGGGCGTTTCAATAAAAAGGATTTATTGAACAGTCTTGTTTCTCGTGTAAGAGATCTGAGCTGTTACAATCGCAAGACGGTATGCGAGATATAATATGTACAGCGTAAGCAGTAAGAAGAAATAATACTGCAACAGCATTGTCTTCTAGCTATGACATATATTCATATACACTCACATAAATAACAGGCTAAAAAGTGGATACTAGTTTGATGTTTCTAAATAGTTCTACCCCAGTGTACCTAACCTAAGTGTAGTACAAGGTAAGAAGTAGGTGCTGTATTCTATAGTATGGTATGCTATAGTTTTGCATATGCTAAGTCTGATATGCCAAGAGTCCCTCTAGGTTCTTGTCAACTCCATACCTTAGAATGAGAGAGGTGGGAATCTCTTTCTGGATCTCAAACTCGAACACCCTGCGAAGGGAGTCTGGAAGCTGGATTCTCTGCGAGCAGGGGTGACAGCGGCTGGTCAGTGCATCAGGCGGGGACTCGAATTCTTCCGAACTTGCCGTGGCGAGCCGTATCGAGCTGTGGAGCTGAGCCGTGGTTTGCCATGGTAAGGGAAGGTATATTTATACCTGGAAGGTGCTTAGGAACGTTCGCATTGACGTAAAGTCGGGCAGAGGAAGACGTCATGAATGAACCCCTAAGGAATAGTAGTTCATGCATAATAGATGAGTTCTTGGAGAAATCCATAATCCTAGCTAGGGAAAGTCCCAATGGCTTAAGGGTCTGGTTTCTAAGAACTCGTTGGGATGGATGGACGGATGTAGGTGACCATGCCTGTATTTGGATAGCATGGCTAATGCCTAAATAAGGACTGGGATTCTATGTCTAAATAAGGGCAATGCGAATTGTGCCTATATAAGGACATGATTTAGGAAAACCTATGTATGGACATCTAAATCGAAACACAACAGGGAAGAGTAGAGAAAATCTTACAAAAGAGATGGAGTGAAAGGCGTATTCATGACTGCGAATGGTTGTTAAAGGTACATTCTTCAAATTTTATCGAGGCATGAAAGAGCTTTCAGTGTGACTACAATATGAATGGAGCATAGTTCATGGTGTTAATGGTCAGTGTGGTGCTCGATAAAGGGCGCTATTTTCATTTCACAATCCTTTGAAATGATTTCTAAAACTGATTAATTTTTCCTGTTTTCCACGTAACTTTCTTTTTTTTTTTTTGTTTTATATAGTGCAAACTGGACCCAAGAAATCTGGTAACAGAGCGCTTTAAATGAGCATCACTTTCGTTACAAATGGACACATTCATTTTTGTTAGGCACGGGGAGATTAAGTGATTTGCCCGGACTCCCAGAATGTTGAGCCTCCATGCAGAGACTTGAATGCGGTTCCCCAGCTTTGAGGTTGACCGCTCTAGCCGTAAGACTACATCCTCTCCCCAAATTGCCCAGAGTTAATCTTAGGCAGCATTACCTCTCTGCTCAAGTTGTAATCTGCTAAATTCGTGGTGACTGACAAACCCAAGCTCTCCACTGCCCCTTGTAAAAACTCTCTAAAGTTGTGGGTTTATTTGTTTTTCTTTTCTACTCTGTGCCTTTTGTTCACATGGTATTGTAAACTTGCTGTTGTGTTCCTTCTGTTACTTAAATGTTTTCTGTCCTGAGTGGGAGGGTCCATTACTTGTTCACAGTAGTATGTATGACAGTGTCTTTATCCTATAGTCTGATTGTCCTTAAAACTTCAAGAGCAGTTTTCTTAAGTGCTCCTCATGTCGCCAATTCTAATCAATATCGAACTCTTGAATGTGTGTTTTTGATTCAACACTAAAACCCCATCGGGGAAATACTGTCATTCTCTGGGTAAGAGGGTGGGACCTGTGTGTATACACATGGAAAACCTCATCCTGGCTCTATGTAACATTGACTTCCTGGTCTTACCAGATGTCTTAGAGCTCTGTCCAATGGAGAGCCACCTAGCTGAAGGTACTGAAAAGTGAGAGAATTATGGGCTTTGGGCTTGTTGGCACTTTCAAGACCTGAATAATCTGACCTACCAAGAGCTCTAAGTCAGTATGGTTTGTCGTAGAAGTAATGAGGCCGCGAAGGATCAAGGCTGGCTGTACCCCATGTATGTTTATAAATTGATCTAGATGTAACGTGAAAATGTGAGTCATGTCATACCTGTAGTTTCTTGCATTCATTTTAAAGATAGCGATTTCTTTTCTGTGCTGAATTTGGCATTTTTTTTTTATATGTTTAAGCCTGAAAATGTTCTTGTTGGGAGGTGTTTTGGATTGCAAATTTAGGTTAATATACCAATTTTTAAAACTCAAATCTGCTTGTGATGGCAGACTTGTGTATTTAGCCTAGGTCTCGACAATGTCCAAGAACAATGTTTTGATTTAGAATTGCTCTCCAGTTTAAAAAAAACAAGATTTGCATTGCAAATGTTTGTTTGTAAAAACGCCCATTCAGCTTTTTAACTTTCATGTGGGCTGCACCCCTTTCTTTAGACAAGCAGAAAGGGGCGTGGCCGCCATTAAAGTAAACCAGCGGTATGGGGCGCTTTTACAAAAAAAGCATTTGTTTGTCAAGTTGACAGACAAATGCGCTTTTTTTAATGTTAAAGTTCCCAATACCGTTCTATCACCTTAATGGCATCCATGCCCCTTCCCTTAGACTCTGCTCGTTTAAGGAAGGGTAGCGGCCTCCATTAAAGTGTAAGTGCGACATGAGGTAATTTAAAAAACAAAATGTAATAAATAGTAAAAAAATAAATAAAATGCAGCTGTTTGGTGCAGCAAATAAAGCAAAGGCACGGCTGCCACTATTGGCGTGCCGTGCTATGCTAAAAAGAAAATAAAACATTGCAAGAGTGTCTTGCCTGCAGTAGGCAATGTGAAAACCATTAAACAAAATAGTGCAGCAACACATGTAAAAGGGGGTGTCCTTGTGGTAGGTTACAAAATGAGACCAGGTGCTACTAAGGAGGGAATACTAAGCCTATTGACCAATGAAAAAGCCACTATGACACAAGCCAATAGAAAATATGGGCGGAGCTTCAAGTCCATACCTGAATACAGCATGCCTTGCAGAACAGCGCATGCACTGCCCAGGCTCGACCTTAAAAGGGAAAGTACAGCACAAGAAAAGAACGGTGTGGAAATTGTTTTCTAAAAGTGTGATGTAACTTTGCATCAACTTTGTGGATGGGATTCCTCTGGGGTCTGTGTGTGATACTATGACTCGTGGAGTATATGACTGAGGAATTGCACTGCCAATTCTAATGAAGTATTTCTAGGCATTCCACCTTGTGTTAATTAGTGACTGGGTGTTGTCATCACAAACAGGAGCCATTGCCCTGAGCCAGTAGACCTGCTTTTGGCAAGCTTGGCTACCTAGCAGCACTTTGTGGTGCCACATGAGCTGCCATACCAAACGGATGTGAAGGTGTGGGAGATTAGACACGAACACTGTTGGGAAGAACAATATCTGGTGTTAACCCTCTATGGGCAAGTGATGCAATGAGAGCGTTGCCTTGTGTTTACTCTCTCCATCCACTGTGGACCCCCAATGATCTATTGATGGTAAACTGTTGTCTTTTTTTTTCTTCCCCTTGATTTTTCTCTTTGTCTACTTCCCTTCCTTCTCATTCGGCATCCGTAGAGCCGTGCCAGTTACTTCCAGACCCGTGGGGGGGAGGGGAGTTAAGGAAGAAATCTATAGATGGGGACCACGCTCAGGGGATTGCGGGTCAGGCATCGGACATCATGAGTGGGACCGACGAGGCACCAAATGGTAAGCTGTTGCCCAAAATAAATGGGGCTAAGAGAATTCCGGACCCAACCACTAAATCAAGTAAAAATGCACAGCATGTGAGTCCATAAAATTCTTCAAGCAGCAAAACTACTCCTACCGCTGATTAACTATTTTGTTTTGGGGCTGAGTGATAACCAGCTGATGCAGTTCAATAAAATGCTTTATAAATAGAGGTCTAGTGCTCGCTCATCAGAATGTGGTCAACTTTCCAAAGCAGCACTAACATCCTGACCCTCAGGATGTGGTACTTTCATATCGACTTGTGAGTACTCACTGCTATGTATATGAATCTAGGAGATGCCCTAGGCCTAGAGAGTGTGAAGAGAAAAAAAAAGTTGGGGATCCCTGGATAAAATTAAAAAAAGGCTAGAAAAGCATATGACTAAACTGGACTACAATTACTTGATCGAAATAGCTTACAAAAAAAGCTTATGGCCAATTTTGTCTGCTCTGGAAAGTTTGTCTCTGCTATGGAAAGAGAACCAAATCTTTTATTGGAAATTAGCCTATGGTACCTCAATTTCTACTGATATTGTATACATACTAATCTTTTATGAATATAGTTCTATTATATATCATTTAGTTTGGATGTGGAAAATTTACCATTTAAATCTTGCCTTTTCTGTAATGCCCGCCACCCACGGAAAGTCTTTCTAAAGGTCCGTAATTAATCTTTGTCAACTAATCACATTGACGATACCTCTATTGTCTGGAAATAATTTTGGTCTAAAAAGACCACTTAACATTTAAGAGAGGAAAACCAAACACTGGGTGCATTACGTCATGTTCCATTAAGTACTCTGGGGCAGATTTACAAGCCCCTTGCGTCATTTTTGCGCCACTGCTGCATCACTTTTCGTGACGCAGCAGCAGTGTAAAAATGCGGCCCATTTACAATGTGACGCATCTAGGGAGATGCGTCACGATGTAAAGCCCTGCGTCAAATTATACCTGCGTCAGGTATAATGTATGCAGGTTGGGCGTTCCAACCCAAAAAAGCCTCGTAGAAGTGACGCAGTGAAATCTACAAGATTTTACTGCGCCACTTCTAGGACGCTACTGCGTCAAATTCTTACGCCTGCTTGAAACCGGTGTAAGGAGTGATGCAGCATAATGATTATAGGCCTCGCCCTGCATTGCTGGAGTTGCGTCGTGTTTGCGACACCACTCCAGCAATGCGTGACTTTTGCGTCAACAGATACGTCAGAAATCCTGACACATCTGTCAATCCTTGCGCCATGGTGCGTCGTATTGTAAATACGGCGCATCCATAGTGGCACAAGGGTTTGTAATGGTGGCGCAGAGAAAGTGACACATCTTTACGGATGCGTCACTGTCTTGTAAATCTGCCCCCAGTGTATATAGCAGATCGGCAGGTGTTTGATGAAAGTAAGAAGGTGTCCATGGTCCTTCTGTATGATGAGAAGCAGAACTAATTTTAAGTTGAAGATTCTCATTGTAGTGGAAATACTTAAAACGAATGCCACAGAAGCCTTCACTGCATGGAACAGACTGCTCCTAGTTTAACTATCGGTCACACTACTTCATGCCTCTGACCTACGGAGACTGGCACAGACCAGAAGACTAAGCCTGCTTTGAAGAGGTGGCTTGAAACGAGGACTAATGTCCTTGAGTGGAGGAGAGACTCTGGATTGAGGTCCCATCTCAAAATCAGGCTCACCGCTGGTCACTGAAAGACCTCGAAGTGGGTGAGTTTCAAGAGGATGTTTAGTCTGAAAATGTTTGAATACCAGAAAGAGCCCAAAAGGGACTAAGGAGCCTTCAGTGGGCTAGCCCTAAGAGGATCAAAGCAGGAAAATATGTCTGCGGTGTTTGTCAAATGCCTTCCTTCTGCCAGCTCATCTGTATATTGTGTGTGTAACATTACTTGGCTGATAGCTGCTGTTGTACAAATTCTACTGTCCACAACCAATGTGAAGATAGTCTCACTGAAAGTGTAAGTACTTGATTCAGTGATGGCAAAAATTCACCCAACAGCAGAGCAGGTTTGGGCATTTCAGAACTTCCTTCCCCTACCTGACGTGCCAGCTCTGGCGGAAAGGAAGTTGTTGGGAATGACGGAGTTGTAGATTTGCTTGGTTCAAACTTCATATGCATGTGTTCCACAGAAGAATGCTTAGCAAACCATGGTCTTGTGCGACTGTGGCCTGTGAGGAGTTGCTATGGCAGTGTTTCAGGTGCATTACATTCTTCATGGGTACAACAAACCCAAGTTACTTCCAGACAGACTTTATGTGGACCCTCAGCCCCAGGTGACCTCATGGCAGATGCTTCACTGATGGGGGGTGCGCCCACGCTACACCTAACATTTCAGGGCAAGGGGACATTGAAATAAGCAATGAGTTTTGCAGGACTGTTGGCAGGAAGATCATGTGCACAAATACAGAATTTTTATGTACTCTTCCACTGTTTTTCAACTTAACATGAAAGGGCGATGCCATTTAATTGATCACTTGCATTCATCGTTTTTATTTGTTTATTAACAATTCTGCTGAAATATTTACATATGTGGGATTAGCGTTTATCTACTACTTAATTTCACTAAACATATTTGAAAAAAGGATATTCCACATTTAGATTTGTCATGCACAATGAACACTGTACCATGCACTAATGTCTGTAGGCCAGAAATATGGATTTCAGTACACAGGTTCCCAAGACCTTTCTCTGATGTGCAAGCTAGCAGTCAGACAGTTTAAAGACTGCCTGCTTCACCTTCTATTCATTTCTACCAGCTATTGGAATACGGTGATAAGGTGGGGGGGGTCTGCGTCCCTTTTCTTGTAGTGGTCGGGTGACGTGTCCAGAGGTCTTATTGCACGCTCAAAGCAACAAAGACCCCAAGAAAAAAGTTGCATTGCTACAGAAACACTCGATGGCAGGAGAGCACACAGTAAACCGACGGTTCTAGGTAAGTTGTCCTTTCCCGAGATCTCGCTTGTGGATGCACGGCTAAGAGTTATTGCTTTATTGCAGCGGATCTTACCATTTGACTTCTCAGGACTCCCACTTCATTTACTGGAAGCCCCCCATTGAATCGTTATTGCAATCTGGAGACACCTCCACCCCCCCCCCCCCCACACACACAAGACAGACAGACACACTCGCTCTCTTAACTGAGTTACCGAGGTCTTCGGCCTAAGGCAGCAATCTAAAGTGATTAAAACCTCAAAAATACAGAAATAAGCATTCAGAAAATAAATGCACAAGCGAAATATTTTATTTCATCCGCAAGCAAATACATATTCTTTTTAAAACGAGATTTGAATGGGTAAACCGGAGCTTCTTAAATTCAAATGCGTCCATCTACATACTATATTGTTTGTTCTTTCAGTGCCTCACACACCACTCTGAGCATAACTTGCATTTTAGGCTCCAGTTTCAAATTCCTTCACATTTACGTAACGTTTCAAAATGTTGCATTCTGCTTCATTATTTATAAATATTTGATTAATCTGTTCATATTTAACTTTCTAAGAGGTCGTGGACCCCAGGTTAAGGGCCACAGCTGTATTACATATATTGAGTGGAATTGTTTGATGTGTGAAAGTCCTGCATTGTATTTCGAAGATGAGGCAAAGCCCTAGAGACCGCTCCATGGGCAGGAGTCATTCACAAGAACTGTGTACAGCTGGGGCAGGTCCAGTGATAGCAGGAGCGCTGGACAGTGTCCAGTGATAGCAGGAGCGCTGGACGGTGTCCAGTGATAGCAGGAGCGCTGGACAGTGTCCAGTGATAGCAGGAGCGCTGGACAGGTCCAGTGATAGCAGGAGCGCTGGACAGTGTCCAGTGATCGCAGGAGCGCTGGACAGGTCCAGTGATAGCAGGAACGCTGGACAGGTCCAGTGATAGCAGGAGCGCTGGACAGTGTCCAGTGATAGCAGGAGCGCTGGACAGTGTCCAGTGATCGCAGGAGCGCTGGACAGGTCCAGTGATAGCAGGAACGCTGGACAGGTCCAGTGATAGCAGGAGCGCTGGACAGTGTCCAGTGATAGCAGGAGCGCTGGACAGTGTCCAGTGATAGCAGGAGCGCTGGACAGTGTCCAGTGATAGCAGGAGCGCTGGACAGGTCCAGTGATAGCAGGAGCGCTGGACGGTGTTCGGTTCACGTGCATGATTTGCTTATAGATGAGAGTATCTCGGCTAATGCAGTTATCTGTGATGAAGCTGTTCATATGACACCGGGTGTTGAGTTTATTAGGGCACTGTAAGTGGTTCCTTAGTGGCCTGCGGCAGAGTGGAAGTCATCTGTTTCACTACAGTTTTGTGACCAGCAAACTGTCTGCCTTCCGCACCAGTAACCTGACCAGTATGGTATGCAAACATCGAACCATCTCCAACCAAGAACTGCTCGCCAGTTGCAAGCAAGAGTCTGGACCCCATTACCAGATGGCAGATCACTGAACACGGAGAAAGAGACTGCCCGAGGAGGGTCCTACTCAGAGGACCTTGACTGGGGCTGAATGCCATGGCATCCCCAATGTGACGGTGCAAATACAGGATGAACACAATGGAGGAGTCTACTTCTGTAATGCTACGCTGAATACTTCTGTAACGATTGTCTGTTTCCCTCGTTCTCCCGATCATCTGACCACAGTTGAGTACAATTTAAAGAGCAATATGTTCAATATTATTATATTGACTTCAGTATGGAAATCTCATTTTTGGTGAACCTTCTAACACAAAAGCAGGGGCGGCTCCTCTGATAAGGTGGAAGAGCGTCTCCCCACTGGTCTGTGAGCAGGTGAAAAGGGAAAAATAAAAAGATAATGATGCATGAATTTTTATCATTTTATTTTTTCATAATTTCTCAGCTGGTTACGGTAGGGGCTGGGCTGTGTCAGAGGAGCAGGGGGAGGAGTGGTGGCTCTCAGTAAGTGCGCATGACACTTTGGCCAGCCATCGTGGGTTGACCAGTCAGTCATGCGCACTTAGCATGTTCTCCACCAGGCTGTGTTACACAGCCTGGGAGGAGGAGACCATGCACGGTCTCCCAGTTCCTCTCAGAGCGCTGAACCACGGCACGCAGCCCAATCAATGCTGCTACCAGCAGCGTCGTGATTGGCTAGGGGAGTCTGTAAGCCTGCATTCTTCTTGTTCCTTCTCCTGGAGTCCTGGAAGCAGGCGAAGAGGACCAAGAGGCAATGACGGTCACACAGGTAAGGGTTTTTTCTCTTCATCCCCCGCTGTTAAGTAGCAGCTGTCACTGCACAAAAGCAGAAATGTAATGCTGTCATTACCGAGATTCTTTCATTTTTAGGTGTTTAGTGCTTGATTATATTTTTGAAATCTCTATAATACCCTGCACCGTATCTAATTGGAGCACAGACTGTATTCATCTTTAAAGGATAACGCAGTAAATATGCGATTCCATGTCCCTTGACTCCGACCAGTCTGGTCTCTTGCAATCCCTGGCCTTGTCTTGCATGAATGCCCAGCAGGACATACCAGCATGCACCTGTAATGTGGGTTTCATTGTAGGTTGCTCTTGTCTGCCGAGGTACTGCTGGTAGTCATTCATTGAATGCAGCTACATGGACCACCAGTGGTGTGGAAGACTATGGTCTGTACATGCTCATGAGTGGTGCTTGTTATAAATGATGGTGTCGGGTTGAGAACATGATTTAGTGCCTTAGTGTATAAACAAAAATTAATTATGTCAATTTTTGACTGTTACTAATGAAATGCATCATCTCTAAGTAAGCGCCATTAAGGAGCATGTGCAGGCCGCGCACTTATACACTAAGGTGTTGATGTGTGATCTTGATCCTTTGCCTTATTGTGTTATCGCAAATTGAACTTGTTGGTTACAGTCGCTCATGCGCATTGTGCAATTCTATTAATTTTACACTGACTGTAGTTTATAAAATTCGGTGTTTCTAATCCACGTCTCTTATGGAATGCAGTTTTTCTAACGTGCATTTGAATACATGACCAAGTGTGTTACTGTATAAAGAAAAATGAAGCACATTTATTGGTGTCAGGACGCTCAGGTGACTTTTCATGCTACCTGCCTAATGGCTGGAAACACACAAAGTTAATCCCATTATCACAGAAGCAATTGGTCGATAAAACTATTCCTGCTAGTGATCGCCCCATGTCTCTGCTCCCAGCCTCCGGGCAGATATTGGAGAAACTCCTCAATCGACCGCTTTCTGCCTTTTTAGAGCTCAATGAGTTATTCCACCCATCCCATTCGGGCTTCCGCCCAGGCTTCCGCATTGCGACCACTCTATTGGCGGTAACAGATGCAATCAGGCAAGCGGTGGATCCGGGGAACAGTTTGCACTGTTTCTCCTTGATCTATCCGCAGCGTTTGATACTGTATCGCACCCCATTCTTCTGCAGCATCTTGGTGCTTTAGGTGTGTGGTTCGGCCTTGGCATGGTTGAGTTCCTTTCTGGCAGAGAGGTCTCAATCAGTGTGGATTGCCCTTTATGCCTCAGAACCTAAGGCACTGGGGTTTGGTGTTTCCCCAGGACTCTGCATTGAGCCCTACATTATTTAATGTGTATATGACTCCCTTGGCTGCGCTGATTGAATCATTTGGCGTTCACATTGTCTTGTACGCTGATGATACACAACTTCTACCTACACTAGATCACAAATCTCCCAATGTTATCAGCAATTTAAAGGCTTGTCTGTTTGCTGTATTTTAATGGATGTGTGAAAGCGGTCTCCATGTAATGCTTACAAGACTGAAATTCTACTTATCGGCCCTCCCCCCTCACCTGGAACAATGACCTGGGAGCACAGGAAGTTCCTCCCTCCCCACCTCGTCCAGATGGGGTAGCACATAATCTGGGGGTGAAGTTTGATAATTCTGTGTCTTTTGCGCCTCGGGTGGCTGGGGTAGAAGGTACCTGTTTTGGCCTGCTAAGGTTGCTTAAAAAGTTTGTGTACTTGCTCTCTCTTAAGCAGTAAAAAAGTATGATGCAGGCTCTGATCACTTCCAGGCTGGACTACACCAACTCACTTAACGGGGGGTTGCCTGCCTATCTCCTCAGGAGACTGAAATTAGTACAGAACACTGCTGCCCGACTTGCTGAATCTACCCATGAGAGCTCCTTTTCGACAGCCCTAAAATATCTACATTGGTTACCTGTGAAAGATCGTGTCGGGCTCGAAGGCTTAGTCCTTACTCCAAGCTTTCCATCAGAAGGACACTTCATATCTGTCCAACAGATTCACTCCATATCATCAGACCAGCTCTCTTCGTCCTCCAATTGTTAGTTAGTGGTTCACAAGGAAAACATTGGGAAGCTGCTATTTTCCCTATCTGGCCGCCAGGGAGAGGGATGCTCTTCCCCTCTCAACTAGGAGCCACTGAGGACATCTCGCTTTTTTAAAAATGCCTAAAAACGTGTTTTTTTTAGTCTGCTTTCTAAGTGTTTCTTCTTTGGGTCTAATTCTCTCTCCTAGTGCTGGGACACTCTGTGGAATAGCTGTTGCGCTATATGAACCCTTTAATAATATGATTACTGTTGCATGATTGTCATAAGAATTTGGTTCTTTTTACATTTATTTTCTGATCTAGTTTCACATCACTCGGGTGACTAAGACTAAAACATTTCAACGTAGTACACTTTCCTGCTGGAAAGAGCCACGCGTTTGGGTTTGTAAAACCCTCAGGGATTCCACCCTCTGGCTGTGTATAGGTGGTCTGTAGAAGAAGTCCCAAGAGGATACTTTATCCAGGGTTGGGCTTCATCCACCGCTAAATCTGTTCTTGTTCTGCTGTTTTGCCAGGAAGAGATGAGTTGGAGAGACTGCCAGCTTGGCAGCCAGTGGCTTCACCACAGAACAGCCTGGTGTTAGTGCCATGGAAAAGAAGCCTGACCCCTTCCTGCCAGGGCCTACATTGTGGCATGAATGACTTTAATTACTAAAAAACAACTTCCCTTTTATGTGCAGCATGCAAACTAGCATCAAAAGTGTGGCTTCAGTAATAAATAAGCCTGAATGTACCATAAAACAAAATAGTCACATATATGGTATCCAATAAGCTAGCAATGGTAAGTTATGATGACTGGCCTGGTATTGAAATTTGGAAAACCCTCTGGAGATGGAGCGTGCAAAAAACCCAGGGCCTCGCTTATGAGGTTTTGCCGCAGGCCTTCTTGCTGCGCTTCCTTACGGCTAAAGAAAAGGGCAGGAAGGCGCAGTATCTATAAGATAAGGCGCATTCCTGTCTTTTTCCCCTGCACCGGCGCAAAATGGGCTGCTGTGCGCCAACGCAGGCACCTTTGCACTATGGTGTAAGGGTGCCTGCGTTGCGGGGATGATTATTTTTGTACAGGAAGGAAAACCTTTCTGTTCAAAAATAATCCCAAGAGGCTTTTTTCTCTTTCTATGTGAGGGGGAGGCGTAATCTTTTGGCACTGCCTCAGATTTACGATTTCTTGTAAATCTTGGGCAGTATAAAAAGGCCATGGATGTTGCTGGGAATGCCCCCGGCAACAACCATTGCACACCCCTTTAACGCAGAACACTGCGTTAAAGGGACTGATATTCATCAGGCAGCAAATCCGCCAAAAAAGTGGCGTAGTGCTGCCTGATAAATATCACGCAAGCTTCTACGCCACTGAACGTCACAAAAAGTGACGTTCCGGAGGCGCAAGGGGCCCTCATAAATGAGGCCCCCAGAGCTCTAGTCCAGCATACCACTTTGGGCCTCATTTATGAAAAGTGACGCATCGCTGCGTGAAACAGCGATGCTTCGCTTTTCATTGCGCCCTCCTTGCGATATGCTGGATGTCATATTTACAGTATGACCCATTATGTCGCAAGGAGTTACAGATACGTCAGTATTTCTGACGTATCTGTAGGCACAAAAATGACGCATTGCTGGAGTGTGTCACAAAAATGACACAACTTCAGCAATGGGTAATTGCACATGTGCTTGTGTCAGTCTTACACCTGCTGTTTGGCAGGCGTAAAATATTGATGCATTTGCGTCCTAGAAGTGGCGCAGTGAAATCTCATAGATTTCGCTGCATCACTTGTATGAGGCTTTCTAGAGTCGGAACGCCCACCCTACGTACATTATACCTGGCGCAGGTATAATGTGGCACAGGGGTTTACAAAGTGACGCATCTACCTAGATGCGTCACTTTGTAATTATGACGCACCATAGTGCATTTATTGTGATGCTGCAGCGGCGCAAAAGTGACTCAAGGGCTCATAAATAAGCCCCTCGGGGCCTTATTTATGAAGGCCTTGCGCCACTGGTGCGTCACTTTTAAAATGGGAAAAAGTGACATACTGGCGGCGCGAGGCCTTCATAAATAAGGCCGTCAATCTTTTAGAAATGAAACTACAGTTTGAAACACTTCAACCTTCTGTTTTAAAATTTCGATTTTTGCATGTTTTATGTTTGTGAATTAAAGATTTCGGGGCAGATTTACAAGCCCCTTGCGCCTCATTTACGCCGCCGTTGCGTCACTTTGTGACGCAGCGGCGGCGCAAATCCTGCGCCATGGTGCGGGGTACTTGCAAGGTGACGCATCTGGGAGATGCGTCACGTTGTAAAGCCCTGCGCCACATGTAGGCGTTCCTGCGCAGGGGGGGGGGGCGTTCCAGCGCAGGAACGCCTCCTAAAAGTGGCTGAGTGAAATCTACACCCTGCGCCTGCCTGAAGCAGGCGTAAGGATTGACGCAGCATTAGCAAGATAGGGCCCCCCAGAGCATTGCTGGAGCTGCGTCGCTCTTGCGACGCAACTCCAGCAATGCGCCACTTTTACGGCACAGATGCGTCACGCATCTGTGCCGTTTTTGCCCCATGGTGCGCCGCATTGTAAATGCGGCGCATTCCAGGTGGCGGAGCTGTGGCGCACAATAACTGGCGCATCCCTGCTGATATGCAGGGATGCGCCAGGTATTGTAAATATGCCCCATGATTATTTGATGTACACCTGCTTCTGTATTTTTTTCCGCATTGTTTTGAGGTTCAAATCGTAGAATTTGCTGAGGTGGGGTCCTTGACATCTAGTAGGATTCGGGGGAAGGGGGGTTCAACGAAGTCAAAAGCTCAAGAACCTGTACTTTAGTCGCGCCTGCTTTTATGGGGTGGTGGTGAAGAAGGGGTTCGTCTCTCCAATGTGAGTCTATATTGACCCACACCAGAGTGTTTATTTAACTGCTACTGCTTTGTGGTATTCGGTGTAAGTGTACTTGGTAGGTAAGCTAGAAGACTGCGCATCATGCTCGGTTATGTTGTCGCAAGGTGGTCAGGCTCAGCAGGAGCTCGCGCCCCCTCTAACACAGCAGAGCCGCATCTGTGGCTTTCTAGAAATGGGCTCCGTGTACAGGAAATGCACGGCAAGCAGGTGATTCTGTGGCAACAAATTCTGAATTCAAGCTACAGACCGGACGCTTGATTTGGACAGCTAGTCCTCAGAGACGTTTTAAGGCATGGGCAAAGTGGGCTCTGGCCCAGGGCCCCAGCCCTTCAGGGGGCCCCCTGGCAGAGCCACCCATGTTCTGCAGAGAATCTTGCCCTGATTACCTTAAATAATTCTTAAACATATTGTTTTAAATACCGTTGTCAATATATTTTTAATGCCGTTGATGTGTGAGAGTCTATTACAGACATTTTGCAGATACATGTTTTGTTTTTGATTCATGCAACATCCATAAAAAAGTTCTTTTAGATCAAAACGGGACCTCACATATGAGAAATGGGAGGGTGTCAAAGAGATTATTTGCAGTAATATTAGTGAGCTACTGCTGTATTAAAATATTGAAAACACACATGGTCCCTGGATATTAGATGTAAACAAATTTAGAATTTAGACCAGTGTGTCTGTGCACTGTCAGTGACCTGGCCAAAGAGTGCATAAAAGAGCTGAAACTGGGTCACAAATGGAATGCTGTTCCGAAAAGGGCCCCCCAAAATTCGATTGTCACAGGGCCCCCAATATCCTTACGATGTCCCTGCTAGTCCTGCACAATATGTTCATCTGATGTCTTTTCTGCCATAAAATGTCACAGTCCCACAAGGGTTTCTCCTTGGCGAAAGGCTCTGAGATGAAAATAGCAAATGGCCAGAGGCAGACCTTTACATAACTGTATGAATAATCTGGTATTCCTACTTCCACGGGCTCTGCTCCATTACGAACTACTAAATGAGCAGATTAAATGTAGCATTTAAAGGGTAGGCCGACTCAGAGGCGACCAGCTGTGTGGGGACTCCGAGCACTGGTTCCCCCCGCTTCATGGTTGCATCCACGCAGCACATGGTAGAGTGTAATTGTCCAGTGTCCATGCCCCTCTCGATGCTCTGGCTGACCGTAGACACTCATTAACCATGAGTGGGTGTGTGAGAATGTGAAGGTTGAAGGCCGGCTAGCTGGGAAGTGAGCCAGTTGCTGCTGAAGGTCCACATTTATGGGCAATCACGGCAATGAAGGAAGAGGAGGCCTGCACAACCCCTGAGTCCCGGCAGTGGAGTGCAAGGACTGCTGTTGCCTAGAGCTTTAAAGCTGTGTGTGTGTGAATGCCTTGCCCTATGACCTTCTATCCTTGGATGAGTTGTGCCAATTGTTTGGAAAGCCCCAAAGCACTGGGGGTACATTGCAATTGCCTGCACGGTACACCTTTTGATGTACTGTTCCATATCAGTTCCACCACACACACCAATGACGACAAACAGTGAGCTCTGACACATCTATACAAAGTTTCCCCCCCCCCCCCCCCCCCATGAACACATGATCCAGGTGCAGGTGGGAGTGCCACATGTGCAAAGGTTAAGAGAGTGTAACTCTTCGTGCAGAGCCTGAGTCTCGAAGGGGCTGTCCTCTGTGGGAAGGACTCACCGGGAGTCCCTCCTAGGCCGATTATTGTGTGCCTACTAAACAGGAAGACCATCCTGTCGTTGGCCAGGCTATGTCGCATCGCTTTTCAAAACGCGCCTTCTCTTATTTCTAGACTTCACACTGGCAAGTGCAGCAATAAGACAGGAACTTTGATACAGTGAAACTAGAATTGAGGAGTTAAAATGCAAGATACATGGCGATCTGTCCAGCTTCTTTAGAGACTAAGGAATCTGTGGCGCTTCTTCTCCATGGGTGATGTCTTGTACTGGCTTGACGGTAGGAAGTGGTTAGGAGTTGCACATGTGCTATGCAACAAGAGTCCAGGAAAGATCATGGGACTACAAGAACAAATAGAGGAACTGTGTCTGAGCAAACCAGATTCAGACTATAAAACTGCTCCAACACAAGCAGTGTTAACCTGCACAGGGTCCACCATACTAAAGAGATGGATGGAGGCTTTCACTTCTCTTCAACTTGGATGCTAAGGGTTCTGCAGTGGAATTTTGTAGGAATCCCATGGCGGAGAAGAGTGTATCCACGCTAGGGCTAAAGGTGTACCCGTGTAAACACCCCCCCCCCCAAAAAAGTGTGACATTTGGCGACATGGAGGGCCTCTCTGGGACTCCTTCACCCCCACATGGCCTAGGGGTCAGTGTACCACTACCCTGCCCCCTTACATTCTATCTTGTAGGACTCTAGGACTGGCCTACTTCAGTTCAATGTAGTGTGTTCTTTTCTGTTCCTTTTTTAAAATAGTGTACTTCTGCTACTAATATGGCCCTTTTAGCTCCGAATACTTCCTAGAATGAGCATTTACTTTAATTTGACACTTCCTGTAGACTGGTTTCTCATTACAGGGTTGATTCTCTTTCTTTTCCTAAGCCCATGTACTTTAACCTGTGTCCTTGTGTCTAGGCACTCAGCGTGGCCATGTAGCACTGTCCGTGCCCACAGTCTCCATGAGCCTCACATGTCCATGTCTCTCTCCATCTGTCTACAAAGGTTAGTGTCCCAACTGCCTCCCCGTGTCAGCCAGTATCCATGTCTGCTTACCAAAATAAGGCGTCTCCCTTGTCCTGTATCTCCATCGTCTGTGCCCTGCCTTAATGTCTGTGTCCCACACTAATGTTTTGTCAGTCCCTTTATGTCCTGATGTCTGTCTCTTTTTATGTGTCTGTGTTCTCATTTTTAAAATGGTCTTATTAACTCGGTGCCCCTGAGCTCTCCCAGCTTCTCCAAGTCAACCTTTTTTTAGGTCGAGCCTAGCGCAGCGCGCATGCGCTGCGCTATGGGAGGTTTCATGTAATCACTCTAAACTTTTCTGTGTGGGTCTGACTCCCCCCCACACATTTGCTTGGCTGTTGGCTGTGTCAATTTGAAATAGGAGGCTGCGAATGGCTAAAGGCGGGCGCATGTCCCACCTCTTTTGCAAATGTTCACTCCCACTGCATTTTGCTCTCGGGAGCGAGCAGTGGCACGCAGGGTGGCAGCTGCATTCCTCCTGGGTCACGTGCTTTTGCATTTGCTTGGTATCTGCGCAGTGACCTCTGCATGACTCTTGTCCTTATTTGGCCAAGAAAACGTGAGCAGGGCACCCCGAGGCGTTTCATTTCACAGCTTGCACTACACAAAGAAACTGTTGCGTTTTAAGCGCTTCCGTACATTTACTGTAAGTGTTTCTACGTTTTTAAGTATATCTAATATTTATCTTTTAGTTATAGCTCTATGGAATTAATTTGAGCATGTTTAATGAAAATATTTAATACAACACCTGGTATGTTATTCACTGAACATTTTATATTGTACAATTTTTTTTTTTCCTGTTTGATGTTCCTCATGTACACGCGAATCTGCTTGTGTTACAGGTGTACCGGTGACAACCAGCAAGTTTGAAAAACGTCTTTTGTTTGGGTGATTTTTTTCCCACAAACGTACTTCCTCCTCCTGCTAGTTCTTATCGCACCTGCGTAACTAAATTTCCTTGTGAGAGGAACCGTCGTGTATTTTTCGTAGGGGTCGAGGGGTCTGTGAAGGGAGGGAGCATATGCTGCTGCCGTCAGGCCCTCTTTAATTTAGGTCCTATGGTCTGGTGACCCGCGAACCCCAGTGTCCGGTTACACACGTCTTTTCTCAGGCTGCCAACTGTTCTCTAAGGCGCACTTCAGATGAATGATGTGTAATGTTGGGTTTGTTGGCTTTTCGAAGCAGACTCGCGCAGCTGATGTTTGCAACCACACGGGGTATTTTTAGTTTATAAACACACGGTTTACTTTGTGTTTGTTGGCTTTTCGAAGTACACTCGCGCAACTGATGTTTGCAGCCACACACAGTATGTTTAGTTTATAAACACACTCTTTACTTTGTTTGCCTAAGCTCATGTTTTTAGAATGTTGTGTCTTTTGTCTTTCGGAAGCAAACATGCTCCGATGACTGCATTATTATTTGGAACTAACCACTTATAAGGTTCCAAAGGCGAGGTCTATTGGCTATGCCAATGCTTGTTTATCAGTGCCAACACTCTCCGTGAGCCCTCATTGTTCCCAGTTCACCTTGGTCACCTGTCTCTGAACCAATGTCGCCTTATCTCAGCCTGTCCCTTTTCGAGTGACTCCGTGCTCCAGTATGTCCCTGTACCCATTTCCCAGTGTCTATCTGTTTTTAAAGGTGTGTTGCTGCCCCTTGTCATACTGTTCCAGTGGTTGCCTATAAATGTGACATAATTTCACAAGATGTCATTCCAGTGTGTATGATGTAGCAACGGTTGCTAGTGAGGAAGCAGCTTTGGTGTTGGCACTGATGTTGGCTGTACTCTGTGGGGTAAGATACAACTCTGTGTTGGTACAGATACTGATGCAAGTTCTGGAGCAGGTGCCTGGGATGGTACAGAGACCGATGCAAGTTTTGGAGCAGGTGCCTGAGAGGGTACAGATGCCGATGCAAGATCTGGAGCAGGTGCCTAGGAGGGTACAGATACCGATGCAAGTTCTGGAGCAGGTGCCTGGGATGGTACAGATGCCGATGCAAGATCTGGAGCAGGTGCCTAGGAGGGTACAGATACCGATGCAAGTTCTGGAGCAGGGGCCTGGGTTGGTACAGATAATGATGCAGGTTCTGGAGCAGGGGCCTGGGTTGGTACAGATAATGATGCAGGTTCTGGAGCAGGTGCCTGGGATGGTACAGATACTGATGCAAGTTCTGCAGCAGGTGCTTGAGATGGTAATGGGGCATATCTGGAGTAGGTGTCAATGTAGGTCGAAATGTCCGTGCTGGCACTATGCATGTGCTAATAAAATATGGGTGTGAAGGTGCTTGCTGGTGCCATGGACGATATTGGATGTGTTGCAGATCTTGGTTTGTGAACTGAGCTCCTGTACTGTGTGTGTGGTTTGCACATTAGCATGTATGTGTATGGTCGTCAAAGGGGTATTGAAAGAAAAGCCATGTGTTTAAGCTATTTAGAACACGTAGTGGCCTGAGATTTTCTGGATGAAGCGAAGCAAGAGCTCGCAGAAGCTTGTACTGAGAAGAACCTTTATCATATCATCTGACACAAATTTCTTTGTATGCACTTGATTGGGCTTTGAAAGATTTTGAGCAAGGAAAGCATGCCTGGGGCTGGCATATGTGGGGTTTTGGTTTTATGTGCAGTAAACCTCAAGGGGGACGCCTTCTGGATGAGTTGTAGTCCTTGTTCTAGGGAGGATGAAGTCTATATAATGCTCATTAATGGCGCAGTACACAAATGACCTATACATAGCCCTTCTGTAGGTCAGCTAGATAAAACAAAGTGCTCCCAGTACTTGAGTACCTTTGCAGCACCTTGCTTTGTTCTATCACTGTTGGCCAAGGGAGAGTTGGTGTTGAGGTACAGCGGATTCTACAGCTCAGAATTCCCGTTTTGTTGGAATTCATGTATTGACTGATGTAAAGAAATCATTTTTGCTTTTGAATAGGTCCTTGGGGGTTGATCATATTAATGATATTGTGCATGTTGTCGCTGTGAATAATGGTGGAAGTGAGGGTGTGGGAGTCATCTATGTGTTGAAGAAGAGGAGGACACAGATTGTGGATCCCTGCGTGACTAATCCGTTGGTGTGTGATGCGAGGAGATGAAGGTGCAGATCTGTAGAATTCCACCATGGAATGGTGGTGATATGTGAGACGTGGAATCTTTCACTTTAAATAGAGTGGTTTACTTACAAATGCTCTGAGGAACCAAGAAGGGTCATTGATCCTACGTCATTGTCTATTTCTAAGGTCCCACAGTAATTTGCCTATAGTGCTGTGACCTAGCCTGAGATCAATCTTCACTTGATTCAACACACTGTGATTGTGTGATACAGTGGTCTCTAGTTTTGCTGAGTGGGAAATCCTGTTTGCACATATAAAATACACATGACAAATTCAGTCCTCACCAAGCACTGATCTTAAACAGAAAGAATTTGTAAATGTGTCTCTACTTAGGCAGACCTGCGAGGTGTGCTCGCACATGTTTTTCTTTGTTGCTTTAGTGTGCTCTTTCTGAAAATGGGAGGGATGGTTCTGAGAGCGAGAGGGAGGCTGTTTTGGAGGCTGTGTCTTGTTTTTAAACTCTAAAATGTAACAGATTAAGCAACGTAAGTTTCCAGTACAGGGAGTTTCCTAAACAGGACCAATGTAATGCTGCGGTGAGGGACTCTTGCCGGGACGAGGATGTGGTGTGTAGTGCGAGCTTTCTCCAAGGGTTTGAGTGCCTTAACACTGACTGGCCGCGTGTGCAAGTCTGTTGATCCAAGGGAAATGATGATCATTGGGACATATAATTACGGAGTATAGTGAAGTGCATCTTTTTTCATGGTTCTATTTTTTTTATCGGATTTTCCTGGCATGATTTTCTGCTAACCAGCCTTCCAGGGCACTTCCTGTGACCCCTAAACATGGGAAGTAATTACTAAGCGCAATTGGCCTTTATGACAAGGGTGAAGCCGCAGTGCGTGGGAGCAGGAAGTGCATCCACAGGTACACGAGATGGCACCACCGACGACTAGCAGGAATTGTCAGAGAAGCATTTTTTAATTGCGTTTATGATGTGCAAAACATAAAAACAATGAATAAAAAGCACTGAAACAGTACACATTTAAGACAGGGCACCCTTCGAGGACTGCATGCATAATATCATTGCGGTGATAGTACATGAAGGAGAATATTGTTCACAAGTGGATGTCACCTCCACCCCCCCCCCCCGGCACAAGGTGGTACAAGCTTGACACAAACTTGAAGTAAGATTTAAAAAAAAAACGTAAAGCCACTTTGCATGGCCGTGAGTGGCTTCATAAATCTGGAGTAACGCAGCAAAAATCGTGCATTGCGTTACTCTGCCCTGGGAAGGATTGCGTACATGTACCCACGCAACTCACATGGATTTAGATGCATTCCCAAAACAGGATAAACCTGGGAATGTGCCAAAAAGTTATGCTTTGCCAGGGGAGGTGTACCATGGAGAAATATCTCTATTTCACCTCGTTTCGTCCTCTTACTATGTGTGCTGCATTCTGCAGTGCACACAAAAAGAGGAAAATGCCTCCCAGGATTGTTTTGTGCACCGTGGCACTAGGCTTCCAAAAGGGTTCCAGCTCATGGGAAAGGACAGGAATGTTCCGTATTGCCTTAAATACAGAGCATTCCTGCCCTTTCACACAGTGCAGCAAGGTGACTTACTGCACTGCAAGACGTTTTCATAAATAGGTCCCTTGGTGATGGGAGTTGGGTGTACACCCCTCCATGCTTGCACATTGGCCGTCACATCTGGCTCTGTCTATCCCTCAGCATTGTGTCCCTTCCTGGGCATGCCAGGGATCCCATACTTTAGCAAACTTCCTGGAGCAGCCTTGAGCCTCATACACCATCTCCGCCCTCATGCACCACTCCATGGTAGTCTCCCAGAGGTTTAAGGTAGGAACTGATACACCCTACCAATAAAGAATAAAAACACTTCTCACCATTGGTAGCACCACATTACACAGAAGGACTGCGTAATTGTTTCAGGATTGTGCTCCCCATTTTCCCAGAGCCACCAACTGTGGGGTGAGGACCAAATCCTCCAACATTGCCGAGAACAGTTTTCGTGTGACCGCCCACCAGTATGCCTGTATCCGGGAGCTGTGCCAGAGGGTGTGTAGGAGTGTCCCTTTCTGGTTGCAGCCCAGCAGACAGAGCTCATTATTGCCCCTCCCTAGTCCTCCTAGCATACTAGGCTGTGTGGAAGATTATTAGCTGGACCAGACAGAAGCCTGCCCTTATGGCCACCATTCTGGGATACTGGCATGCCTCGTCCCATGTAACCCCTTCTAGGGTCCCCAAGTCTCGTTCCCACTTCTCCCTCAGATTGGTCAGCGGGAAGGCTGTGTATAGCAGGGTGCAATCTAGGACATGGTGTGTTTAGGCAGAGGAGCCCCAGGTCTTTATATCCTGAGTTTTCCGCTATGTCCTGCAGTAGATCTGTATGGCCACATAGGATATGCCAAATCTCTTTCGGTCAGGAAAGGAAATCGATCGTTCATAGTCTCCCAACTTAGAAATGCAGAGGAAATCCCACTTCCTGTGGCCCTTCACTTTTTAAAGTTCTTTCAGGAGTTCAGTCTACAATAGAGGGGTCTCCAAATTCACTCTATCCCTTCAGCCCACCAGTCTCACTGCCATTCTCCAAATGTGGACCACTACAGCCTTTGGACTTGGAAGTCTTGTCAATTGGTTCCTTCCATACAGTAACCATGACAGGGGCAAAAATTCCTGCTGCAGGGCAAAGGCCCCGTCCTTTCCTGACCCATGTGGACAAGGCTATTCTCGCTGCCCCCCTCATCCCACAGCATTAATATCACTCCATCTAACAACTGGAAGAAGCAATCAGGAATCTGAAATGGACAGCTCTGCAGGATATATAAAAACTTGGGCAGATATATCATTTTATAGAGAGCTGTCCTGCCCAATAAAGACATGGTCGGGCACCTCTTATGGCCCACATCCCTCTTGTATTACTTCAGTATTTTCTCTAGGCTGCTGCTGTAAAACAATGCTTGATTGGCTGTCACAAATACCCTCAGATAACTAAATCCCATCAGTTCCCTATGTCAGAGGGCATTCCTGGTTAGGTGGAGGCCTCCACTCTGCAAGGTCTATAAGACCGATTTATGTCCATTAATATGTACCCTGGAGTATTCGGCGAACAACCCCCGGATTTCAGATACCTTTTGGATGGAATGCTCTGGGCCAGCCAGATACAATAACATAAAATTTTGTTTGCATACAGGGATATGACGTTTTCCCAATCTGGATCCCACAGCAGACTCTGGATCACAATGGTGCATCTCATCCAAGCCGCTAGTAGCTTCCTTGCCACTGCGAAGAGGGCAGCGGACATCCTTACCGTGTCTCAATTACAATGCTTCTAAGAGGGTGCCATTACCTGCGACTCTGGCTATCAGCTGGTTGTACAATGGCTTCACCCACATTACAAAGCAGGGGCCAAAGCCCAACTTCCCCAGAAGATCCCGAAGGTATGGCTACTCAAGGGAGTCAAATGCTAGGGCCATCAACAATGCTGGTTCTCGCAGGAGGTCCCTGCGGGCCAAGTAGGCAAAATATCTTCAGAGATGGTGCCTAGTCGCCCCATCCTATTTTGTCTGGTCCTATCATGGTATCCAATATCTAACCCAGGAGGTTGACCAGGACTTTCACCAAAACCTTCTTCTCCACCATAAGTAGCAAAATCGGCTGTATGAGGCACAGTCCTCTGACAATTTCCCTCTTTTGTGCATGAGTATGCTTGCCTGCTGGAGATACCTGGGAAGGATTCCTTCGACTCTGGCATTGTAAAACAACGTCCTTTGGGATCCCACAATGTGACCCTTCATGCATTTGAAATACTCAAGGGGGAATCCATTCAGGCCCAGATATTTCCTGCTCCGCAGCTGCTGTAAGGCTTCAGAGATCTCTGCTTCTGTCCAGCATCTTTCTCTAGGGTGGGAGTTGTGAGATGTCTGATAAACTATCTAGGTTACTGCCTCCCACAACCGTCCTGGAGGCATACAGGTCATCCAGGTAGCCTACAAAAACACATGCAATATATCCGCCAAATGACCACTCTGTCCCCCTCTATGGTCACTGATTCCACCCATCTATGCCCCTCCTCTCTGCAGGACAGCCATGCCAACTGTTTCACCGTCTTGTTCTCCACTTCCTACAGTCTACTCTGATGTCCCCAGTATTGGGCTCCAGCCTCCTGAGTCACATGACATCTGTAGTCCTCGTCTGCCATTTCCATTCGAGCATCTAGTTCAGCATTTGGGAACTGCACCTATTCCGCCTCCCAATCCACCAGTCTATGTCCCATCTTGCTTTTCTTATCATTCCCCCTCCTTTTCTTAGTGATGTGGGATATTGGTTGTCCCCTGAGCACTGCCTTGTTATCTTCATACAAGTCAACCCCTTTTGTGACTGACTTATTGGTCTCCATAATAGAGGTCTGTTGTCTCCAGGATGAGCTTGTTTGTGGCCAAGTTAGTTAAATCCCATGGGTCTAATCGCCATTCAGGGCGGAATTGTAGTGCGGGCTTCCTGAGATATTTCACAATGAGGGAGTGCAACCTAACAAGATGATGCACGGAGTGCTGAAACTTTTCAAACACTCACAGAGGTGAGTTAAATCCATCATTCTTTTGCTCACTATGCCAGCCCAGTTTGGACCCAGCCATTTGCAAATCAGTCTTGACCCTGCTCCCTTTGGGAACAGTCCAGCCTGAAATGCCAGGCCAGGTCCTCTCTGGACCGGAAACAAGCATCCTGGTACCGGTTTCAGGAGTAGAGCGAAGGCGGATTTGCATATGGCTAGGTCCAAACTGGGGTGACGTGGCGAGCAATGTAACAATGGATTCAAATGAGATCTGTGACTAGGGAGTGAGTGTTTGAAAAGTTTCAACACTCCGTCCATCATTTTATTTTGTGATGTTGCTATGTGTACCCTAAGTGGCTATGGATATGCCCAGACATTGGTCCCTTGCTCGCTGTGCCACTGGATTCAAGCTCGTCTTGCTGATGAGGGGTGATAGAGCAAAAATCTGTTGGCAACCTCAAAGGGTTCATGCACTTTCATGCTCTTCTACTAACACATGACCCATTGTTAATCTTCCCACACCTTCAAAAGCGTATGGTTCATAGTTATAAATAATGACTACCAGAAGTGGTAACATGAGGTTGGATGCAGTGTCTTTTGGTTACCGTTCCTTTTTTTTTTTTTTCTTCTTCTCCTCCTGCTCCATGTTGTAGCCCGATGTTTGTTTCTAGCTCTGGACCAAGGAAAGACGCAGCGCTAGGTTGGTATGCACAAATGAGTACAAGTAGAACAAACCCTGTTACATATACTTCAGGCTCAAGACACTCAAGGGGATGTGTACTAGGAAGTGGCGGAGCGTGTCGTTAGCCTCCTTGGCTTAATGACACGCTCCGCCACTTCTGAAACGCAAGGCTGCACCATATTTACAAGAATGTGGTGCAGCCTTGTGTTTCCCCCTGCGATGGCGCTAAGTTTACCAACTTGGAGCCAACGCACGCACCCTTGCACCAGAGTGCAAGGCTGTCTGTGTGCAGGGGAGGATTTGTTATATGTAGGAAGGTTTCCTTTCCTGCACATAAACAATCCTAAAATGCCATTTTGTAACTTTCATGTGTGCTGCTTCAAGCAGCACATATGAAAGTTACAAAATGGCATTTTTTTTTTTTAAAGGTTTGTTTATGTACAGGAAGGGACACCTTCCTGTACATAAACAAACCATGGCCTTTTGCTTTTTCCATGTGTGCTGCACAAGGCAGAACATATGAAAAAAGAAAAACGAGGAGATATAATGCATTTTTCCTCGTTTCTCCAACTTAAGACCAGGATTTTCCTCGTCTTAATTTTGGCGCTGCCTCCTATGTACACCACCCTTCTACATAGTGGGCAGTGTCAAATACAATGGGTGTTGTGGTGGAACGCCCACCACAACACCCACTGCCCACCAAGGCTGGACTGGCCGTAGCGGGCACCGGGCAATCCCCCGGTGCGCCGCACGGGTGGGGGCCGGTTTTGGCCTCCTGGGGGCTGTTTCTGTTACAGGGCCGTTTTTGAAGCATAGCTGCAAAATCGGCCCTGTAACAAAATCGGTCGAAAACCGGCCCTGGCAAAGAGATCGGCGGCACCCCCAAGCAGTTTGGTGGGGCCGGCCGAGCACTTTGCCAGGGCCGGTTTTGGTTCCCAGTCCGGCCCTGCTGCCCACCCCTGTCACTCTAACCATAGCTTGAAAGGGTGCCTTATATACAAGGCAGCGTTAAGCCACATTAAGTGCCTTAACGCTGCTTTGTACATAAGGCACAGCCCCTATCACCGGCACAACGTCTGTAAAAGTGATGTTGTGGTTGCCATAGAGGCTTCTACACATGCCCCTCAGTATCACCCACAAGACTTATTTATACAAAGGCCTGGCAGGCCCACAAAGACTGGGCCTACACTACCTTCCTCCCATTAACATTTGTTCCACTTCTCAACATACAAATCCACGGGAAACAGCCATTGCAATGAGGTCATAACCACACATGACCATTACCACGTATTCTTTACAATTAACAGGCCTTTACCACATGTCCGTTACAACGAATCATATACCACAAACATGCCTTTACAACGCATGTCTGTTACCAGGAATGTGTGGTAAAGGCATGCTCGTTGTAAAGTACACGTGGTTATGACTGCCTTGTAGTGGATGCAGAGGTGCACGGAGAGGAAAGCTCACAGAGACTGAAGTAGGATAAAGAGCTTAAAGGGAGAGAGAGGGGCTAATTTTAAAATAGAGGCAGCCGTAGTGTCTGCCCAGTGTGGAACACCCAAGTACATACGGGTGTTATTCTATGCATGGGGCTGGCGCCCGCTGCAGTTTTAGGGTTCAGTGCTGGGCAAGGGGTGGTTTTAGGGCTCAGGGCCAGGAAAAGGGGCGGTTTCGGTTTTAGGGCTAGGGAAAACATATATCGGCAACATTGATTCGCCTCATGACACCTGCGGGCCATAAAATCACAGCAGAGGGCTGTGCAGGGTAGAGACAGAGGACACCTGCGGGGAGCACTGAGAGAGAAACGCAGTCTGCAGTGAGAGCAGTGATCGGTGCAGTGTGCAGCGACCAGCAATCTTTCTGTCTATATAGAGGGAAGAGAGCCGGCCAGAGAGTGCGCCATGGTTGCATGATGGAAAAAGGGGTTGTTTTAGGCATCATGGCTGGGTTGGGGGGGGGGGCGGGGTAATGATGCATGCGTTGTACAGCTGGCAAAGGAAAGGCATGCATGGTAGTTGCATGAGTTGTTCCGTCATACAACCAAGTCCACAATGTCCACTCAAATACTACAACTGATCCTTAGTTGTATTAGGCCCAAAACTTTTGTATGCCATGGACCTCCAACTCAGAGCCAAACCAAACTACTTCTGAACCAGGAAGCTTCTTAAAACTGAACTCAGTGGTGTAGCTGTGGGTGAGGGGGGGGGGGGTGGGGGTGAGGCGGTGGGTGCGGACCGTGTAAGGATTCGAGGTCCTAGGCGCCTACCTAGCGTCTAAGAACTACAAGTACCAGCAGCCCTAGAACCAGGAAGTGGGCGTCTATAAGAGGACGTCGCGCACGGCAGAAGGCGTGCGTTATTTTGAATCAGAGGAAACCAATTCCCCGTCTCTCGGAGCTTGGCGTCCAGGCGGGAATTGTGTTCGGAGGAGAAGCGGTGTGACGGAGGGAGCGACTCGAAGGAATTCAATTCCCCGTCTCTCGGAGCTTGGCGTCCAGGCGGGAATTGGAGGAGGAGTAGGAGCGGAGGGACGTAGGGAGCAGGTGAGCGATTCTGGCAGAGCTCGGCTGAGCTTAATTTCCTTCGCCTTCCCTGCCACCGCGGCTACCCCCACCCGTCTTTCTCACAGAAGCAAGCAGCGGCTCGGACGAGTCTTTTTTGAACAGCGCTTAAGGAGCGCGACACCTAATCCTAGCTCGGAGGAGCTATCTCGATCTGGCAGCGCCGGAAGAGCGCGACATGGTGTCTCAGCTCGAAGGAGCTAATTCATTTGGCAGCGCTGGAAGAGCGCAATAGGGCTCGTAGGAGCAAGACATTTGTTGGTAGCACTCAGAGGAGCGAGACATTGGGACTTCCTAAGGGGAGAGAGACTAGGGAGGGACCGTAAAAGGAACATAGCGTGTTGATATTCACTGGGTGAAGGAGTGCTACATCGTAGGGATCTTAGGCGGCGGTGCACACACCGTGGAAGCCTTCTTTTTTCATTACACACCCGGAAAGAGAGGATGGGGCTCCCCCCTCAAAGAGTGAAGGTCTGAAGTAAGACTCAAGCTTGTCAAATCAGGGAGGGACTAGCATAGAAGGAAGTTGTGTTTTAGAGCAAGTGGGGGTTCGAGGAGCCTAGAAGGCTAACTATTGTTTTCTTAGGATACGACTGAGTATGGAATGGTAACCACTTGCATTAGTGAGACCTAATGAGAGTAGACTGTGTATACCTGTTGTATGTTGTACGTCTGTTTTTTGTCTTTTCAGAATCCTGTCCCTGCTGACCCCTTCTCCCATCCTTTCCCTCGCCTGATCGCCTCTGGGCTCTGTAACCTTTGTGATGGAGTCTGGGGATATCAGGAGGTGGACCTATTTACATCGCCCGGATCCTGAGGAGTTCTGCAAACCTGACAGACCGCCCCAGGTGGCAAGAGGTTTTGGGGTGGCAGTTGGCCCCCCTCCTCTCACCTGCAGCCGTCTCGACACCAAGAATCGGCTGCACCCCACCCCCGCAGTTCTTAATTGCAGCTGTCACGGCTGCATGAATAGCCAGCACCCCCCACTCATCGATCACGCTGCCATGGGCGTCACACTCAGTGGCCACCGCAGGCGGCCTAAGGCCTAGCTACGCCACTGACTGAACTGTTAAAAAAATTATTTGTGTGAATCCCCCCCTTTGGATCAAATTTGAAGAATGTGGTTTATGGTCCTGTGCCTATCCAGATAGACTTCAAGAGCTCATAGACGACGTCTATTGTTGCCATATGTTAATATCTGTATTAATAGAGCTGTCAAGGTACCACAAGTTGACCACGAGCGCTCTAAAAACATTTACATGAATAAGAGCAACACAGTATTCACCTCTCACTATGAAGGGCATATTTAAGAGATGGTTTAATTCACGATTGCACCATACAACGTGGTACATGCATGACACAAACCTTAAGATTTATGAACTCACACAAGCCCATTTTGTGCGGCCCGGAGTGGCTCTATAAATCTAGAGTAAGACAACGCAGCGCAAATCACTGTATGGCATTACTCTGCCCTGGGGAGGCAGTCCATATGTGTTGGGTGGGTGTTTACACGCAACTCCCACGGTTTTTGATGCCTTCCCATATTTACCAGAACTGGTTGACCTGTGAATATGCCAAAAAGATACGCCTTCCCAGAAGAGGCGTACCAAGAAGAAATATCTTTATTTCTCCTTGTAACTTCCTCTTTATACATGTGCTGCATTTTGCAGCACACGTAGAAAGAGGAATATGCCTCTCAGGATTGGTTTTGTGAAGGAAGGTGCCCCTTCCTGCACGAACACAATCCTGCATGTAACGCAGGCACCCTTGCACCATGGTGCAAGGGTGCCTGCGTTGGCGCTAGGCTGCCAAAAGGGCTCTTGTGCAGGGGAGAAGGCAGGAATGCACCATATTGCCTTAAATATGGCGTATCCTGCCCTTTCCCTGTCACGCAAGCAAGGTGAGTTGCTGCACTGCGTGACCTTTTCATAAACAGGTCCCTTAATTTTTTCTTCACTTCTGCAAGACCGCTACAGATGATTTTGTTAATAAAATGTCAAAAAAGTAGTTATGTTGTATAACCACCTCCATACTTCTCACAAACATGAGGAACGACAAGCATGTAGGATGCCAAGATTGTTTGCTCAACTTTGACAAATATTTAATTTTCTTGAAGAATGGCTGAACTAGAGCCAATCATTTGTGCCCCAGAGGCAAACGCCTGCAGTATAAGCACCCTGGAGTTATTGATGACTTGCCTGGTAAATATTTCTGATGCATACAGTTCAGGAGGGAAGAGGCAGTTCAAAGACAAGCCTCGGCGGTAGCTCCTACATCTACCTTGACAAGTTCAGACACTTCTTTTCACTCCAGACTTCAATGTGTTTTGATTTTGATAGTAAGAAGTGAAACAGTGTGAAGAAATCTAATGTTTAGATCAAGAGAATTTAATAAGAACATATGATCAGGCAAGGTCTTGTGCCGGGTATAGTGGCATGCATGGCTATCATAGGGCTATTTATGTTTTTATCACACTGGCCAAACTTTTCAGTCATTCAGACATTAGACATATTGCTCCTAATTCACAAACGTCATAGAAAAACACAAAAATGCAGAAATTGGCTCCCGTAAGATTACTCCTATATTTGAGGTTCATTTTAGTCTTCTAAAGGACTCTCCATATTTCCTAGAACTTTTGCAGTATTCCAATTTGTAAAAATTTCCCCAAGCATGAATATTAACCAGATGGAAAGTTCTGAATGTGTAAATGTGACGCAAAAGTGTAAAAGCAAATGTAACTTTTTTCCACACGCCCCCAAACAAAAAAAATTAAACCGTCCACATTCCTACCAATATGGGAAACCTGCACAGTTCAGTTGCTACCCATAAAACTGATCGGGTTCCCCCCTACTTCCGCAGGTTACCCAGCTCAAGACTCCCAGAATCCAGACTGTACCTTTACAAGAGGCAAACGAGGCTATTCTAATCTACTGGTAGAAGGTATGCATTCGTAATTCCACGATTCCTGGTTCAGCCCATCAGTAATACACTTCCCCATCATCAAAGTGCATGTTTACCTTATCCACACACAGCCGAAGGTTTGGCTCTATGATTTATCTAAGAAACCTTCATCATGACGTGCTATTACTCCGCTGTGCATGTGGGATATATTCGTTAGCAATGCTGCTGCACCTTTCCCAGGTATGCAGTTGGTGTGACTGCTACCGGGAGGGGCTGAAAGCTCCGGTCCCAGCCTGCCCGACAAACCCAGACGGGACCGATTGCTTCTATAAAGAGCAGAGGGCGGGGTTTCGGGAAGATGATATAACAGCAGGAGAATGCAGATTTAGAAAACCAGCAATCGGATATTCTTCAGGTCTCAGTGCACTATTACACTTAGTGCATGTGCGGTCAGTGTAGGAACACACATGCCTCCAACCTGACATGGTATTATACCACCTGAAAAGGACATTGACCAAAGGGTACTCAATAATACTCTCTTGAGGTGCAGTCCTATATTTAGGAAGTAACATAGATTCAGCCTCTACCAATGTTGTTGATCGGATTGACTCCACAGTCACCTCACTGTAATTAACCACAGGAAGAAACCGTCTGAGCCCGGGTACTCACCGTATCTAAAAAAAAAAAACTCAAACAAAAATGTAGACATCAGGAACACAGGTGGAGGAAAGATTACTGCCCTGAAGAAAAAAATCAAATACAAATCTCTCCTTAATAATTACAAATCTTTAATTATCTCTGAAAAAATCGAGATTTTTCACAGACAAAATCAATACGGCAAAAGACTCTACCAAGAAGTTTTTTAAAACAGTAAAAATCTTAACCAATTATAACAATAATAATGTAATCTGGCCTGATCAATCCCTTTGCTACAAGCTAGCAGACTTCTTTCAGTCGAAGGTAAATCTCATTTTTCAGGAATTTACCTCTAATCACAACGTTTCCTCCACGGATGCTCATATCCAAATTGCCACATCCTCAGAAGTCTGGGAAGCTAATATAGGCATTGCTCCCAACGTTCTAGCTAAGTTCACCCCCTCTCTGAGGAGAAAGTAGCCAAACGTATTGAATCCACCAAATCTAGTGTGCCTTCCGACCCCTGCCCTCTCCTTGTTTCACATGGGGTTTCCAACACAGCGTCAGTCCATCTTACTGAACTGCTGAATAAAATACTGAGCTCAGGACACTTTCCGACAGCATGGGAAAAAGCCTCGGTACTCACACTGCTATTAAAAAAAACCTTCTCTCGATCCCCAGGATGTGAAGAGCTATCGGCAATTTTTACATCTACCCCTGCCTGCCAAGATATTGGAAAAGGCAATCAATGGGGAGCTCATGTCCTTTCTGGTTGATAACCATCTTTTAGAGTCATCACAATATGCTCTTGGACCTAATCACAGCACTGAGACAGTTTCACTGGCTGCCACTCAGGAAATAAGAATTTGACAAGGGAGGGAAATCTGAGCTGATCTTCTCGACATGCCGGCCTCGTTTGATATGGTCGACCACTCACTACTTATCGACCAGCTCCAGAGCATTGGCATTAAAGACTCAGCACTTGCCCTCCTCAGTTGCTTACTGCATGACAGAGAGCAAGTGGTTGCCCTTAGAGACTTCATCTCAGAACTCTTCTCTCCCCAGTGTGGGGTACCCCAAGGTTCCTCCCTAAGCCCCACACTTTTTAATGCCTATGTCACCCCTTGGGCCAACTTTATCCGCACTTGCTGTTTGTCTGCTATTTCCTACGTAGAAGACACACAAAGTGTAGTGTCGGTCTCATCCAATGTTGAGTAGGTGGCCAAAAAGTTTAACAATTGCCTGGCACAAATAGTGAACTGGATGCAGAGAAACTGTCTTAAATTGAACTCCGACAAGACTGAGGTGTTATGTATGAAAATAATACCACCTTTTAAAACATCTCGTGGTAGCCTTCCAACCTAGGCCCACTTCCTCCACCAGCGCAGAAAACCAGGAATTTGCAGTTGTGTTTGATGGACAGCTCTTCTTTTCTGATCAAATTAACCAAATCACCTCCTCCGGTTTCATTTAGCTGAGAACGCTAAAAAGAAGATCCCTCCATTTATCCCTCCTGATTTGAAGGGAATGGTTATCGTGGAAGTCATTTCTGAGATCGACTGCCGCAACGCTCTGTACATTGGGAGTCATAAACCATAATCTTCGGTCAAGCTCAGCTAGTCGCCATGCCCAGAATCAATAAAGCCTGCTGGGATGGCAGGAGTTTCTCCTACTCTGCCTGTAAACTTTGGGACCCTCTAGCCTTTCAACTAAGATCCCAGTCTAATGTACTTCTAAAAACGAGCTTTTCCCACTCTCTTTTAAATAGGTCTATGTTTTGTTGGCTTCTTTTAGGATGCAAGCCTTCCCTTCCTGATACTTCATCAAAGCGGAATCCTTTTACATTGTTGCAATGACGACCCAAGCCTTCAGAAGGACATGACAAATTAACCCAGTGCACGCTGGAACGTATAGTTTCCCTTTTCCCACTTCACTAGCCATCTAAAATACAATGATACAATAAATAGTAGTAACAGGTGCAATTTAAAGATCGTTGGGCTGGTCACATCTGAACTCCTAGGATCTACAGCAATCCTACAGAGGTGGGGTACACCCCGAAGGGATTTCAGAGTAGACCAGTGACACAAAGTTCCTAATGTTAAAATCTTGATTTTCCAAGAAAGTTTAGGGGTCCTCTCACTTAATTTCTGGGATAATCACTGGCACATGTGTATTAACTTATAGTGCATATTTGTTAAATGCATACATTAAAACTGCCATAGTAACCTGTCTCTCCACAGGAAGGTGGTATCTCACTTAGTCATGTTGTTGAATGCTGATACCTCTCTAAAAACCTACCATCATTTTGAAGTGATGAGGCTTTTGGTCACCAAAAATGATAACGTGCCTGTCCTTCTTGGGTGAGACTTTGGTAAGAAAGAGGATTTCAAATAATGATTTACAAATACACTTAGAAAAATAGGGAGATTTCCAAGCAGTCCAATAAATCTAGAAGCGGATACGAATGGGGCAGGTTCAGTCAAATATCTGGCATGTGATGAAGAGCAGGCGCCCGCTGGAAATCAGTCCAGCCCTGCGACATATTGATAAATGCAGCATGTACCGACACTCAACATTGGCAGATACCCATGTCAGACATAACATTTCTGGTCCACTCTCTTTAAATTAATCAACTTTTTTTCTGTCATGGAGGAGGCAAGAACTTCACAGCGTTTCCTGCACTGAAGGGCGTTACAAGGGTATAAGAAACTGACTTCGGTCACAAGACTTGAAGATGCTGGTATTTCTCAAAAACAGTTGAGTCGCCTATTTAACTTTGTAAGGCTAGGCTCTGGGGGCAAAATAAAAAGCCATCTCTTACAACTTATGCTTACAACTTCAGCAATCTATACATAGCAACACAAGTTATGCAGGACCTTAAAAGTTCAATTGCAGAGAATGAAGTCAGACATTACCACCTCATCCCTCTTCATCACCACAGTCCTCCTCTATGAAGGGTAATCCATCCACCTACTAGGGACAAAACACCCAACACCATATCTTCAGCTTTTACATTTTTTTTAAAAAACTCCTCCCCAAAGAGAGTTTACGGGATTACTCCTCAGCTGCAACTCCTGTGTTGTTCCTGTCATTTGGAGGGACAGACACCTGGTGCGGCAGAACCTGCCCAGGTGGGGTAATGTTTTACTTGCGGTATGTTTCTTTTTCTTATTTCTTTGGGGGATTCTGCAATGGGGAATTCGTTATCAACTAGACACACTGTGGTACTGAGGATTCTGCTGTGCATCCCATCCTCTTATAATTCATATGGGGCGGTTTAAATCTTCTAATAGTTTGATATGCTTTCTGGATGTATTTCCAGATCGTGGCACCAAAATAGGCTCTCCAGACCCTCCGGTACTGAGGATTTAGTCAATGTGCCAACCTGAGACAGAGAACACAGTGGACAGCAACTACCCCACAACCCAGTGAGCATTACATGAGAGAGGTGCGTTCTAGGTAACAAGGTTTCCTGTGAGATTTCACAGTGATAGTTAGGAGAATACAAACCCCCGTTCTTCATGGAAAGGCACGAACATGAGGAAACCATGAATATATTGTCAAGATTTATTTAAATTCTATCGATGTGCATACAATATGAATAAAGACTATTATTAAAACAAGCAAAATAGTGCCCATGATGCTTATAAGGAGAGTGATTAATAAAAAATATTGTAACATTGTGATGATATCATGAAGTTCCTTTATATGAATACATCCAACCCCACCTTCCTCTCGGCTAACTAAGCTAAACATAGCACCAAAAGGGGTCTACTTCGAGGTTTAGAGCTGGTTTCCACTTGCATACCTCTTCTGAACAATAGAACCAATGTTCAGAAAAGAAACATCACCTTGTATTCTCCTCTGCAGGCAGGCAGACAGACATGGTTATACCATCCCTGTATTCTTCAGCAAAGGAAGGTGATTACAGCTGTGCAGGCCCCTTGGTCTCGAGTCCCTGGTATGAAGTTCCTCTCTGTCTCATTATACTCTGACCTTAGTTTGTATATTGTATCTGAACCTTGTTAAACATTTTCAAAATAAACAACAGTAAAGACCTTACATTCTGTGAAACCTTGCCTATGATTTAATTACAATACATGAGACGTGAAGTTATCAGTTTCTTTGAAACCTTGTTCATTATCCATATAGAAGAAGATGGACATATTCAAGCAAACGTAATTATCATGTTGCAATGAATAATGATAAATACATGTCCATTTATATTTGAAACCTATACTTAAATAAACCACACATACGATTCATGAAGGAGGATTCTTAGAAGAGAAAATGTACAATGAACATAATAAGCTGGCTCCTTGAAATGCTTCCTAGTTGCCGGACTGCCGCTTCACCCAAGAAGCATGCATCTAGCCACTTGAGGATCTGGCAGGGTGCCCATAGGTGACGTTTTTACCTATCGAAGGCCCCAATACTGTTTGACAGATGAGTATCTTTTACTGGTCATTACTAAGATACTCCTTGCTAATGGTTTTTGCTTTCCTTTGCCTACAAGCAATGGTAGGGAGCCCTGAACACCCCCCCCCCCCCCAGAGGAGCCATCATACCCGAGGAAAGGAGTACTTTTCCCTACTGCCAGTCATGAGCGCTTGAGACACAGACATATTGACTGATCCTTTTCTCCTATGCCCATAGATGTGTCTTCTAATCGCACGGGGCTTCAACCTTGGCTTGTAGACCTTACTGCTTTCAAAACTATGATTGAAGAAACTATGGAATCAGTGATGAGTAAAAGATTTCCTGCCCCCATGCCTCCACTGATTGCACCAGCTGAGGATAATTCACCGACAACACCCTCTACTCCTATCCCCAGAGGTGACACTGGGAATATATCAGGAGGAGATTCAATGGATGCTAAATATAGTTTGTTTCTTGCATGGAGGAAAGGTATGGTCCTGTCATAGAGGCAAAAGTAAAATATATTAAAAATGATGTTCTTGCAGAAGCCATTGAGCATCTGCACGCCCATTTAGCATTCCCAGACTCAGTCGTTTCGTGTGCTACAGAGACTTGAAAACCAAACCTGTTTGAATGATCTCCTCCAGCACAGGCTTCAGCCTTCCTCCACACCAGGAACTTTAAACATTTCACTTTAGGAATGGAAGGAAGCAGAAAAGTTTTCTGTGCCATATTTCTTGGCTCAGCTATGTCTGTTACAGAACTTTCCCAAAGACTTTCCTGAGTTATTAAAAGTTGATTACTTGCTTCCATGTCTGTCAGGACCTATGTGATGGCCTCAGAAGATGCCTCCTACAAATCCAGAAGACAAGCAGGTAACATACTGTTAAACTAGAACATACGGCCTCTGTTTTTGTCGTTCGAAAACAAAACATGTGCAGCCTCTTGGTGGCATTCCCAGATAAAGGATTTTCTGAACCCCTTATGAGTCCTGGAAAATGGCTCAGTTTGTGTATCAGTTATTGACATTATATAAAAACAACAAAAATTAATCTCAGGCATTGCTTTAGATACCCTGAAAGATTTATCTCTAGGCACAATTTCATAAGTGGCAGCTCTGATTGTGTATTTGGAAAGAAGAATCTGCCAGAAATCTTTGCCTAAAACTCCCATTCCTAGGAAACTATCTTTTTGGTTCATAAGCAGGCAGCTGAAGAGAAGTTGGCCATTCCTTTTAATTCATGCCCTCCTTCACCATGGCAGACGCCTTCACCCAAGTACCCTCTTCCTCATCCTACAGCCTCTCGCAATCGTCCTTTTAGGGGAAAATCGAGTGCTAGAGGTTCTGGATCTCTCAAGGTCATAACTCCCCCTCTTCAGATTCACAGCTTTCCTAAATATTCTCCCAAATAGTCAGACCCAGAGGACTTCCAGTTGCAGGCCTGTTGTTTTTTCATAGAAATGTGGCACCAAGATTTTTCAGACGAGTGGGTCCTTGACTCCTGCTACTTTCCTGATAGTCAAATGGCCAAGAGAGAAGAGATTCAGACCCAGGTACAGGATTTGCTCAAGAAAGGGGCAGTGGTAACTGTGCCACCACTAAACAGTTCCTTGTGCCAAAACCACCAGGAAACATTTGACCTATAATAAGCAAGAATATGTACAGCCATGGGTCCAGTCAACAAGTTTCAGGATGGACACTATTCAGCTCATAATCCCTTTGGTGTTTCGGGGGATTTTCTAACATCAATAGACATGACTGACGCGTACTTTCACCTCCCCATTCATCACTCACATTAACAATACTTTAGGGTTGGTTCGCCAAAAAGGAAATTCCCAATTTCAAGTTCCTCCTTTCGAGTCAAAGTCAGCTCCACGTGTATTCGTGAACTGCATGACTTCCCTGGTAGGAATTCTTCCTGGGAGAAAGTAAACAAGCCTTACCGTATTTAGATAATTAAATGGTGCATGCTCCTTCCCTACAGATGAACACATAGAGAGTGTCTAAAATTGTACTTTCTCAGGGAGTCGTCATATATATAGAATAATCGGAGCTAGATCCAAGTCAGCGTCTCAAATTTATAGAAGTCTGACACCTCAGTGAGAGCGTTTTTTAAGTCGAAGCATACCAGGCTAACGACATCTTGAGGACATTCAGAAAGCTTCCCTGGGAATGCATTCCACCCGTTGCTTACTATTGGCTTTGTGGTTTGTAAATCACAATTGCATCCTTCCTATTTGCTGGCTTCATTTATTTTAGACTGTCCAGCTTGAGTTCAGGAGCGTAGCTAGAGCTTGTGGCGCCCGGGGCTATTCCTCAGATTGCCGCCCCTGGGGGGGGGGAAGGGGGAATAAGGGGAGGAGGGTACTGGGGAAAGGACCGAAAGACACGTAGTATCGCCGCTAATAGTTACCTTGATCATGCAAGTTACATGCACATACATGACACGATCCAAGGCTACACAGTTGAATACACTGGTGACCGGCAGTACAAAGGAGAACACACAGACTGCCACCCTGCAGGATTTCAGGAAGGGCCTAAAACCATGGTTATTCGATTAAAGTCCCTCATCAGCAGCACCGCCCCCACCCTCCAGCACCTAGATACCCTTACAGGTGATAAGTGGCGCTATGCAAATCCTGTTTGTTTGATTGATTGAGACCCGATTTCCACACATCGTTTTTGCGCTATATTAGTTTTATCTGTAAAACTGTATGTCTTTGCAAGTTAAGTGACCCCTTCAATGGAGATTGTGCTGACTGTACCTTGGAGCACATGGCCTCTGTTTATAACTTCCCTCAGCTCACTCCTTGTACTTGCCAGCCCTTATCACTGACCTACTCCTGCCCAGCAGCTTCAGCTGACCCCACGTGCCGGTGGATTTGAGGGTGGACTCTCATCCAACCCTCTAGCTTACTATTTTTCTCCTTCTTTTTGTGCATACTGTGGAAAGTTTAACATGTTGCTTTGTACAAATTGTTACCGATTTGATTATTCAAAACTCCAACCGAATTAATTTCTGTGCCTTGGTATTTCCTGTATCAGGTCATTTAAATCTGCCATCATGCCCTGGGAAGCTGCAGCAAAAGAACCACTGTGCTGCGAATTACATTGCGAAAAACTCCACTCTTTGCTAATAGTGGGAAACTGCAAACAATGTTAAAGAATCTGTGGGGAAGGAGGTATTACATGCTTTGCAATACAAGGAAGAAAATGCCCTGATGTGAGACTCAAACTAGACACGGGACACCATGAGATGTCTAACAGCATAGGGTTTCCACGGTGCCAACCTGCACTCTAAACACTTCCTGGCAGGTCTCCCCTCTTCTAATGTTTTCCTTTCCCCTTCTATCCTAGTCATCTTTTTTCAAACTGTAAGCTCTTTCTTGCGCTACACCACCCCCATTCCAGCTTTTCCTGGCTCTTTTTGTTTCCTTCATTCTCTTCTGTACCTCTTTCACTGTACTGTAATACCTTTGGACCTGGGCGAAATTTAAATTATGCTGGCAAAATCTATATCATTTTGGAAATTTCACCTTAACCTTGCTATGTAAAATTTCCAAACTTGGACCATGTCGTGTAATCGTCATAAAATTATAGCAGAGGGGTACAGGAACAATGCGAACAACAACAACATGAGCAGCTATAGTTTGCAGTAATCAGTTTTTTTTGCACTTTTTTAAAATGCAAAATACGTTGTTGCATCAAAAATTGAGGCTAGGATGCATTTTGCGCTCAAATATAGCACTAAATGATGGGTTTGCATTTCACTAAATGATACCTAATTTTCTGGAATGTTCCTGATATTTTGCGATTTACACAAAAGCAAATTAGGTAAATTTTGCACACCCCTAAAATAGTTTCCTTTCACCTCCTTTTCTTAATGTTTCCTTGTTCTTAGTTCGTCTCTTCCCTTTGCTACTCCGATCTATAATCTCCTGTCCATGCGTGCAGGGAAGGATGGGACAGACCTACCGTTTCTGAACTCCCAGAATTTACTACTGTTTCGTTTATCTTTTTCTCATTCGTTCCTCCCCTCCTCCAACGCTGTTTACTGCCTCTCCCTCTCCTTGGTTTCCTTTCTCAGTCTCTCCTGCATCGCGCCGCGCCTCCTCCCTGTCTACCTGCCCCCAATCTGCGGAAAATCCCCGATCCCTGCATCTCTGATTGGACACACAGAGTGAGTACAGAGGGTAAATAGTGCATTCACATTCAGAATACACAAGCCCTATCTGTACTTTATTAACTGTATCTTCCTGTACATATAAAATCCCAATAAATCTTTTCTGACATTAAAAGAACACACAGGCTCTTCTTAAGAATATCACGTAAGCAGTAGAAGGTGTTTACTTCTGCAGAAGGGACATCAGTGGTCCTCAAATTTGATAAGGGCATCTTTTTTCTTTGTCGCTCTAGAAACATATATCACAATAGTGTCCAACATATAGGAAGGCTTCTAGGACACTGACACTTTTTATGCAATTACAGTACACTACAAACTCCCATTCTCATTGCTTCGGTCCTCTCACACTCTTCGTGAGCTACCCCCTCCCGCACATAATAGCACAGCCAATGCGCCCCCACCGCTCTCTCACCATTACATCTGCACTTCCGTGCCCCTCCCCGAAAGTCTAGCAGTAATATGTCCATAGAAGATTATGTTGCTACCTGAGTCAATGCAAACTCATACCTGCCAACTCACACGGTGCCACCGCGTATGACACGATTTCCTACACGCGCGCTGACATCATGCAAGGCTGGCACAGTCTCACTTACTTGGAGGCAGCCCCCATCACTAACTATACCCAGGACTGTACCCAGAGGGAAGAGTCATGAGCTGCACATGCGGGACCCTGCACCACAACAGCTGAAACAAACGCGATTCTATTATTAAAAGAAAAAAATATTTCCTACCTTACAACGCGAGCCAACTGAAAACGTTGGGAAAGGGAGGCCCCTGCACTTCGAGGAAATACAAGCCAAAAGTGTGTGGCAACTCCATGCTACACCACCCTGCTGCCGTGGCTGCCCTGAAGGTGTCCAGGTCAGGGAGGGAGGGAGGACAATCCAGCTCCTGGGGGGAAGGTCCATTAGCAGGAAATTGACAAAAAAACACAATTGGTGCCTGCCTCACGCTGAGTACGATGAGTGCAACATTGTCCGAGTCTGTTCACGTGACCTGATAGACTGGCGCCAGCGTTCGGGTCCCACTCTAGCAGAGGGCGCCAATTTGATACTAAATGCGCAGCTGTGATCCTCGGCGTATAGTGTCCGAGGCGGCCGCCAAAAGGTGTCAGTAGCATAATAGGGAATGGGTGTTCATAAGAGCAAAGTGGGAGTTTAAAAAAAATAAATCGGGAGAATGGGGCCTTGAATCGGGTTACTGTCATGTATGGGCCTTGGAAGCGTGCTGCTGCAGGATCGGGCATTTGAAACGCAGATGCACGTTTTTCTCTTACCTTTCAAAAGCATGGAGCGTAATGGCAGGCAGAGAGAGGGTGACCGTGATACAAGTGTTGTGCACTCACTGGCCTGACAGGTTGCTGGCAGTGCATACACCACTGCCCCCACCCCCCTGTGTGTCAGCCCGGGCTGACTCGCTGAGACAGCTTCCTGTGAACTCACACACAGCCGCCCCCAGTACTTCACAGGTCTTTAAAAGACCATTCGATGGTTAATGAGGCTTTGTTGGTTTTTCACCCCTTCGAGAGCCCCTGCATTGCCACTCTGACTATTGGTGGAAGAATTAGCACGTTACGATACAAGCCCTGTCAGCTGAAACCCCGAGGAATCTTGCTTGCAGGAATCGGGAGGCGTGAGACTAGCCTTAACATCGGTAGTCTCCCGCCTGTCTGTTCTTGATCTGGTGACGTCTGGCCTGGGCCCGGGGCCGTAGTCTGATTGACTGGTGGCCCGTTGCGGAGGCCTTTATAATTTATTTGGGGACTCGGGACACTGACTGAGACCTGACACTACTGTAAAGTGTCAGACAGAGAGTGTCCCCACTCCCCAAATAAATTATAAAGGCCGCCGCGACGGGCCACCAGTGACCGCCGCCGCCCTAAAAATAGTGCCGCCTGGGGCGGTCCGCCCCCCCCCGCCCCCCCCTAGGTACGCCACTGCTTGAGTTTGTCCCTTCCGTTGTCTAAACCTTATTTATAGTATCGATCCGAGTGCTGCCTTTCTATCAACGGGCCATTAAATCTTGTTTTTATCTCCTGGCATTTGCTGTGCATTTAAAGGCAGAAGTCAAAAGCCAGGCTTTGGCTTCCAGGGAACTTGGTGTTTACTTTTCTTTCTCTGACATCAAAGTGAGAGGACTTTTATGACAATCATGCTGGCTACTGGGGTTAATTCTGCAGTGTGTTGGAAACAAATATTTTAATCCCATCAAAACATAATACACTAGGTGATGACACCTCCATGCATTATTGCTTGTGCACCATCTACTTTTATCAGAAAAACTTTTTATCCGTGCAAATGTAATCGTCATTTCAATTGAAGATGTGTTGTCTGGTATGGCATTGCGCTACCACACCATGTATACTCCTCTTAACTCCATTCCACTTTACTCTGCACACTCCACACTACTGTACACTACTCTGCACACTCCACACTATGCCACTGCACTCCACACCACCCGCACTGCATCACTGTACTTTACTCCATGCCACTTTAGTCTATGCCTCTCTACTCTGCGTCACTTTACTCTATGACAATGTACTCTACCCTACTGTACCATATGCACCACTGCCCTTTATGCCACTCCACTCCAATGCACTGCACTCTACTCTGGCCCACCACACTCTATGCCAGTGCACTCCTTGCCAGTGCACTCTATGCTACTCCAATCTACTGTGCACCACTGCACTCAACCCTGCACCACTTCACTCTACCATGCACCACCTCACTGTACCGTGCACCATTCCACACTGCGCCACTTTACTCTGAAACAATCTACTCTGCGCCACTCCACTCTATGCCAATGCAATCTATACTGCACCACTCCACTCTGTATTACTCTACACCACTGCACTCTATGCCAATGCACTCTACACCAATTTACTCAAAACCAATGCACCCTACCCCAACGCACTCTACGCCAATCTACTCTGCACTCTATACCACTATACTCTTATAACACTCTGCGCCACTGCACTCTATGCCACTGCAATCTACACCATTGCACTCTATGACACTGCACTTTGCCACTATTATACTTTGCACCTCTGTAATCTATGCCACTGCTCTCTCTCTACGCCACACTACTCTGTATCACTGTAAAGCACTGCACTGTACGCCAGTCACTCTACGCCACTCTACTAATCATCACTGCACTTTACAACAGTCTATTCTGCAACACTGCACTCTGTCACTGAACTCTACGCCACTCTACTCTGCACCACTACTCTATACCACTCTACTCTACACCACTGCTGTATCTTAAATCACTGCACTCTACCCAATGTACTCTACACCATTTTACTCAAATCCAATGCACTGTATGACAACTACTCTGCACCACTGCACTCTACGCCACTATACTCTACTTTGCAACACTCTACTATATGCCTCTACACTCTATGCCCCTGCACACTACGTCACTCTAGATCAGTGGCAAACATGCCCACATCACACATAGGTTAGGCTTTTAGGGGGGCACTTGGGGTCATGCCAGAGTCCAGTTGGCCAATCTCAGTGCCTCTACTTAGTAAACAGTGACATTGTGATCACCAAGCTTGCCAGAATCCCACATTCACATTCACATTGTGGGCTAACTGCGAGGAGCTGCAACACAAGCTCTTCACTATGCTGGGTACTGTAAGCTGAATTGTGAGTGGCCGTATCGCGTCACACACTCTAAGCGAGCTTTGGGATGAGATGGAAGGAGCGCTTTTGCCCTTCTATTTCCCTCCAACCTCATCTAACTGGCTGATAGAGTCCGACATCTTTGCAGCGAAGGTGAAGCAGACGCCATCAGTCCATCACACACATCAATATGACAGGGAAGGGGGAATGAATGAAAGAAAATTTGTAAACGCGCAACTTAGCCCGAAGGCATCAAGGCGCCTAACCAAAAGAGTTCATAAAAAGACTGATCAAAACTAAGGGTAGGCCCTGGCAAATAGCCACGTCTTAAGGGCCTTCCTAAAGGCTTGCGTGGAAGGAAGAGATTTAATTTCCACTGGCAGCATGTGCCACAGCCTGGGGGCTAAAGATGAAAAAGCTCTGCCACCCCATTTGGCTTTACGAACTCGGGGGATTGATAGCAGAAATTTGTTGGCCGAACGAAATTTTCTAAGAGGTGTATAAGGGGCCAACAAATCCCTTAAGCCTCCAGACCTATTAGTGGCCAGAGCTCCATATGTCAGACTCAGGGACTTAAAAGAGATCCTGGCCTCAATTGGGAGCCAATGCAAGGACCTTCTGGCAGCCTGAGCAGAAGCCCGCTTGGGCAAGTCCAGTACAAACTTGGCCGCAGCATTCTGCACCATTTGTAATCGTGTTAGCAAGCCCTTGTTAATGCCTAAGTAGAGGGCATTACAATAATCCAATCTGGAGCCTATCAATGCCAAGACGATCTGTTTTCTGGCTTGAGGAGATAGATAATGTCTAATCCTCCGAAGGATATTTATTAGGCCCCAGCAAGTGGAAATAGTTCTCTTAACTTGTTGGTCCATCCCCAAGGTAGGGTCAATCAAGACTCCTAAATTTCAAGCCAGGGTCGTAGGAGTCGGGCACATCCCCAACGAGATAGGCCACCAATCCGCCGACCAGAAGTTCTCCTTTTCTCCAAACACAAGAATCTCTGTCTTTTCGCCATTGAGCTTCAGGGAATTACAAGTCATCCATTGAGCAATGGCTTCCATGCAATTTCTAAGATTGGAAGCCACAAGAGTGTCAGGTTGGGCGAAAGACAGGAGAATCTGTGTGTCGTCGGCATAGGAGATTACCTCCATCCCATACGACCTAATAAGCCTGGCAAGTGGGGTCATATAGATGTTAAAAAGGGTCGGACTTAATGTCTACCCCTGAGGAACCCCACAAATCACAGGATGGGATGGAGACAAAAACTCCCCCAACTTTACTCTCTGCTCCCTCTGGTTAAGGAAAGAGGCCAGCAAACTAAGTGCGGGCCCCTCAACCCCTATCTCTCTCAGCCTGGATGTTAAGACTGAGGGAGACAGGGTGTCAAACGCAGCCGAAAGATCCAACAGGATAAGGAGAGTAGTCTGACCCTTATCTACTCTGGTGCGGATGTTATCAAGCACAATAGTAAGGGCAGACTCCGTACTATGTTCTCTCCTAAATCCGTGCTGCAAGTGATCTAGCCGACCAGAGGTTTCCAGAAATGCTGCAAGATGATGGTTAAGATGAATTTTCAACATCTTTGCAGGAGCTGGGAGCAGCGAAATAGGGCGGAAGTTTTTAAGAACCCCTGGGTCTAGCGTAGCCTTCTTTAACAGAGGTTTTACTACCGCTTTCTTCCATTGAGGGGGGAAAATCCCATCCCTCATTGCCCTATTCATAATATCTAGTAAGGGGGGGAGGAAACACTCCTTACATTGTTTGAGAAGTTTCAAAGGGCAAGGATCTAATGGGGACCCGGAACTAATCTTAGTCAAAAGAACTTCAAGTTCCTGTAAAGACAAGGGTGGAAAGCTAAACAGGCCCCCTAAAGATACTTCCTCCGGTAATGTTAACAAAGTAACAGAAGTACACAGGGGGGTGGATAGAGTTAACTTTTGATGCTCTAATGCAAAATGTATGTCCACAATCTTAGAATTGAAGAATTGTGCAACATCATTGCAGAGCTGCTGTGAACTAACCACAGGATCAGGCGTCTTCAATGAGATGAGTGTATCAACAATCTTGAAGAGATCTTTCGGAGAGGAGAGAGAGGTGGTAAGAGAGGTGAAATACTCTTGTTTCGTTTTTATAACCTCCTCCTTGTAATTCTTTAGGAGGATTTTATGCTCATCCCTCTCACCCAAGTCCCAACTGGTCCTCCAGAGACGTTCCTGTCTCCGTAGTCCCTGCCTGAGAAGTCTAAGTGATTCAGAGAACCACGGGGCAGAGGGACTTTTTCTGGCAGAATAACACGAGGTGGCTGGTGCCAGTTCATCAAGAGCTGTTTTAATGACATTCTCCATCCTCTCAACTGCAGATATTACATCCTCCTCCGGAGAGATCGTTAGACTCAGCAATTTAGGGGCAAGCACATTGTTAGTTAAGTTTTTAAGGTTACGTCTCACTACCATCTTGCTGGGCCCATTTCCCTTTCTGCTGTTCGAGGCAGTTGTTAAGACCAAAGGGATCGCATAATGGTCGGACCAGGAGAGAGGGAAAGGAATCTCAGTTTCCAGCCGAATATCATTGGAGAATACCCCATCAAGCGTATGTCCAGCCTGATGGGTGGGACCTTTGACTAGCTGTCTCAGCCCGCAGCCAGAAAACATATCCAATAAAGATGAAATTTCGGTTGACTCTGAGATCTCCAGATGGAAATTTACATCCCCAAGAACAGTAAAGTGCTCACAGCCAAAATTTGACTCTAGAATATTAAGCACTTGAAGACCAAAATCAGTTTTGGTCCCCGGGGGTCTGTAAATGAGAAAACCCATAAACGGCACGGCATAGGGTCCGTAAATAGAGAACTGAAGGGCCTCAAATGAGTCTTGAAAGTCCTCCAGGGGAGTGATGTGGCAGGATAGGTAGTCCCTATAGAGGATACCAAGCCCCCCTCCCTTTCGACCCACTCTATCCTTCCTCACTAGAGAATAACCATCTGGTACCGCCTCAACCAAGTCAGGGCCCGAGGAATCCTTTGCCCAGGTTTTTGTTATGAAAACCCAGGCGGGTTCTCTGGCCAGTACAAAGTCCTTGAAAGCGAGGTTATTTTTGATCAGTGACCTCGCATTGACGAGGAAGCCCTTATCGGTCCTCAGGCTGGTTCCTGGCTTAGAACTCGGCGCTATAGATGAAATTATAGTAACAGGAGTCAGCTCCGAAATAGAGGACTGGAAACAGTCACAACTAAAGGAGGTCAAGAACCCTTCCGGCGCATACCCATGACGACAAGGGAGCGCAGGCGGCTTCAGAGTCATAAAGTCCTGCCTCGTATAACCGGTCCCAGTGGTCCCCCGGTCGATCCGTATTATCTCCCCGCTGTCCAGCCCATCCTTAGCGCGGACGGGCGCAGACGGGCTGGACTCTGGCGTGACTCCGGCGTTACTACGGCACACACGCCGCGTGCACACGCTGCGCGCATGCAGGAGGGATCTATATAGGGCTCGAGCAGTCCACCTGACCCCTGACACCTGTAGCGCTACGTCGCCTGGCGCCCAAACAGCTTTCCCTATCCAAGATGGCGCCCAAGAATTACGGGAAGGGCGCTAAACGCGCTATGGAGAACCCGCCAAAACAGCGGTGAGGACCCAATTTATAGTGCGTGTAAAGGGACCAGTAAAAGCAGGGGAAAATATCTAAAATAAATTTTAACACAAATACAACAAGAGGTGATATTTAAAATCAATGCCGCACCTGGCTGACACAGCGCCGCCCTTAGAATGAGCAGCCTTACCTGCAAGCAGAGCTAACAAGGTTGCTTAAATCAGTTTCTGGTGATTGCCTCGAACAGTCCACCTGACCCCTGACACCTGTAGTGCTACGTCGCCTGGTGCCCAAACAGCTTTCCCTATCCAAGATGGCGCCCAAGAATTACGGGAAGGGCGCTAAACGCGCTATGGAGAACCCGCCAAAACAGCGGTGAGGACCCAATTTATAGTGCGTGTAAAGGGACCAGTAAAAGCAGGGGAAAATATCTAAAATAAATTTTAACGCAAATACAACAAGAGGTGATATTTAAAATCAATGCCGCACCTGGCTGACACAGCGCCGCCCTTAGAATGAGCAGCCTTACCTGCAAGCAGAGCTAACAAGGTTGCTTAAATCAGTTTCTGGTGATTGCCTCGAGCAGTCCACCTGACCCCTGACACCTGTAGCGCTACGTCGCCTGGCGCCCAAACAGCTTTTCCTATCCAAGATGGCGCCCAAGAATTACGGGAAGGGCGCTAAACGCGCTATGGAGAACCCGCCAAAACAGCGGTGAGGACCCAATTTATAGTGCGTGTAAAGGGACCAGTAAAAGCAGGGGAAAATATCTCAAATAAATTTTAACGCAAATACAACAAGAGGTGATATTTAAAATCAATGCCGCACCTGGCTGACACAGCGCCGCCCTTAGAATGAGCAGCCTTACCTGCAAGCAGAGCTAACAAGGTTGCTTAAATCAGTTTCTGGTGATTGCCTCGAGCAGTCCACCTGACCCCTGACACCTGTAGCGCTACGTCGCCTGGCGCCCAAACAGCTTTCCCTATCCAAGATGGCGCCCAAGAATTACGGGAAGGGCGCTAAACGAGCTATAGAGAACCCGCCAAAACGGGCGGTGAGGACCCAATTTATAGTGCGTGTAAAGGGACCAGTAAAAGCAGGGGAAAATATCTAAAATAAATTTTAACGCAAATACAACAAGAGGTGATATTTAAAATCAATGCCGCACCTGGCTGACACAGCGCCGCCCTTAGAATGAGCAGCCTTACCTGCAAGCAGAGCTAACAAGGTTGCTTAAATCAGTTTCTGGTGATTGCCTCGAGCAGTCCACCTGACCCCTGACACCTGTAGCGCTACGTCGCCTGGCGCCCAAACAGCTTTCCCTATCCAAGATGGCGCCCAAGAATTACGGGAAGGGCGCTAAACGCGCTATGGAGAACCCGCCAAAACAGAGGTGAGGACCCAATTTATAGTGCGTGTAAAGGGACCAGTAAAAGCAGGGGAAAATATCTCAAATAAATTTTAACGCAAATACAACAAGAGGTGATATTTAAAATCAATGCCGCACCTGGCTGACACAGCGCCGCCCTTAGAATGAGCAGCCTTACCTGCAAGCAGAGCTAACAAGGTTGCTTAAATCAGTTTCTGGTGATTGCCTCGAGCAGTCCACCTGACCCCTGACACCTGTAGCGCTACGTCGCCTGGCGCCCAAACAGCTTTCCCTATCCAAGATGGCGCCCAAGAATTACGGGAAGGGCGCTAAACGAGCTATAGAGAACCCGCCAAAACAGCGGTGAGGACCCAATTTATAGTGCGTGTAAAGGGACCAGTAAAAGCAGGGGAAAATATCTAAAATAAATTTTAACGCAAATACAACAAGAGGTGATATTTAAAATCAATGCCGCACCTGGCTGACACAGCGCCGCCCTTAGAATGAGCAGCCTTACCTCAGACTCAGTTTGGAAATTGTTTTTGAGGTGCAGAAAACGTACACGGAAGAACAGATGCCCGTGCCTGTAGAGAGATGGCAACACGCCAGTTTACAACAATTAACCCTCCAGTGGTTGGGCTTTTGTATCGACATACATAAATTAAACAAGAGCATGTGTGTTTGTCATTATGTACATAAATTTAAATTAATACGCCTCGGTATATTTGAAAAAAAATTGAGTTTCTTTACTAAGTATACAAAGACTGGAGTAAGAGAGTGAGAATGTGTGTGTGTGTGTGTATATATCAGCACACTTTCCCTAGAACAACAAAGGATGACAAATCCTTGTCTTGCCAAAATTATGATTTGTCAGCTGTCGGACGTGTTTCGCCTGACCTGCAGGCTTGCTTCTTGGTGAGCAAGCCTGCAGGTTTGACAATTAAATCATAATTTTGTCAAGACACGGCGTCGTCACCCTTTGTTGTTCGAGGGAAAGTGTGCTGATTCGTATCGGACCGTGCTTGGGTGGTCCGCAAGACGACACGCCCTCTGGTTTGGAGCAACGGCAGGTTAATACAAGCAATGAGTGTTGGATATAGATATATATATATAGATATATATGTAACCAAAGTCCTGATCCTCCAAATATAAGGAGAGGATAAGCCACAGGTCCGGACCACAGACAGGCACACGTTCCAACAAAATCCAAGTAAGCAGGCTCACGGATGCATAGCAGACTTTATTGTTCCATGGTTAATGCAGACAAGTGTCCGCCCCAGACGCATTTCAATCGCCTCCGGGATCTTGTTCCATACATATATATACATATACACACACAAGCACACACATATGCTGGGAACAATTGCCCAATGTTACATACCATGGCATGTGATCACACCAAGTGGTAGAATGGGTGCTCTCAATTTTCCAACGGAACATATTTGGGCGTAGGATGGCATTAACTGCCAGTGTGGTATATCCATGTATGTGTGTAGGCACTGGGTGGCTTCCCATACATTGGGTGGCTATCCTGGGATATGGTGGCATTCCCTGGGCTGTCGGGCATATCTAGACACATGGAACATAGCAGTTAACAAGTTGGAATTGACTGACAGGTAAGGAATACCTGGGCACCTGTTGGTACTGACTGTCACATTACTGGGCCTGAAAACACAAAGGCATTGACAGGTACATGAGGGGGGTATACCGGCAAGCCATGAACAAGCTGAGGCATAAACTGCAAGGAGGGCACCTGCGCACCTACCATTGTTAAAAATCATTTTAAAGGCAAATGCCCCTCTTCACTCTTGTATTTCAAAACTCCCTGCAGTCCACATTTAGCTAGATCCTCTATAATGTTTACTATAGATCTGGTTCTGTGACTATATTTTAAAAATGTGCACAAGCCCTCCAAATCTACTGGCTGTTTGTCGGCATTGGACACTAGCAGTGGCTTATGAATGTGAAAGGCCTCCGGATATCTCCCATCCCCCTGCGCGCATCGCCAGTATACCCCGGATCACAAGCAGTCCCGGATCTCTCTTTAGAATTTTAGGTCGAGCCTAGCGTTGCAGCGCATGCACTGCTCGCTCTGCGAGGGATGCAGTAGTAGGGTATGTTTTAGAAGTGGAGTGGAAGCACAGCCCATCTTTTTCTTTGGCTGGCGTCATCGTCAATGGTAAATGCTGGCTTCCGATTGATAATGAGGCTTCTTAGTTCCTCCTTGTTACCGCCCTGTCTCCTTCTGTGACCGCCCATCAGGACTGGATCTTTACTTGTGGCCTTTTTTGTTTTCATTAGGGGCTTTGACAAAGGCGGCGCCTGTTTATTTTTTCATTGCACTTTCACTTTAACAATTGCTGCTGCCCCACCCAGTGAGTGCTGTGTGGGGCGATAGCCATTGATGCTTGTCCTCTATTTGCTTGGCCGCAATCTTCTGGCGATTTGTATTATTTGCCTGTATTTGTGCCTTTTCGTGTTATATTCCAAAAGCAGCATGAAAAGTTGGAAATGGAGCCGTTGTTTCAGTCCGATTGTGTCTTGAGCAGCATTATAAATGCATGGGCATTTTTCTGACAATGCAGCTTAATGCTTTATAATCATCTTGTGCTACGAAGCAGAATTTTAACCAAACATAGAACCAGATTGCACTGTGAGCTGCGGAATCAAAGCTGAAATGTAACTGGATGATTTGCTCATGTAAGGGACGGTGCAGACAGAGCATGCTATTTTTAGCTATGTCAGATGCCAGAGCATGCTCTCTTTCCAGATGGAGTCAGCTGCATTTTTATGTGCTCCTTCGAAACGAATATCCCATCTTGCCAAAGCAGGTGTGTCGGACCTAAAATATGTTTTCTGTGACAATGAACTTTAATGCATCTAGGAACCTCCTACGAGTGGGGGCATTTTCTTCATGTAGCCTTCCTGTTTTTTTTTTGCTCATGTTTTTTTTTTTGCTCACAAGAGAACGACAAAATTATTTAGCACAATGCTTAGACATTTACCTTGTGGTTCAAAGAGCGATGTCGGTGATTTGTGCATTTACGTTGTGATTTTGGAGCAGATTGTGGGGAGCTGGTGCTTAAGATACCTTCCTATTTTTGGGCAGTGGCGGTTTCCCTGCTTGCAATGAATGGCGTGCTGCGAAGGCGGTGTGCTGCTTTCGTGCGGGTGTGCACGGTCTTTTCTTCTGTGTGAGATTAACGGTCCTTTCATTCAATGGCCTCTCTTACTCAGAAGCACCTAGAAATCGCAACAAAGGGTGCACGTAGGTGGTGGCTGCGGAGGTGTGCTTCTGAAATTGAACAGCATCAGTGGGGGCCGTTCTTAAGGAAATCCCTGGGCTCTTCTGAAGAAAGCATGCATGTTTTACCATCTTGGTAACTCCTAAGAAACATTTTTACGTGGTATATGTTTTGATAATGCAGTGTTTTGCACAAACAAATTTCATTTCATTTATTCCATTTGTAACGCGCTCAGCTACTCAAGAGTGTCCCGGCGCGAACCAGAGGGGGGGAAAGAGACAATCATACAAAAAGGAATGTTTTCTGCTTTTTCTTAAAAGATGCAAGCTCCTGAGTGAGGCGAAGATCAAGAGGAAGGGCATTCCAGGCCCTACTAGCTCTGACCAATTAGTGCAATAAAGTAAATTTCGTGGAGTCCCTAAACAGCTTTGCTGTGCGCCACGCAGAAAATGCAAAACCCAGCCCTGTTGTGACTGCAGTTGGTTTTATGATCTAATTTGCAAAGGAGTTCTGTTTTGTTAGTTGGAAGAATACCAGTAAATGAACAAAACGTGTATTAACTCAATGGTAATTTAATTGTCAATATCACCGAAAGCTGACATATTTATACAATCTCGTAAAACCCGCGCACGGATTCGCTTTGCGGGCAGCAAAAGCTAAAGCAATCATCTGTGGATGGCTGAATTGTATGCTTTATTCTGCTACATATTCACGTTTGTTCATGGCCAGACCTAACTTCTCCCCTGAGATCCTGCTCCCATTGGCGGCTGGTGCTTTGAAAGTGGTGAGACTTGGTACTTGCCCTGGACTCCGCCTAGTCAAGCGAGCAAACAAGACCAAAGTGCTCTTGTAAGAGGGGTTCGGAGAGGTTAGCTTCCCCCCCCCTTCAACCCATTCACAAGAATCCTTTGAAAAAATGGGATAGAATCCCACAAACTGTGCTGTATTTATACTGATCAATTTTCACCTAAAGTTGCTCAAAACCCATAGGCTCAGAAAGAGCACCCATTAAATAATTAGGAACGTTCATGGTGTGCCAAGTCAGTAAAGCCTCACGCTCCCCAGGTGTTGACCCCATTTATTTCAAAATATGCAGTAGGCCCCATTTGTCAATTACTTCCATTGAATCAGAACCAGCATTTTGTCATGGATTATGTCCCTCATACCATTGGCGTACCCCTTATGCCAAAAGTTACATACTATATGACAGTACCAGAATTTACTACATCTATATGTCATGTGTTACCCACACGTCAACAATTACCTCTAGCACGTCAGGGCTAGCTAGCATTTTGTCATGAATGCTCCCTTATGCCAAGGACTACATACAATATGAAAGTGCCAGAATTTTGCCATTGACTGCATCCATATACCACGGTTGACCCATATGTCAAAAATTACTTCTAGTGTCAATGCCAGCATTTTGTCATGGTTGCCTGCCTGTGTGCAAAGGTTGTCCTCCCCAATGCCAAAAACCATTTCCAGTATTTTTCCACAGCTCTTCCATGTGCCAAAGAATTCCCTCCACTGTGCAAGCATTTTTCTCAGGGCACTTCTTAGCCCAAGAAATACACCTAGTATACAAGCAACTCACTCTTCCCAAGGGTGCCCCTTAATTCCACAAATTAGGTTCTTCCTGCCAGTGCCAGCATTTTGCCACTGGTGTCCCATATGCCAAGAATTACCTCCAGTGTTTTGCCATAGGTTCCCCAAAAAATACCCCAAGTATACCAGCATTTTGCGACTAGTGTCCCTTAAGCCAAGAATGACGTCTGATGCCAATGCACAGTGTTTCTACAGTTCGCTCCAACTCAGTGAGTACCAGTGTTCACGAGCATCCCTCACTCTGGACCTTCTGGCCTGCTGGAAGCCATTCTTCTAACTTACAAAATACACTTCTTAGTGCTGACCAACCTCTCGATTTTGATCGTCACAATAACCATTACATCTTTCCTATTCAGTTACAGTTGAAGAGTGCTCTCAAATTGATCACTGTCCTGATGATGATCTGACTTCATATAGAGGTCGAAACCCAATTGACAAACCATTAAACTCAAATTACCATATCTGTCCATTAATTGTCCAGAGTCTTGTATTATTTGCATACATACATCACATTTGCTGCACCGTGGTCACCTTTTCCTGAGCACTCTGCTGTCAATGAATAAACAATCTTGAAGAAATGTACTGTAACAAATATTTTTATTATGCCACTTTTGGCCATGCTTGTTTCCATATGTGATAATCTGCACATTAGTGACTAAATCCGACATCCACCATATATAATACTGTTTATGGAAAATTAAGTTCATTGTGAGCAACTGTTTTCTGTATCTCAGTTAATGTACCTGTGCCAGCATTTTACCTGGGTACCCCTTAATCGGGCCCACTGGAATTATGTGGCATGGGAGGGCTAAATTATGCAGCAAGGTAGGGTCAATTATGCGTCAAGAAAGGGGAAATTATGTGGCATAATGCTGCAAATTTTGTGATATTACTACATTGTCATTTTTACTTATTAACACTGTCTGGACATTGGCTGCACCTCATTAGTACCAGTTTAATACTCAAATATAGCAATAAGCAACAGAAAGGTGACCACTCAATGTTTGGAAAAGGCCTTCCACTGCACTGCAGCATGTGTTGCTGCAATTTTAGTAACATTTAAACCATGAACATTTTTTTTGTTAAACTGCAGATTATGCAGCAGATGATGCATTATGTGGCAAACGCAGAAAATATATAACAATGCGGAAAACGCAGCAGCCACACAATCCCATAATTCCGTTCCCCGTGCCCTTAATGCAAAGAATTACCTCCAGCATGTCAGTTTTTGGTCATCAGTGCCTCTGAAGGCCAAGAATTACCTCCAGTGGGCCACAGGCCAGCGGAGGACTTAGAAGCGTGTCACACACTTTCACATACACCCACTCCTTGTCAGTCACTCTCACTTACTTACTCACTCCCCATCATTCATTCTCACTCAGTCACTCACTTGCACTCGCTCACTTTTTCTAGCTTGATGTTGCTTATTCTCACTCCGTCTCATTCACAGTTACTGTCGAACACTGTTGCTTACTTCCCTTCTCTCCCCCCTGTCACACATACTGACATGCTCACACACATTTAAGCATGTTTTTCTTTTTTCTTACTTCGGTTGCCTGTGCTGGTCTGCTTTAGTTGCTGGTGCTGGGTAGATCACAGCTTCCTCCCGCCTCCATCACACACACCCGTAAACTGCAGTCTTGACTCTGTGCAATGATGCATAGACTCCAACATTCTTTGTGCCTGCTTTTTCACCTCTTTAAATAACACTATATCACAGTGCAGTAACAGTCTGAGTTCTCCTATCGTTTGCTGACTGTATGCTTGCCTTTGAAAGCCTGTGCTTCCTTTACAGCTAGTTTTATGCTATACAAATACCTCATCCGTTTCTCACCCTTTCCCATCTCGTCATGGGGGGGGCAGTGAGGCTTCTGAACCCCCCACCGTATGACTAGATGGGAGAAGACAAGGTGACAATGTGCTTGAGTATTCCCTGTCACTTCAGGGCTGGAGTCTAAAGCCCCCAGGGTTACCTCTATCAGTGTCACTGCAACACATCACCGATGGTAAGCCCTGAGGCATGGCAGCCCTGAGGCATGGCAGCCCCTGAGGCATGGCAGCCCCTGAGGCCAGATCTAGAACTGCGCCAGCTCTGGAATGTTTCTCATATGGCTGGTGCAGGTACCTCTCTGCACCTGCACCAGCCATCTGACACTTTTATACTGCCTCAGGCTGCAAATTAGTAGTCCATAATGGGTTATTGTTCAATACTGGGATAATAAAAGAGACAGAAACAAGAAGCGCAGGGTCCTGCTGCCCATAAGAGCAATCCACCACTGTCCGCCCCCCTTCGTATATTAACCACCATTAATTTAACCTTTCTATGACTGTTGGTTGGGGGCTTTTAAGAAGTTCTGTAGTGGAGGCCAGTGGGAATTAACATGTTTTATGGGGGGAGTGTACTTTCACCTGGATTCATTCAGAAGATGCATTGTCTCAAATAACCACCATAAGTAATGCAGTGTTTAAGCAATGGTACTTTTATAATTAAGTCGGTTACACTTTTTGCCACCATTCGCCAGGGGTTGAGTGTTAATCACTCTGTAGAATCTAGGCTTTCTTACTCTACACACTGTAGTTTTAGTGTTTACTGCAAACGCCATCCTAGAGGGTTCAGCAACCTGTGATGCTGCAGGCTCTTTTCATTGTTTAGATAGTGAAGGTAGCCTAGATCATAAGATCCTGAAACGAGTTTGGTTTATGGTCTCTGCTTCTCTGACTTGGTACTACTATATAGGTTGTGGCCGTGCTTTTAATGTGAACTCCTGCCTCTTTTAGGCTGATGCAAACAATGTGTTGCATTTGTCTTCAAAATGGTTTATGCATATTAAACCTAGATATAGTACAGTGGTTTTTAGGTCGAGCCTCGCCAGCGCATGCGCTGCTCTGCAAAGCATGCTGTATTCAGGTAGGGACTTGAAGCTCCGCCCACTCTCCACCCATATTTATCATTGGCTTGTGTCATTGTCCACTGTTTTAAACTGTGGCTGTTCATTGGTCAATAGGCTTAGTACTCCCTCCTTAGTACCGCCTTTTCTCATTTTGTAACCTCCCATGGGGATACCCCGTTATGTGTGTTGTTACTCGGTAGGCTTTAATTACAGCCACCGAGCACTATTTTCTCAAATAGCTTTGTCCTGCCTGCTGTTGCAAGGAGGAAACGCTCTCCCCTAACGCTTTTGTTAAAAAAAATGTATAGCATTAATGCATTTGCATGCAATAGATCTCGCATTTACGAGAGTTTAAGCTATTGGCATTGTAAATGAAAATGCCTTTTATTTATATTTGAAAATCAACACATAAATAAAAGGCATTATCATTTGTAATGCCAATAGCTCAAACTCTCGTAAATGCGAGACCTATTGCATTGCAAATGCTTGTTTTACAAGCAGTAAAGGTGAATTACATAACCTACCAATGACGTAATGCCGGACCATGCAGCCGATGCCGTGGGGAGTGTAGGGGGGACAAAACCTCTTCAAGCGGGGAGGGTGTGTGTGGGGGCACATTCAGCCCACGGGAGATGCATATTTATTAGATATGATAGACTCGGGGGCACTCATTTTGTCGGAGGGGTCCCATCATTTTGCGTTGCGCCACTGGAAACGACATGATAATCATCTTATCACCTATCTTGAATAAGGTTAAGGCAGCAATAGATTTAATATATTAAATAAACTAGGAATTGCATCGGTTCCCCTTTGGCCTAGGTAATACATAGGCGGTGAACCTCAACCTATGTCCTTAAATCCGCAGAGCTCCGCTAGCAAGTCCCATTGGTTCCCTGCAGGCAGAAGCCTGCAGTGCACTCACTTCAGGCGGTACTCGGTGCAGTGCAGGGGACAGATAGGGCTGCAGGAGTGTTCCTACACCACGATTCAAGCAAGTTGTCGGAGGTATGGGGGAAGTGCAGTGTGAAAGAGTAAAAGAAGTCTGAAAACGGCCCATGCATTGGTCACCGACCCCCAACAAGCTGGCCGGATGACCAGGTTCGCCCATCACCTCTGTATGGAGTAGTTTCTTTTCTGTAACTCCAGTTCTGTAGTAGGGGTATCTCTGTTATAGTCATAATCTAGTGAATAGTCCCGCCCATGTGCGCGGACCCCGGAGCAATAAAAAATAATCTCTAAAAGGTGACAAATCATGCAGACCTGCATACACCTTTAAGAGAGAATTTAATTTAAAGACAGATAATGCAGCCTATACCCACAGGCTACACTGTCCAGTACTTCAACTAGAATTCCACCAAAATCCACAAACAGCACTGCCTGTCCAGTTTTTCTCCCCATAGGAAAAAACCCTGCCTCTACCAGCAAAAGCCACTGGAATGATAGAGAGGAAGGAGTGGACAGACAAGCCCCATAGGCTGCCATTATGTGGCTTGGAACAGGATACTGTGCCTTTAAGAAAACTTTCCAGTTTTCCAGAACTTTCCCCAGTATCCCAGAATGCCCAGCAGGTCCCATTTACTTTCAGTTCTTTTTGAAGGCGTAGCACGCCAGACCTGTAGCATTATCCATATGAATAAGTATCTCTCCACCGGGGAGGAGGGCGGGCGCTTATGACTATAACAGAGATACCCCTACTACAGAACTGGAGTTACAGAAAAGAAACTACTCCTTCTGTAGTAGGGGATCTCTGTGTATAGTCATAATCTAGTGAATAGAATGGCAAGCCCATCCCCACACAACAAAAGCGGTGGAGAACACATAAGACACAACCACTACTGTGCGAACAAATTTCGCAGCGAAGCCTGCCCAACCTGAGCATCTGCCCTGGCATCCGAGTCCAGACAGTAATGCGCAGCAAAGGTATGGACCGACTTCCAAGTGGCCGCCTTACAGATTTCCGCAATCGGAACATTACGCAGCAAAGCCGTCGTGGCAGCTTTGCCCCTGGTGGAATAAGCCTTAGGTTTACCCCCTAAGGTCTTATTAGCCTTTTGATCACACAACTGTATGCAGGACACAATCCACCGAGAGATGGACTGCTTAGAGGTCGCAAGACCAGTCCTGACTGAGCCATAATTAACAAACAATTGGTCAGACCTACGAATATCCTTGGTCTTATCCAGATAAAATTTCAACACCCTACGGACATCCAGGGAATGGAGAGCCCTTTCCGCTGGTGAAGAGGGATTCTGAAAGAACGTAGGTAAAGTTATGGTCTGATTGACATGAAAGTCAGAGATAACCTTAGGAAGGAACTTAGGGTGAGTACGCATCACAACCTTAGCAGCATGAAACACAGTATAAGGTTCTTGACAACATAATGCTTGAAGTTCACTCACCCTGCGGGCCGACGTAATGGCCACTAGGAACGCCGCCTTCCAGGATAGGTGCTGCAATGAAGCCTTGTGAATAGGTTCAAAAGGCTCTCTCATCAGTCTGGACAGCACCACATTCAAGTCCCAAGAAGGCGAGGGAAGTCTGACAGGAGGGAACACCTTCTTCAAGCCTTCCAAAAAATCCTTGACCACAGGAATCTGAAAGAAGGACGTCTGTGAAGGGCACTTCCTGTAAGCAGTCAAAGCAGCCAGATGAACCTTAATGGAATGGAAATTAAGGCCAGACTGCGCCAGATGCAAAAGGTATGGAAGGATGACATCTTCCTTACATGTTGTCGGATCAAAGTTCTTGGACTTACACCAGATACAGAACCTCTTCCACTTGTAAGCATAGGATGTCCTAGTGGAAGGTCGCTTAGACTCCTTCAGAATGTCCATACAATCTTCTGGTAGATTCAGATGACCGTATTGCACTATTTCAGGAGCCATGCCGCCAAACTCAAAGACGAGAGGTTGGGGTGCACCATCCGCCCCCCGAACTTCGTGAGAAGGTCCGGCCTGCACGGCAACCGCATGTGAGGAAGGAGAGACCGGTGAAGAAGGTCCGTGAACCACCACTGCCTGGGCCACTCCGGGGCGATCAGGATCATCCGCGCCCTGGACTGGGACAGCTTGATGAGCACCGCCGGAATCAGGGGAATGGGTGGAAAAGCGTACAGAAAGCTGTTCGACCAATCGATCCATAGCGCATTCCCCAGCGTCCCCCGCTGGTAGTACCTGGATGCGAAGTCTCGGCATTTGCTGTTTTCGGCGGTGGCGAACAGATCTACGTCTGGAGTCCCCCACCTTGCGAAGACTTCTCCTAGTACTTCGTCGTTTATGACCCATTCGTGGTTTTCCTGAATCAGCCTGCTCAAGGCGTCTGCCTGAGCATTCTGCACCCCTGGCAGATGTGTGGCCGTGATCGTCAATCCTTGGGCCAGCAGCCAGCGCCAGATCGCCTGCGCCTCCTGCGACAGAGTGCGCGATCTCGACCCCCCCTGCTTGTTGAGGTAATACATCGTGGTTGTATTGTCCGTCTGTATCAGCAGCGAGTTGGTCTGGAAGGACGGAAGGAAAGCCTTCAGTGCCAGGAAGACAGCTCTGAGTTCCAGGAAATTGATGTGGTACGTCGATTCCAAAGGAGACCACTGCCCCTGAATCTGCAGGTCCCCGGAATGCGCACCCCAGCCCTGGAGAGAAGCATCCGTCACCACATTCGTCGTGGGAATGTCCTTGTGGAAGGGAACCCCCTTGAGGAGGTTTTCCACCGAACACCACCACTTCAGAGACTGACGAGCATGTAGAGACAGTCGGATCTTGTCGTCCCAAGAGCCTGTCTTCTGATCCCACTGATCCTCCAAGCACTCCTGCAGTGGTCGCATCTGTAGACGTGCGTGCGGAGTGAGGAAGATACAGGAGGCCATCGATCCCAGCAGAGACGACACCTTCCTCACAGTCGTCGATGGAGCAGTCCTGAGGTCCTGAGCCTTCCGAAGGAGTGATAACCGTCTCTCCTCCGAAGGAGACACGCTTGCTGACCGCGTATCTATGGAGGCCCCCAGGTACTGTATGCACTGTACCGGAGATGGGACCGATTTGGACATGTTGACGTGTAACCCCAGCTTGTTCAAGAGCTCGCACGTCCAACGGAAGTGTTCTTGCGCTTCCTCGAAGGATGACGCCTTGATCAGCCAATCGTCCAGATACGGGTAGACAAACACCTTGTTCCTCCGCAGGTGTGCCGCCACCACCGCCATGCACTTCGAAAAAGTCCTGGGAGCTGACTTTAGCCCGAATGGCAGTACTGTGTATTGATAGTGATTGGCGCCGACTTGGAATCGCAGGAACTTCCTGTGCTTCTGTGCTATGGGCACATGGAAGTACGCATCCTGTAGATCTATGGCACAGAGCCAGTCTCCCCGTTGTAGCTGAGGGTAAATCTGGTGCAACGATAGCATGCAAAACTTTTCTCTGCGAATCCACTTGTTTGCTTGTCGCAAATCCAGAATGGGCCTGAACTCGTTCTTGTCCTTCTTGCGAACGAGGAAGAACCGAGAGTACAGACCTCTTCCCCTTTGAGACAAAGGTACTTCTTCTACCGCCTTTTTTCTCAACAAGATGTCTGCCTCCGCCTGGAGCTCCCTCAGCTGGAAGCGAGAGCTGACCGGCGGAATCGCTGGAGGCGGGCTGATGAACCGAAGACTGTATCCATTGCAAACAATATTCAGCACCCACTTGCCCTGAGTAATTTTTCTCCACTCTGCCGGAAAAAATCGAATGCTTCCCCCCCACTGGAGTGGGTAACGGTTGAGGGGGAAGTAACAGCTCAGGGCCGAGACCCGGCCGGGCCCTTGTTTGTGGTAGTAGCCTGCTGGCCACCTCTGCCCCTCTGGCGCTTCTGGAAGGGCTTGCGGAACTGCTGCTGTTGTGGCTGCTGCGGTCCCGAGCCCTGCCCACGCCCTCGGCCCGACGACCCGAACCTCCTCTGGAACGGTCGTTTCTTTTTCTCGGCCTTCTCTAACCCGACGGCCGTCAGGGTTTCCGCTTCAGCCTTCATGCGGGCCATTTCATCGTCCGCATGCTTCCCGAACAGGGTCTCCCCCGAGAAGGGCAAGTTGGCCACTCTCTGCTGCGCCTCCGGCTTGAGGGACGTCAGGCGCAACCAGGAATGCCGCCGCTGGTGGACGCCATGACAGTAGGCGTGGGCGGCCAATAGCGATATATCCGCTGCTGCGCTGATCGTTTGGTTAGAAACCAGCATGCCTTCGCGCACCGTCTCCAAGAAGTCCTCCTTCTTGTCACGTGGCAGGAGGTCCGCATATTGCTGCAGGGATTCCCACAGGGCCCAGTCGTAACGGCCCAACAACGCCCCTGCACTCGCCGCCTTCATCGTGGTGGCAGCGGTACCACACACCTTCCTGCCCGCAGAGTCCAGCCAGCGGCTTTCCTTGTCCGGTGGCACCGTGGAGGCCGGGGCGGTCGCATGTTGTTTTCTCGCCGCCGTCACGATAACCGAATCCGGTTTCGGGTCCCCTCTCAAGAATGACGGATCCGACTCCGGGGCCCTATATTTCTTCATGAGCCTGGACGGAGCGGCCTTCGCTGTTGCGGGAGTGAGGAACAGTTCCAAAGCTGGTTCCACCAGTCCAGGCACGAGAGGCAGGAGGGGGCGAGACAAGTGTCTTTTATGAAGCGTCTCAAATATCACGGACGTCGTGGGTGTTGGAACCGTCACCGTGATATTCAGCTTCGCAGCCCCTCGCAACAGCACCTCCTGGAACGAGACCAAGTCGTCCACCGGCGACACCCTAGTCCCCGGGGAGTCCGACAGCGTCGGGGAAAGGTCCCTGTCCGAGGAGCGCGACCTGGACCTATACCTTCTGCGGCGTCGTCTAGAGTCTGACGAGGATCGCCCTCGGCTCCGCGATCGTCGCCTCCTGTGAGAGCGGGAGCGCGACCTCTTCGGCTTAGGCCTGTCCGCCGGTCTCGCTGGTCCAGGCGACCGTGGGCGTCGTGGCTTCGGGGTCCCTTGCGGCGGAGTCGGGTACCGTGGAAGGGAAACCGACCTCGGGGGGACCGGCGGCGGCACCGCAGGAGTGCTTGGCAGCAACAGAGGCCGGGGTGGCGGAGACAGAGTCCGCGGCCGCGGAGGAGGCGGTGGAGGAAGTGGAGACGGTGGTGGCGGTGGTGGTGGTGGTGGTGGTGGCGGTGGAGGAGGCGGTGGCAGAGGTGGGAGAGGAGGAGGCGACGGAGACCTCCGAGGCGGGGTATACACCACTGAGTACACCGATCCCGGCGACTCTCTCTTCCTCGACGTCGACGTGTGCCTCGACGTCGACCTGCGCCTCGACGGCGATCTTCTCGGCGTCGATCTCCTCCTCGGCGTCGACTTATGTCTCGACGGCGACCTCCGCCTCGACGGCGACCTCCGCCTCGACGGCGACCTCCGCCTCGACGGCGACCTCCGCCTCGACGGCGACCTTCGCCTCGACGGCGACCTCCGCCTCGACGGCGACCTTCGCCTCGACGGCGACCTTCGCTTTCTCGACGGCGACCTTCGCTTTCTCGACGTCGATCTCCTTCTCTTCATCGACGGCGAGCTGCGAGCCCTCGACGCCGAACGCCGACGCCGGGTCTTCTCTCGACGTCGACCGCTGGACGCAGTCGAAGACGGCGTCGTCGCCGACGACGCCGATGTAGTCGACGGCGGCCTATTCAGGTCCCTCGACGCCGATCGTCGACGCCGTTTCTCCCCAGAGCCCTGGGGAGACGGCGAACAGACGGTGGTCATCCTCCTCGACGTCGCCGTCGACGCCCTCGACGTCGACGGGGAGCGGGAGCGTTTACTGGTCTTCCTGCCCCTGGGGAGCCCCCCAGAGGCCTCAGCATGGGCCAAATCAGCCCCTCCAGACCCACCTGGTGCCTTCAGTCTTCGCTCCTCCAGAGCTTGAAGCCTGCTCTTCATCCTGTCCCTCAGGGTTCTTGCTGAAAACGAGTGGCAGATGGTACAGCTTTCAGGCACGTGGGACTGGGGAAGGCAAGCTATGCACACCTCGTGTGGGTCAGTTTTAGCCTTCTTTCGACCACATTCCGGGCACTTGTCGAACAAGCCAGGCATGTTGACAGTACCAGCTATTAAACACAAGAAAAAGTGACAAAAATTGCCAAAATCTCAATGAAAACCTTGAAAAAGGTAGAGCTCAATGCTCCAGGGTCCTGCTAGCAGGAGCCGGAAAAAAGAACTGAAAGTAAATGGGACCTGCTGGGCATTCTGGGATACTGGGGAAAGTTCTGGAAAACTGGAAAGTTTTCTTAAAGGCACAGTATCCTGTTCCAAGCCACATAATGGCAGCCTATGGGGCTTGTCTGTCCACTCCTTCCTCTCTATCATTCCAGTGGCTTTTGCTGGTAGAGGCAGGGTTTTTTCCTATGGGGAGAAAAACTGGACAGGCAGTGCTGTTTGTGGATTTTGGTGGAATTCTAGTTGAAGTACTGGACAGTGTAGCCTGTGGGTATAGGCTGCATTATCTGTCTTTAAATTAAATTCTCTCTTAAAGGTGTATGCAGGTCTGCATGATTTGTCACCTTTTAGAGATTATTTTTTATTGCTCCGGGGTCCGCGCACATGGGCGGGACTATTCACTAGATTATGACTATACACAGAGATCCCCTACTACAGAACTGTGTTAACAAGTTTCCATCCGTTTATTTTGTGACCATCAAGTACTTTCGATTAATTCTGGGTTATTAATCTCAGAGTAATTAATTTTGAGTCAATATCGGTTTCATTTGTGAGCATTAATACTGTATTAAACTCTTCATTTTAAATTGATTATTTTGTTTTTATTTTCTTTTTTTACGAACTTTGTTGTAATGATTGGGTTTAAAAAAAATTCAACCTACAGGTGGCAGTGTTGCACCATGTACACACATTTTCCTAACTATGTCTAGTTACATTTTGAGTGTTTTATGGGTTTATAGTAGGCCTAGTTTATAGATACTTGTATCTGTAACTTAATTAAAATTAATCATTCGCTGTCATGACACCTTAAACCTTTGTGTATATTTCATTTCTGAAACCTTAATCTTAGTCCCGAATGCGGACCTCCAATGTCGCACTGTTCTTTTCTTTATTTTTGATTTCGCAAAGGTAATTAAACAGGTAAACACGTCACGCGCTCAATATACATACAGGAAAAGCCACGCTGCTATTATGTGAATCATAATGTTATTAAAGAGAAACGTTTAGTTGAACTAAGTGTTTAGCCAACAGATATACATGTAGTGGTACGGCTTTGCCCATTAACAATGTTAAAACATCACCCAAAGTGCCTTGCCAAACTGTTTTATTTACAACCCTTCTGAATCTCCTATCATTCCAAAGTTGACGTGGCAGCAACACCGGAAATTAAATATGGCCTTCCGCCCATCAGGAGAAGCGAAGACCAGCCGCGCGCCACCCTGTCTCCTCACAGAGGCGATAACACATTTACCCACCCACATACACCGCGATACGCAGCGTCTAACAGCCCTTTGCGTGTCCCTGAGCAGAAATAAACTGACAATTTGTGTGTTGGAGCCTGAGCATTCAGACACGGGGGGCGGGCTTTCAGAGGGGTTCTCTGACGTGACGTGGAAGCTGCAAGTCGAACTCGAGGGGAAGACGCTGCCTGTAGAGAGAGGAGAGGGCTTGTTTCGATTTAAATACAAGTGAAGAGTGAGAGGATACTGTCAGCGCCCTATTTCCTCATGTAGATGCCAAGGAGAAATGTTCTCTATTTCACTCAGAACAAGCATTTACAATGCAATGGTCTCGGCATTGTTAAAGTTAAAGCTATTGGCATTGCTCATGACATTTTTGTTTATGTTTTTGTTTTTAAAACATTTAACCCCTTGGCTGCGGCAGGAATTCCGCCGCAGCGCTGGGGGGGGTTTGGGGGCAGTGCGGTGGCACTGTGCTCATGACGGAGCCACTCCGTCATGAGTTACGGTTGAGCTGTGCTCATGACGGAGTGTTTCCGTCATGACTCTACCCACTGCGCTAATCGCCAGCACAGGTGGGGAATTAGCGCCGCGTGGGCGGAGCGGCCGCCAACGGCCGCAGCATGACGGAACCACTCCGTCATGAGCACACGGCGCCCGTGGCTCATGACGGCGTGGTTCCGTCATGAGCACGGAACGGGTTAAAGAAACGGCATTGTTATTTACAATGTCAATAGCTTAATCACTCTCAAATGCGAGACCTATTGCATTTGCACCCACACACAGAGCCACACACCCAAAGCCACCCAAACACACAGAGCCACCCACACTGAGCCACTCACATAGAGCAACCCACACACAAATAGAGCCACCCATAGAGCCACCCAGAGAGCCACCTACACACACAGTTACCCACACACAGACAGACCCACCACACATAGAGCCACCTACCAAAAAAGCCACCCACACACACAGAGCCACACACACAGAGCCACCCACACACACACAGACCCTCCCCCACACACACAGAGCCACCCACACACACAGCCACCCCCACACAGAGCCACCCCCACACAGAGCCACCCCCACACAGAGCCACCCCCCACACACACAGAGCCACCCCCCACACACACACAGAGCCACCCCCCACACAGAGCCACCCCCACACAGAGCCACCCCCACACAGAGCCACCCCCCACACACACAGAGCCACCCCCCACACACACACAGAGCCACCCCCCACACAGAGCCACCCCCACACAGAGCTACATGGTGTGAGGTGAGGGTGGGAGGGGGGCTGGGGGATCGGTGGGTCGGGGGAGGGGGGCCATTTAGCAGTGTGGCATAAAGGTACGGACAGCTGCAGGGCCACGGTGGTGCACAAGAGCCGGGAGGGCGAGGGTGAAGCGCTCTCTGGGGAGGGATGAGGGTCGCGGTACAGGGAGCAATGCTGGAGAGGGCGGGGGGTGGTTGCACTTAGTGATAGCTGAGCTGCAGATTGCTGCTGCACCTCGGCTTCGCCCGTTGCATAGGGGACCCATGCGGCCTTTAGCGGAGGGTCGGTCGTGGTGGTGCTCAGGAGCAACAGGGGGAAGACCTGGGGGTAGGCAGGAGTTGCGTGGTATTTATCCCGAAGCCTTTCGTCCTTCAGAGGCCGGTTGGGTGGGTCACAGTTTCAGCGGGGCGCCCAGGAGCCATTGGGCAGGGGGGGTAGGTGATGGCCGGGAGGGGCCAAGGAGTGTATGGTAATGGAGGAGGCGGGAAGGGCCGAAGGAGACCAGTGCAAGTGGCGCCGATCAGACTGTCACCCAATGCCAGCCAAATGGGAAATGATTTAGCATTTTGTGGATGTAAAATGCATCACTTTGGAGAGCTATTGAGTGTCGTCGAAATGCACAGCCAAAACAAATGCAAAGAGATGTTGGGTTTACTACTCGGTCTTCTTCCATGTGCACCTACATTAGTTTGTTACCGCACGGTTTCTCACGAAAAGAATGAACATAAAGAGATGTAATATGTCCGAAGTTGGTGATAGCCTGATCAGCCCCAAAGCTCTTGATGACGTGTACCTAGCGCCTAACACAACCCCATCGGTGAGCGCACTGTGTAAGGACTCCACACATAAAATTACGTGCACATCAGCCACCTTGTTTCTGATCACCACAAGCCTCAAGAGTGTGAAGCCTCTACAGTCACTGCATCCTAAACCCTCCACCCATGCATTACCTAGACCAACATACTTCCTCTCCCATTCATCTGTCTGTGTGCTCTACCACAGTCACCAAGTATCCCTGGAAACTGTCTCACGGCCACTAAGTCCCTTTGTAACATCAAAACAAGCCCCCCCCTGCTCCAGACCACTGTTTGCTGATGTGTCGTTTTAAGCCATGCTAGCGTCGCTCCCAACTCCTTTGCTTACTCCGTCCATGACAAGAGTGATGGGCTCCTACTCTCTTAAGCACGGTGCTCTGAAATCAGACAAGGCACTTACTGCTTCAATACTACGGTGTCTCACCTTAACGACGTCTGGCACTGTCCACAACATGAACAGGAGGAAAGGACGAGTGCGTGTGAGTGAATAGCCCTGCCTGGAGGAAGTCCCGCCCACGGAAACACAAAAGAAAGAGAAGACTGGTGGATCGCTCACTAATCTGTAGTTCGCTAGGTTGCGAACTGATATGGCTGCCATCTTGAAACTACAACTTTTTCATAACTCCGAAAGAAACCTTACTATAAAATTAAGATTTGTAAGGGTATTTAAAGTTATTGATGTGAAATCGAGCCTGTGTGATAAAAACGAAGCTTTATGACCAGCTGTCCTGTCCCTTCTCTAGCCCTATTTCTGCTCATTTCAAAATATGCACCACTCACTTTTTCTGCACTCTACTTCATGTTCATATTGGTATGGCACAATGCACCTAGCACTTTCCTCTTGACTGAGCACAGATTCAGCAATAATGCTACCGAATTAGCATGGCTTTTAAACGGGGAGCAATGTCTGCTATGTGATCTTAACACGAGACTAAATAGCTCTTTTACTGTGTTTTTTATTGTAACGAACATTTTTATTGTAAGTTTTAATTAACTTAATCAATATTCATTCACTTTCGGTCCTTGCCACTCAAGCATGTTAATGCGTCTCATATTCTGAATATATAGACCCACAACTTCTGCTGGTTTTGAGGCGGAATCTCTCGGATTTGGGATCACTAGGTTATGTAATAATAATAATAATGTAGGAAAGGATTTGTTAAGGGCACTTGGACTTGTTTACAAAAATGGTAGGTGTGCGCATAATATCGTTGAAAAGTACACCCCCACTCAGGTATTCGGCCCCCAACAAAAAAGAACGAGGTGCAACGTCGTGTAATGGTGGATAACTTCTGGTTGCGGGGTGAGAGGTTAATACGAAACGCTGTGTACATGGAAAAGAGTGGATAGGAAAATACATTCCAGGAAGCAATCCGCTCTTCAGCTTTCCAGCCGGGTTTGGTAAACGGACGCTTAAATTGTGGAGCGTGAGCACCGGTTTGTGTGATCAAGATGAAAAAAAACCACAATCCTAATTCCTGGCCCCGGTGCCTATAGCAACGGACATCCGTCTCCTAGGAAACTAATCTTGTGGTATTCGAACAATGCACCGGGGGCCTTTAATCTGCCGAACACTGGGAATCTATATTCAAGGCTGCTTCTCCTTCTCCCTCACCATTAGGAACGGGGCGGCGGCGTGTTCGAAATCCAAACAAGCACTCTTCGTTGTAGTCAAGTACACCTGAGGGTAACTGTTCGTTTTTCAGCAAACAGATGTTCCTCGAACCTCCTCCACCCAGAGTCCTCAAGGGTACAAAGGCCAAGAAACAGACAACATGTCGGGTTGGAGGGAGGGGGTTGAGCACAAAGGAAGGTGGTTTATTTTTCTGTTCGCATGGCAAGGGATTACACCATCAAACAGCACCTTTCACTCTGCCATCCTGCCTGAATGAGACAGGGTGGGTGCAAAGAGCGCAAGAGACAGCGGTAAAGCAGAGGCAGCTGTTGGCACTCCAGATGATTGGAAACGGCGCATTCAGAAACTTCTAGTGCTGGGCATACACACACATAAACGTGGTGCATTAACAAAAACCTCCTCTCTAAGCCAGAACACCTTGACTTTCCCTCTAACAGTACTGCAGAAAAGAAGAAAGGAAACAGGAAACAAGCACACCACTGCCTTTCTCTGAGGTGAAGCAGAAATGCTTCAGAGAAAGGCAGCGGCATTTTCGGATTCGGGGGCGTGTTTTCGGATTCGGGGGCGTGTTTTTCTTTTTCTCCTCTCTTGCCATTGGCTGGAGGAGAGAAAAACACGCCCAGCGAAAAGTAACAAAAAAACACGCCCCCGAATCTGAAAAGGACGGGGCTTGTTTTGCGAGACAAGCCTCTTCTCCAATGGCTGGCCAGCATTTAAGAGGCCAGCCAATGGAGAAGAGGGGCGGGTTCAAGCCCCTCTTCTCCAAGTCATTATATCTCGCGAGCGAGACTGCGCAAGCGCAGCCTTCGCTAGCCGAGACCTAAAAATGAGGAAAACAAGTTTTCATGTTTAGGCCACAGAGGGCTATTACTAACGCCAGCTTTGTGCAACCGAGATCGCGTGCATAGACATTTGCAGCAAGCTCTGGACAACAGGTCAAGCCAGTGCCCCGTCACTTCCCAGCCCCATGCCTCCTAAAGCGCTGTGCATCACCTTTGGCTGCGAGCAGAGAATGTGGGCACATCGCATGGCCTTCAACCATGCCATGCGCTGGCCCCCTTGTATCGGTGCACGCTGCACTGTTGCACTCAGCCTTTGCTCAGCCGTCTGCTGTGCATGGTCTTTGGGCATGCAAAGAATGCTCCGGGTGCCTGAGCCCGGATGTGGCTCAGCCAAGCGTCATGCAACGGCCCCTGTGCCTCACAGGATGAGGCATCTGGCTTTGACCACTTGCAGTGGGCCACGGGAGGAGGACGAGGACCAGGCCGAGCCCGGGCACCACAGTAGCAGTAGCATGTCCAGGGCAAAAGGGCTCACCTGCTACCAGGCCCGGCTCCAGGAATTTTTATTTGGGTAGACCAAGGGTGCATTTGGGTTGGCCACTGCGGGCTCGATTTGTCACTTATATGTCTAGGCAGGCCTGCTTCAGGGCCCTCCTTTATCTCATCTTTGTCTTACAAGGCCCAGTAAAACACACTCTTTTCCAAATCTCTTTCTAAATATTATCACTCTCAAAAAGTGTTTTTTCTATGTAATGTTCCTTTGAGGGGAAGAGGAGGTTTCTGAGGTGGGAGTATCAGGCAAGTGACACTTCTTGGGCTCCCTCTGTGCGAGCTGTCAGGGAGAATCCCTCTTTATTACTACCTCCACCTGACCCCGGACTCTGCAACGCACTCCCTTACAGGCTCCCTCTGTGCGAGCTTTCAGGGAGAATCCCTCTTCATTACTACCTCCACCTGACCCCGGACTCTGCAACACACTCCCTTACAGGCTCCCTCTGTGCAAGCCTTCAGGGAGAATCCCTCTTCATGATTACCTCCACCTTACCCCGGACTCTGCAACGCACTCCCTTACAGGCTTGATTACCCACTACTTCTCTCCAGTGCACCTTATCTCACAGCTGACCTTGGGCCCCAGCCCCATATCAGGCACCATCGGCCTCCACTTTCATTTTTCCCGGTAAAAACATTAGTAAAATCACCTTCAAACACAAAACATTTTATATAGCAATAAATATAATTAGCACACACTTTAAAGTATGTTCCACAGAAGCCCTTATGACCCGACTGCTAATTAAATAAACAAAAACAGAAAGGCCATGACAGGGCCGGGTTTAGCGCTGATGCGAAAGTCTTTTTTGGCGCCACACCAATAACCTATTTCTCTGTAAATACCTTTACTACCACCTTCCAACAGTGCCCCTCATCGCTCCATGCCCCCCTATTGACCTCCTCCTCGGATTCCCTCACTGCCACCAGTGCCCCTCATCTCTCCATAGCCCCTCCCCCTCATGACCTCCTCCTCGAATTCCCTCACTACCACCCTCCACCAGTGCCCCTCGTCTCTCCCTAGCTCCCCCCTTCACCCCATGACCGCTTCCTCAGATTCCCTCACTGCCACCCTCCAACAGTGCCCTTCATCGCTCCATAGCCCCTCCAACTACCTCCTCCTCAGATTCCCTCACTGCCACTCTCAAACAGTGCCCCTCATCTTTACGTAGCCCCTCTCTCATATGCATTTCATTTGTTGTATAGCGCAACTCATATCAGTGTAGTGTGTGTCAGTACTTTACACCACGCACACATTATACAGAGACAATGAATCATACAAGTATATAAATCAGACTACAGGGAATGTCACATAAGCCACTGAGGATTAAAAGGTGTATGAATCACGTACTCCATACTGGTGGACAGTATATTTTAGGAGGGTTTGGTCTGGGGAAACACAACCTTAGGATTTAAAAAGTATTCCATGGGGGTCAGCTTTACTGGTGAAAATGTATATCTGCCCAAACATACTCATTTTAGCAACATTAGAATAATGAAAGACTGAGGAAGTTCTAACTATATCACCAAACAAAAAAAGTGAAGTTCTAACTATACCATTCATGTTTGTTTGCAGCTCTTTGGTGACAGGTCATAGGTCACTGTCCTATGTTAGAATTGTAACTTCTGAACTGCAAGTAACACAAGGATCTCTGTGACAAAGGCAGTAACCCACTGAGCTTCCACATAAAATACAGTTCATCTGCAATTAAAAACTACTAACAGACAAATGATTGCTCTCCAGCAGGATCATTAATCACCAGCGTTATCTGGGCATTTTGAATTGTTGTCCTGCATCGGCCATGATAATGATAAAAACGGTTTAAATGAAGCGCACACGGAGTATGTGTCCTGCTGGGCCTGTGCAGATTTTAAAAAGAAAATCAAATAGTAACACATTCTCTTACCTACTCCATTAGTCAAACTTTCCGTCACAGCCTGATGTGATAAACTGCTGCAGGGGTCAGGAAAGGTGAACAGGAATAAACAAACTTCTTTTTTCCTGCACTGCATAGAAAAAGAAATATCGACGCAGCAGGACAGTAGGCAAAGGTTACCATTGTCAAAGAAAGGACTTGTCCCTTTCACCATGTGGAGATGAAGGGGTGAAAAAAATAAACAAAGCCTTGTTAACATGTAAATGGTCTTTTACAGACCTGTAAAGTACTCTGGTGCTGCTGTGATAATCTCAAAAACTGTGTGCGCGCGCCAGGGAAGCTGTCTCGGCTTGGGCTGACACACACGACTGGGGGTGGGGGGGGAGGGGGGGGGAGGGGAGGGGCGGTTGGAAGCACTTTGAGCCAAATGGCGTTGCATGCCTGCCTTCAAGCCCTCACTGCGAGGGCCAAGGCTCCTGTTTGGGCGGGCCAGGCTCATGTTTGGGTGGGCCTGGCCCACCCGCTAGAACCAGGCCTGCCCTGCACCCTCCCCTTGTGCATGGGAGTACAGTACACCTTAGGCCACATGCTTTGGGCATAAGGCTTGGGCGCAGGCCAGGCCCTGTACCAGCCTCTGTGCCATCTAACATCGAAATTGATGTGCATGTCCTCCTAACACAGGATGGCCACTGAGCCTGCGGCACATAGTCTTTATCTGTGTGCAGCAAGCTCTGGGTGCAGGGCCTGTGCAGACCTTCATGTCCACAGAGAGGGCCAGCTTTAACTCTGGTGGCTCCCGGCGCAAGAATGTTTGTTGGCGCCCCCCAATGATCTCTGCACATATTTCCTCCTTACCACCCTTTACTTTAACATTGCCCCTAAACGCTCCATAACCACTTTCTCACACATACATGTCTTTTGTTTTATAGCTCCACTTCTACCAGTGTAGGGTGTCAGAGCACTTTACATCACACGACGCATATTACACAGAGACAATGAATCAGAAGTGTGTAAATCAGTGTATAAGCAATGTTACAAAAGACAATGATGATTACAAGGTGTAGGAGCAACGTGTCATCCATACTGGTAGACAGTATAGTTTGTGTGCTTGGTCCGGAGAAGCACAAACTCCAAATTTAAAACGCAACACTATGGTTGGAGGTTGTCTTTACTAATACGAATTGATTTCTACCCAAATGAACCATTTTTGCAACATTAGGATAATGAAAGACTGAGGGAAAAATCATAACGCTCTAAACTATACCCTGCAATTTGCATGCAGCCTTTGGTTGGAAGTTAATAGCTCACCGTGCTAAATTAGAATTTAAATTTATAAACTGCAAAAAACAAAATGATCTCTCTGACCGAAGCAGTAACCCACTGAACTATTTACATTATATGCACTTTATGATCTGCATGGTACATGTGCTTTCCAGCAGGCATATTAACCCTCTGCGCTAATATATGATTAGTCAAACCTTCCACTAGACAACATTCCGATCTCTCTTCAGCAGGTCCATTAATCACCAAAGTTATCTTAATATTTTTATTGTTGCCTGGAAATTGCTGGGGGCGAGGAACTCTGCAGCAGGTGCTTCTAACGCTACAGTATACTTGAAAACACGAAGCCCCTGAAGTCAGCGATCAGTGCAGCGGCACCGGTCGCACTGCCCCAGAACCGGCCCTGTCCCCAGATTTCACTACACACAGTCAATGCTTTTATGCCCGATACCCTCTAATAGCCTCTGCAACTAACATTTTTCAGTTGCAGCTAGCCAATCATATTTTCTGGATTCTGCATTGGGTGACGGGCTAAAATGTCCTCTTACGCAATTGGGTTTGGTTTTCAAATATGGATCCTCAAACTGGCCTAAAGCCAAGGACTGTGGACTGTCCACATGCAAGACATGCAATTCATGTTACCCTTCATAGCCTGCCCAATACTGTGAAATGCAAACATCTAAAACTATAAAACAGATTTATGCCAAACCACAAAAAGGCCCTGTCAGAACCCTTTTCAGAGGGTCTTGGGGCACGCAGGGGTTACTGAGCCCAACCGTGGTGGTTGAGGTCTTTTACTCCTGATGTCCTGGGGCCCGACCTACTGTGGATCCTAAGCAAGTGGGCCAAATACCCCTTTTGCACTTAACTAAGTGGTAGCAATAGTCTTGCATTCCAAGGCTCCCCTGGGGGGCAAATTTAGATACAGGTTAGTGAAGACGACTCATAACTCAAAGAGCACACAGCAATGCCAATAAATCAATGTCCAATCAAATACTTACTTTCATAATAACAATACGTATTTTATTTCCAACTCTAAGCTATCAAAGAAGTATTACGACATTCATAATCAATGATACAATCCCATTGAAGTCAGGGCTCTAGTATTTACCTGGCAACTCCATATCCCACCCGCTCCTCATAATGTAGTTGTAACGCTCCAAGTCCCCAAAGGCCCAGTAGGCCTGTAACAAGTTTCAGCCGCTCCAGCAGCAAGGAAGCATTCAGCAGCTCATGGATGACCACTGGCACTCGCAATGCTCCAGTCCTGCTTGCTCGAGTCGAGCAGCAAAACAGGATGCCTGGCAGCACCAGACAGGCACAGGCTGTCCCTGAGTATGCGCGACTGGCTCCAGTAGCAATCGGAGGTGCTCTGGTGCTTCCGCCAGTAAGCTAAGTTCAGCGTTTCCCAATGTGGGAGGGGGGTTGATCTTGGTGTTCCCAATCAGGTCATAGCAATGTGGTGATTGACACTTGGCTTCCTCCTCAGTCCACAGGACAGGTCATGGGCAGTCCTCAATGCTTGTTTAGACCTACTGATTGTGGTGTTTAAATTCTCTAGGAGGCCGCCTGAACTTCACAGCTCACTTGGTACCTGCAGCCCTTCCTTGCATAAAGGGTTGCCGCAGTTCCTGCAAACAATGCACATGTCTCTTCTGCACGACATTCTTTACCACTGTGGCCCTCTCGTGGCATATGGAGCTGCTGCCAAGGGCCACACAGGTCTTGTCACTTGTCGGCAGCACTAACATCCACAGCAGCAACCCTTGGCATTGGGGGGGGGGGGGGGGGGGTGTCACTGCAACAATGTGGTACGGGTTTCACTACCTCCGCACAACATACAGTTTCCACCTATCTTCATAGCAGCCATCTCCGGGAATACGGCGGTCACAGGCCTAATTCTGCAAATGGACAAGGACCCGTTTGGTGCAGCAGCCATCTCCTCACATTTTGTACCTGGAGTTCTAACCGTCAGGGATCCCCGCTGCACCTCGCTCACTTCAACTCTCTCCTCTTCCTCATAGGGCACAATGGTCTTGGCAAGCAGGCAGACATTGGTGCTCCAGAACAGGTATTCTTTGTTTTCCTGGACAATGTCCACTTACCCACCAGGGAGGTTAGCAGGTCTTGGCCCCCAGTCCTGATCACAGGCACAAGTTTTGCAAAGCTTCCCCTCCTCACACAATCCGTCTGGATGCTTGGCAGAAGACACATTTAGGGGGGGTCTCAACCTCACCCTTCATATAGTCAATTTCCAAATACGATTTAGGGTCTGGGTGTTTGAAGTTTTAAGTTGGAAATCTGCTTCTTTTGAAGTGTATACTTTTCCTCTTTCTCTTTAAAGTCTGTCCATCACAGCAGGAGAGACACCAAAATGGATAGTCCCACAACACAGCCTTGGGATTGACTAGAGTTTCCCCCTGGATCAGCCACAGTGATATGTGCATCAAAAGGTTAATCCCGTGCTCCCATCACTACCCTTTATGATTCCCTTATCAGCCCCATCTCCTTCCTGAGATTTGTCCAGGCCCTTTCCTTGTGACCTCTCACTGAATTGAAGTCCACCCTTGGAGTGTTCAGTGGAAGTCTCTCTCTCCCTTTTCCAGTGCGTCCCACCCAGCTCACAAGAATGCCGCAATACACAAATCTGTCTCAGGAGATTTCTCTACTCCTCATGTCTTTACCATTCAGGCCTGGGTCTCCCAAAATGGAACCCAGTGGGCTCCATATCATGTACCATTACAGTCACACTCAGTGTACATGCACAGCACACATACTGTCCAGCACTGTCACCTCCATGTATTTTGACACCCCAGGTGCACATACATTTAGATTGGAAATTCGCTACAAATGGAAAGGTGCACCAGAAAGCAATTTGTAATCCAAAGACGCATTCAGTAAGATATATATATATTTCAAATGTGGTGTTTATTTTTTTACTTTCTTAATCCAATTTATACAACATCCAGCCAATGCGTTTCATTCCAATTACATTTAGAACTTCATTAGGGCTGAAAATGACATACAAAAAACATGAATAATAAAACATTAAAAGACAAGGTATGCAATACAGGACATAAGTAGACAACAACAACAACAAAAATATAAACATATACAATAACATTTAAGGTAGAATTACAACTGACATGTAAACTGGCACATAAACAATATAGGTCAACATTGACATAATAAACATAGCACAAAACACATCCTGAAGTATGTCCTGACCCAAAACGGGTCACTTACATAGACAATAGATACCTATTAACTGTGTTGATGAATATGGATCCCTATTTTGAGGATGTGATATATTTATTGGCAGGTACTGAGCTTTTTCATATTGTTTGCTTTGATCACTCTGGGTTATGGATCTGCAGTACTTAGGGGGTGTGCAATGCCTTTTTGACTTTACGTTTACACATAGAACACAGTTGAAGTATGTCTCATTGTTGCCTTTCACTAAGTATAGGGTATAGTTTTATCGTTATGGTGCTATGTTTATTATGTTAGTATTGACCTATATTGTTTATGTGCCAGTTTTCCTGTCAGTTGTAAATCTACCTTAAATTGTATTGTATATGTTTATATATGTATATTTTTTTTTGTCTACATATGTACTTTACTGTGTACTATGTCTTTTTATATATTATTCTTCATGTGTTTTGTAGGTTATTTTCAGCCCTGATGAAGTTCCAAATGTGATTGGAATGAAAAACGTTACCTGGAAGTAGTAACAGTTGAATAAAGAAAAAAAAGAATAAACACCACATTTGGAATAAATCTATTTTTCTGGATGCGTCCTTGGACTACTAATTGCTTTCTGGTGCACCTTTCCATTTGTAGCGACTATCTAGTCTGTTGGTCAGTGGCAGTAGCAGTCCGTGGAGGGAGTTCCGTGGGACGGGGGAGGGGCAGGGTGGGGGAATGTAAACACCGGAATATGGATGAACGGAGGTAAGTACACATTTAAGTAAATAAAACTAATTTTGTTGCGCGCGCTGCATCGCATTTCGCGATGCAGCCCGCGCAAAGGAATTAGTTTTATTTATTTAAATGTGTACTTACCTCTGTTCATCCCCATTCCGGTGTTTACATTCCCCCACCATGCCCCTCCCCCACCCCGCCTCACCGCCCCACGGAACACCCTCCACGAACCGCTACTGGTCAGGGGTACTGAACAACGGCGGGTACCGGATAAGTAGTGCGCATGACTACATACTTTAACTATGTACTTTGAGTGAGGTGCGATCTCTACAGTCCACGGGTTTCAAGTATATTTTAGATTGCACATACATTCAACACAAACAATCACTCTGTGCGCGCTGCTCAGTAGGGTTTCCTTCCTGTATTGTGCTATGGCGAACTACATGCAAACCACCATGTGCGCACCATTCCCCATGTGCGCACTACCCAACCCTTCATGTGTTGAACTTTTTGCAAGTAAGTGTACACATACTTGCTGCACATGCTTACACTGTGCACTCACTGCACAGCACTACATCTCATGTAATGTATTCCTCTGTGGTCTACATCCACCCAGTCCAGTACACACTCACTATGCCTACAATCCACAGCCCTGCTCTATCCCTGCACTGTACCCTTCCCAGGCACACACATACCCAGCGCAGTCACTACTCCTGTGCTGCGCAGCTCTTTATATCTAACTGATGGAGGCCAAGAGTGAGTTAAACAGACATCATCTAAACTTTAAAAAGATGAGTGAGCCTGGAGGCGTCACTCCAGTGACCCATGTTAAAAAGAACCTGTTCATGGCTACTGATCTCGGTATGCTGCCATGGTTTATGCTGGTTCTGTCGGGCATACGCACCATTTCTTTTTGGAAGAATTATTTCTTTATGTATTATTATGCAAACTTCATTACTGTTATCCGAAATATTTAGAAACAATGGAACACATAGCAAAGAACACTGACGCAAAATGAGGAGTACTCTGGTACTTTATATAAATTCAAGCATTTATATATACTCACAAGTTTCTAAACAAGGCTGTCAAAACAAGGTGAAGTTTACAGTGATGTGTACTAAAGTCACATTTGTGCTCAGTGGTAGAACATAGTACATATATTATGTACAGGGTGATTAAACCCACAGTATATACAAGGGAAGAGAAGGCCAGAATAATACGACAAACACAATAACTCTGTTGCTTGTACAAATTATTCAATCATTTGCACCCAGAGCCTTGATAAATCTGGACCATAAGAGATCGTCGACGTTTCAACCCAATCAATGCTTAATTAGGAAGTCAAGGCGGGTCTTCATCAGGACAGGTGTAGGGGAGTGGGAGATGACGGCCTATCGATGAGGAAAGTATAAATCAAAGTGTGTTCCATATTGGAAACCAGTCATGGCACGCAAGTTAGTGCTAAGATATGGGTGACATCACTCACCCTAAATAAATCACCGAATCAATCATAATTTGTAGGTTATCACTAAACGCAAACAATCCAAGTGATGCGATCTGTGGGGCGAACATATAAGTATTAGAAAAATATACACCCTGGACGCGCCTCTGGTTGCTGGGCCACACATATTAGTACTGCAAAGCCGGAGCAAACAAGCCCTCAAAGGACAACTCACCAGCCGTGGTCTTGCTGCTGGCATGGGAGATATAAAAGGAAGTGGTATAATGTATTTAGGTTACTCCTGCTGCGTGTTGACAAGACCCGGTTATCCCTTCAAGGCACCCGCCGAAACCCATTTGGGGGGCTTACCTTCTGTAATCAACCGAATTCCTAGATGCGCTTGGTGGTTTTAATCAAGGATGCGAAGCCAGGCGTGAGTCCTGGTTCAACGTTGCCATCTCGTAGCAAGTCACGGCATTAATGGCAGGCATAGATAAATGCTACATCGTGCATGCTTGCAAGCGCATGTGACGTGATCAGCCGGGCAGCAGCTAAATGCCAGTAAGCGGGTTGTTTACGGCGCAACTAAGGAATGTGGAGCACGTAACTTTGTCAGGAAGTAAATTCAATCATAGCCGTCGTCTACAGCCTGAGTAGCTGGGATAGCCTAAAACAAAGATTGTGTTGATGAACAATCACAGTCATTGCAGATATCCTCATATAAAAGCTGTGACTGAAGAACGGAATTGAATGTAGTTACGTGCAGGATCAGTGCAAATGAGAGGATCTGTAACTTACACCATGTACGTGTGTGGCATACCTAGGTAATGCATGGTGTAATGATTGCCATATAAATATGCATATTGAGGCGGCCACGGCCTCAGTTATGAATAATCCATGTACTTAAAATTGTGGGCGTTGAGAGGCTCTAACAATTGGGAGTGAATAAATATACAGTTACAAAATAGCAATAGTAATTAAACAACTCCAATTACATGCACAATCGGTGCAAGGTGTGTGTATCACTTTAGGAAAGAACTCCATAATGCCACACCAATTTGAACCAGTTGATGGGTGGCACATGAGGTAGATACACAATTGACATACAATTTGACAGTTAGTGGACATGGTAGATAACACATAGGGTATAGACAGTTTTCATGTACATATAAACAAGTGTGAATGAGCGATGTTTTATAGCTGACCCATCTGTCTAGATGTTTCCTCAAGATCGTTGAGTCCCTCAGCTACTGTGTTTAGATGATGGATCCACCTACATTCTTTAAAATTCAGAGACTCAGATAAGGAATCGCCTCTAGGGTGGGGGCAGATTTTCTCTAGTGCCCACCATCGTAGGCTCTCTGAAGAGTAGTTGTGTGTAGTGAAGTGCTCAACCAACGGGGCTCCTTGTACCTTACACCTCACTCTGCTCATATGTTGCAATACTCTCGCTTTTACCTTCTGAGTAGTCTGCCCTACATACAACATATTGCATGGACAGCGGATGGCATACACCACATAAGTACTGTTGCAATTGGTGAATAGTGGCAGCTTGTGTGTTCTATTGTTGTGTGTAACGGTGGATCCCTCAATGGTCAGTGGACAAGCCTTACATCGGCCAAATTTGTGATGTCTAATTATAGGTGACGGGCCCAAATGACCTCTGAGATCAGGTGGCTTGGGTGGCTCAAGGTAGGCTTTGACAACATTGTCTTTGATGTTCTCGCCTCTTTTGAAAGCAAATACCGGATCTTCTGTAGTGTTAACTTCAGTAGCAACCAGATTCCAGTACTTTTTCACAATCTTTTTTATGTCATTACTTTTGGAACTAAAAGTAGTCACACAGACGATATTTTTAGTCCTTGCAGGTTTTTGTTTGACTTGTAGGAGCTGGTCACGAGGGCAATACCAAGCTCGTTTTTGAGCCCGTTTTAGTAATCCTGTTGGGTAACCTCTCTCTTTCAGGCGGATTGTGAGGGTTTCAATCTCTTTAAAGAAGTCCATCCTCCGGGTGCAATTTCTCCTCAGCCTGAGGTACTGGCCATACGGTAAGTTATCCCTCAGGCTCCGTGGATGGTGTGACTCATATTTGAGCAGTGTGTTCCATTCCGTCGGTTTCCGATAGAGATCACTGAATAGGAAGCCTTCCTCCACTCGGAAAGTTAGGTCTAAGAAATTGATGGCTTCATTGCTGTAGGCCATAGTAAACTGAATATCACTTGATCTGTTATTCAATCAGTCTTTAAAGTCGTTGAGGTCATTGTCAGTGCTGGACCAGATCATCATCACATCATCTATGTAGCGCTTTCAAATAGCAATGTGGTCTATGTAGGGGTTCTCACAGCTGTATAGATATTCTTCTTAATAATCATCCATGAAAATATTTGCCAAACTCTGTGCATAACCAGCACCCATCGCGATGCCCTTGCACTGGTAGTAATATTGGTTCCTGAAGATGAAGTAGTTCTTTTTCATCGCAATTTCTAACAAGGCAATTAAGAAACCAGTAGATATTCAATGCGGTCTGGGGCGTTTATCCAAAGTAAGTCTAACCACGTCTAGTGCCTTTCCCTGTGGTAAGGAGATATACAGGGAGGAGACATCAAGGGTTACTATTAGTTGGTTTTTAGCATCAAACGGTTGGCCCTCCAGCAACTAGATGATGTGCATTGTATCCCTCACAAACAATTTGGTCTCAGGTACCCATGGATGCAGGAAGTAATCGACAAACTGGTTGAGGGGTTCGAGAATAGACCCACATCCAGAAACGATAGGTCTTCCAGGTGGTTTGACCAGGTGCTTGTGTACCTTTGGGAGGGTGTAGATCATCGGAATCCTGGGTTCTTGTTTGTTCAAGAAGTCATTCTCCGGTTGGCTCAGGAAGCCTTGTTTCAGGCCATCCTGTGTAAGTTTTTCTATCAAGGACTTAATCTCTGGAGTCAGATCCTTTGGTGTTGGGCAATAGCTCTCTCTCACCCCCAATTGCAGCTCTATTTCATCCACATAATCCGTGGTGTTTTGCAAAACCATTGCGCCGCCTTTATCCGCAGCCTTGATGATGATGGCTTCATTGGTTCCCAATGAATGCAACCCCAATCTTTCTTCCTTACTGATTTTGTGCTTAATGTATCTACCTTCCCCCAGTAACGCCATGGTTTCTTGTAGGACAATTTGCTCATAGGCCAAAATCCTTTGACTCATCAAGTACGCCCCTGGCGTAAAGGTTGATGGTGGTCTGAAGGATTTAGCAGCAGCTGTGGGGTTGTAAGTATTCTTGCTGAAGTAGTACTTGAGTCTGATTTCCTGAAAAGTCTCTGCATCTCAAGTTTGATGTTAAATGCATTAGGTGCTGTGGTAGGGACAAACGACAACCCTTCAGAAAGGATCTCTCTTTCCAATTCCGACACTGTGTAGTCGGAAAGGTTGATTATCGGATCCATGGAGAAAGTGTTGTCTGGGCTGTTATTGGGCTGGGTCGGGTTGGCCACCTGTGCTACCAAGGGTTCCAGTTGAATGGCGGGCAATTCTTGTACAACAGCTGTGGTGATCATGGCATGTCTTTCACTTGAAGCATCGTTCATGGTGTAAGTACCAGGTGGATCCAGGGTGACTACATCCATTGTGCCAGAATTGTTAGAGGGCAAACTGGCATGGAAGGACCTTGTAGTGGTGGGTGTGTGTGTTATCACCATCTGTATGTTTGTCTGCGTGTCTGAATTTCCCCGTGGGTATCAGTAACACTTAGTGAAGGTTGTAGCCTTCCACCACCGAGGGCAGCACTTTGGCCACCTTTCCCAGACCAACTAGACCACAATCCATGAGACGGGCCTATGCCATGGCGTACACTCATGATATGTGTTTGCCTAGGACAACAAAAATCAGTAATAGGGATCCAGACAACAGTATAGATTTTCCATCCCAACAGGCCCTATTTGAGTACATTTCTAGATTCCTGTCAAGTTTGGTGTAATTTCATTCAGATATTTTTGATGTAGTAGAGAGCTAAAATTCCTACAGGAGCATAATACAAATTTTTTGACACCCTTTGCCATTTCTACTACCCCAGAGAAATCTGTATGAAAGATGACATGCCAAAGATGCCAGATGACAAATTTCATACAGATTCATCAAACTGTGCCTTAAGTTACTAGCAAACCAAATATGCCTTTTCACTGGAAAGCGAGACTTCAATAACTACACATTCTCCATCGACGACTGTGGAATAAGTACATTTCAAGACTAAGGGCCTGATTTAGGAATTGGCGGGCACACCGCCAGCCAACAGCGGCAGTTGGGAAAACTCTGACAAGCTGGCAGGATCACGACTGCCAGATTATGACTTCACAGGCGGACTGGCGGTGTGCCAGCAACGGTCTTGCAGTGGCATGCTTCGCCTCGACTACAGAGCCAGAAGGCAATGTTGCTGCACTGCAGCGCCTTCATTGTTGTGCGCGCACTGTTGCCATGCACCATGTCGTGCATGGCGCAAAGTGTGCACTTAACAGTGGAAGCCTTGGGGGCACAACAAGTGCCCCTGGCCACTATACACACTGGGCTGAATTGCCCTGGGACCCCTTGCCTTTCCTCCTGTCAACCTTTTCATGGTGGGGTACCAGTCATGAAAAGTTTGGCATGAAAGAAGATTGTAACCCCCATGGCGGTGCCGGCACTGCCTGTCTACTCTGCCGCTTTGCCCGCCGCCAGGGGAACCGTGATCCTGGCAGTGGCAGCAGTTTGGCGGCAGTGTTATGGCAGTCTCGCTGCCCGCATCCTAATTCGTTGGTCAGACTGCCAGTTATGCCCTACTAAAAAGCATCAACGGGTCCAGGACCGCCAATTCTTAAATCAGGCCCTGAGATTTTACTCAAAAGGCAAATGATAAATTACTACTTGCATAGCAATGACAGAAACCACTTTAATGATGGATCATTTATTATATGACTAAACTTAGAGTAGCCATCTGCAACGCTTTGCCTGAGTAAACAGATATATTTAGCTGCCTATATTGTTGAATTTAGTAAGATAAATTAGTTTTTAAATAAAATATTTTAAGTAATCCAAACTGATGTTGGTATTATAATATTTACATGGACTAATTTATATGTAGAGATTTGTAGTGCTCTATTTTTATACTACCATGTCATCCTAAACACTATTACATAAGCAAATCATTTTACCAACTTAAGACTTCGTCCCTCAGAATAATCTTCATGTGCAGTCATTAATTAGAATCATACAGAACTTTACTAGGCCGATGCAATACGCTGGTTAACTCCTAGGTTACTACCAGGTGACCCGTAACTATCGGTCTGCATTTGGGGTTGTAGGACCTCATCATCAGCTCAAGGACTTATTGCTCTATGACAGACGCGTACCCATCTCTCGTTACCAGAGTAGTGTAAACGACGTCTCCCTGGGGCCAAGCTAGACAGATCCAACACCTTCCATAGCCCTTAAATTACCCCTTCTTCCTCTATGCAAAGTAACCACACCCCAAACACATTTGATCCAGTGTTGCTCAACAAGCTGAAAGCAATGGACTTCTCTCCTCCTTTATTTCCTACAATGAAATCTATAGGCTTCACTCCAAGCACACCTCTTTCACGGATTCCCCACTTAAATATTTGCCAAAGAGATACATTTTCCCCTTCTATGCTCTTAAAACGAAGCTTTTGCTATCGAGTTTCCATCTAAAAATTGCTGACCACACACTTGGACTGTAGGAACACCATTCTTGCCTGTGGGCCCCAAACTACACCCCAACCCCTCAAAGCTCCTTTACACTCCACTGCAGGACTCCTATCTTCAGTTAGAAAGTTCAACCATATTACTACCAATCCTTTCCAGCTTACAATGTCTACCTAGAACCTTACACCTAAACACAACTACATAGTTGGCCAATATGCTTAATCGCTTGGGCAGGTGATTTTTTAAAATCAGGAACTCCTTGGAAAAAAGGAAGTACCATCACTAATGAAATAACACGATGACACAAGAACTGCTTAGACTTCAAGCAAATGTCAGTTGTGAAAAACCCTCCATATTTACGAAGGAAATCAGAATAGTCCAAAAGCAATTACCCGGAAGAAGCATTAATAGATTATTCTTAAAGAAGGACAACGGCTCGCTTAGAATTTGCCGGAGGAAAAAAACTATTTATGAAGGTATATGAAATATTAAAATAACGCATTAATAATGTAAGTTAGAAAGACAGTCTGCTATTGCCAGTCTATTGATCACACTGCTTGGTGTTTCCTAAATAAATAAAAAAAAAGAGGGGGGAGCCATTGGATTGATGTCACATCTCAGAACCTCAACTGATATCATCAAAAAACAAACGTTGTGGAATGCCCATTGTTGGGGTTTGTTAGAGATGAAGCGCTGGTAGAATATATATATTTTTCCTTTACAATGGATTGTGCATTTAACATTTGCAAAGCTTGGCCTTGGTGTACTCATTTGGATATTATTCACTAGCGTCTTCACAGGGTTCCATGTGGGTTTCCACTCGTGTGGCAATCACTCCAGGCTCGTTGACGAGGGTTTGCCTCCGGCAAGGATCCATTAGATCTCTGTATCCTGTTGTACAACTTCTGGGCAGATGTGCTCATGTGTACACCTGATGTTGCTTCTCGCCTGTGTGCACCTGTATTGTATTCTGTTTTATTGTAGTCAAATTATTGGTTAAAACTCTCAGTTACGAGACTGCTAAAGGTGCATAAAAACTGGCATTGGGTGCAAACAACAGCCTATATTCTCAGGATAATAGGGGAACTCCTGATTATTCACAGCCAACCAAATCGGTTCTTTCTTTTTCCAAGTTTTGTTCTATTCTGATTTATAACGCGCATGGCTACCCCACGGGGTAAACAATTGAAACCGATGATTGAAACTGAGTGTACGCAGGTGTTCAACGCTTTCTAAACTTCACAGATGAGGTACATACACAGAGCCACTGGGGGAGAGTATTGAACTAAGAGGAGCCCAAGAGAGCAGACGACCGTCCACCTTGCCTCACACGATTGTTGTAATTATAACCCAGCACTGACAGATCTTTCTAATAGTTTAATAGCAGATCAACAGCCTGTGCCTGACTAGCCAGGCACCTACCAGCAGAATCTCCCAACTGTCATCTACAGCGATGACATCACTCTCGGAACACCATCACCTGAACCGATGACATGGTGACATTCTCGGAGGTAAGAGGAAAACTAAAAAGCTCACATTATAGCAAAGGCTAACTGCCCGAGCGAAGAGTATGGTTAAGGGTATAAAACTGGACCGCTGACCTTAAATGGGTAGACCCACCACTGAACACAGCTTTGTGCATATAGCACAGAGCTTAACAAGGGATATGTTTATTTATAAGGAGCCAGGGAAGTCTGTAAATGAGAGGAAGCCAAGACCGATTTAGGAATATTACATAAAAGTCCAGTTGCAGCATTCGCCACAGTCTGAAGCCTGTGCACAGCGGCTTTGGGACCCCCTAAGTAAAGAGCATCCAATCTGGAGATAATCACGGCCTGCACATTTGTCTTTTGAGTTGAAGAAGGGAAAAGCCATAATATTTTCTTCAAACATCTAAGTAGGCAAAAGCAACAGGTGGCCACTGTAGAAAGCTGGTTCTGTATATACTATACCAAAACTAGTTATAGTGTGCACAGAGTCCAGTGGAACCCCAAACATAGGCAGAGGTAAACTTAGATAGCACCTTACTCTCCATTTGTGGTAGTGTGGGCGAGCAGTAAGGCTTTATCAAAGGGTAGTGTTAAGCATTTGTTGTACACACTCACTCAACAAATGATGTCTCGCACTCAAAGACTGATCTCAGACCAATTTTGTTTGTATAAAAATATTAAGTTATTTTATTTCTAGAACCAAGCCAAGCCTTGCACAAGTAAGTGAAATAAATGCTTGCCAAATCTTATGCAGTGTTTACAATTGAATGCAGGTTCAAATGCAGTTTGATTAAAATACAGGCAAGTCAAAATATCAAAATTACTTTTAGTTACTTTACAGATTACTTTGCACGTTCCTTTTTACATTACTTTTTAATTCGTTTTTAAGTTACTTTTTCTACTCAGTGTGATATGCCTAGATATCACACTGGGACGTTTCCTAGAGAAAAGGTAAGCAAATCAGTTTTTGTACATTTGCAGTTTTTCAGTGTTTCATACAAACAAACTCCAAACTTCGAACAATTTTCAAGGAAAAACAGTCAATGTATTCCTATGGAGAGAAATGAAGTTATCAGTTAACAGGTAAGTACTTTATGTGGGAGTTGATATTATAGGGTTAGAACCAGGGTTCCCCCAGGGTCGAGGATGCACTCTCAGAACTCCCTCAGCAGCACTAGGGCGGCCGAGTGCTGAGGCCCAATGTTATCCAGTGGGGGATAGGGGGACTCCGGTTGGTGGCTGCTCACAAGCTCCTGGTGTAAGGCTCAGGGCAAAGAGGATCCGGTTTAGTACACAAAAGTGCACCCGCAGCGGCGGCTGGGTACAGGGTGCTGTTTTGGCGTCAGCTGCCCTGTTTTCAATGGAAGTTGCCAGTTTGGGATTTTGGCTGCAGGCTCGGTCCAGAAAGACTTCCGCGAAGAACCAACAGCTGGGCAGGTATGTTGGAGGGCTCGAGGATGTAGTTGCACCTCGGGTGCTCTTCTCCTGGGCGGAGGGTGGCTGAATGCAGGGATGTCTTTTGAGGCAGGATTTCACCTTACCAGGCCACTCATGGTTAGGGGGGGTGTCTCCGTGCAGAGGCTGCCGATGACGCCGGGGAGTCCTGGAGGGGTCAACCCACGGTGGACTCGGACTCTGGAGCGCTGGGGGACCTCTCTGGGACCGGTGGGCCACCCGACTACCGGCCGTAGGCGTCGGTGCAGTGCTGGTTCCAGGCGTCTGGTTTCTTTGTCCTCGGCAGGCTTGGAGTCTGTTTTAGAAGTTTCTTTTGAAAAGAGCTGCTGTTCACAGGAGATCCAGTCTTTGTTGAAGGCAGTCAGTCCTCCCAGGGTTCTGGTGGTTGCTGGCTACAGGACAAGGTGACTATTGGTGCAGGATTTCTGGATACTGCAGACGGGCCAGCAGAGCTGGGGCCAAGTCAGTTCTTCTCTGTAGTCTCCTCTGCTGGGCGTCTTCTTTCATCCGTCGTAGGTTTCGGGAATCTGCTTTCTTGGTTCAGGGCTGCCCCCTAAATACTGTAATTAAGGGGGTGTTTTAGGGGTCTCGAGGTCAGTAGCCAATGGGCTACTGACTTTAGGGTGACTACACCCTTGGTGTGCTCACCCCATGTGGGGGAGCGGGCACAATCCCTAATCCTGATTGGGAAGTGCCTGCCATCTGCAAGACAGCGGGCTCTGAAGAGTGGGCTTCACCTCGCCTCCCCCACCTGAGGGGTGGGGTTGGCAGAGGTGGGCACAATTTCTGGGCTGGCTAATTTTTCCCACCTGTCTTTCTGCCGAAAAGGAGGGGAGACAGGAAGGGAGCCTTTTCCTGATAGCAGGAGAAGCTGAGGGTAACATTACAAAGGTGGAAATGCCTTTGAAACTCCCCTGCCACAGATGGCTCTTCTTGGCCTGGGGGAGGTGTGACTACCTCCGCCCAGGAAAGGCTTCGTTTCTGGGCTCAGGGAACGAAGGCTCCCACCCCAGGGGTCCATAAACATGTCTTGTGGTGGCAGTCTGGTGTGTACCTATCAGGTAACCCACCAGAGGCTGGTCGTTTTTCAGGGGGCACCTCTAAGATGCCCTCTGAGTGCATTTTTCATTAAATCCCACACTGGCATCATTGTGGGTTTAATGTGCTTATAAGTTTGATACCAAAGTTCTCAGTTTTCAGTAAAGCCATTATGGTGCTGTGTAGTTGGTAATGACAAACTCCCAGCACCATAAACTCTTAATGGCATTACTACATTTACAATGTCTAAGAATAGGTCTAGACACTATACAGGGCTCATGCACCTGTACCCTCACCATTGGTATAGTGCACCCAGCTAGAGGGGTGGCTGACCTATGCCAGGGCAGTGGGTTGTAGACATGGCACACAGAGATGTGTGCCATGTTGACTCTTTACTTTGTTCTGCACCAAAGCACGCATCCTGCAATAGGAGAGTGTGTGTGTGTGTGTGTGTGTGTGTGTGTGTGTGTGTGTAAAGGTACATGGCCTCTAAGGGTGGCACAATAAGTGCTGCAGCCTTTAGAGGCCTTCCCTGGCCATAGTGCCTTGGTAATCATGGTACCTTTTACAAGGGACTGACGTGTGGCCAGAGAGGTGCCAATTGGGGGTACAAGGTACAGTTTTGGGAAAGAACACAGGCCCTGGGAACCTGATTGGCAGGGACCCAGTGCACATAGAGTCAAAGTGCATTAGTAGTCTGGCAAGAAGTGGGGGACGGGGGCTACTGCAACAGAAACCAAGCTTCCTACAGCCACCTAGTTAATTTGGTGTTCCATGGTGAGTTTTGTATCCAACCAGAAACCTAGGTCTTTGACCACCTTACTAGGGTTAGGAAAAGATCGCAGTTTATCCGGTCACCAATGCGGGACCCATAGTTGAGGCTGTCTGCCAGCCAATAAAACCTCTGCCTTATTTCCGTTCAATTTTAGACAACTATTTCTCATCCAACACACAAACTCCTCAAGGCAGAAGCTAAGATTAGATGGGCTCGTATAATCCTTAGCACAAAGTGACACAATAATATAGGGCTTCGTGACAAGCACTGTGGTACCCAGTTTGGCAGCTGAAAAAACAGAAGACTCATGGGGCTTTGAGACCACCTGAAACCTTTGATCCTGCAGGAAAGAGTAAACCCATGATAGGCCATGCCCTGAATACCCTTATCTGCTAGTCTCTGGAGAAGTTTTGGATGGGAAACTGTATTAAACGTCGCGCTCAAATCCAACAGGAAAAGAACAGCAGTTTCTCCATAATCCAGAACCTGCTTAAGGCTCTCAGTAACACATAGCAGTGCAGTTTTCATGCTAAGATCCGGAGGGAATCTTGACTGAGATGTATGCAACAGACTGTGAGCCTCCAAAACTACAGACAGTTGGCGATTGATATGTTTTTCTAATATCTTTGCATAAATAGGCTGAAGCGATATTAGGTGATAATTCACCAAGTCTGCTGCATCCAAATTAGTTTTTTGCTTAGCAAGGGGACAACCAGAACATCATTCCAGGCACGGGAACTGTGCCAACAGAGATGGAAGAGTTGAGCAGATTAACCAGAACCGTAGCTACCGCTAACTTAGAGCTCGCCTTTCTCATGAATTGCAGTTGTTAAGGAGCCAGTAGGGAGCTTGATTTGGTGGCATCCAGAAGCACTATAAAAGTGGTTCTGTCTAAATGATGGCAAGTGGCCACGATCGCATTAGGGGACCCAGGTGGTTCAGTGCTCTGATCCGTGGAAATGAGACATTAAAAGAAGCCTGGATGTCCAGAACCTTTGTAAAGAAAAATGTGGCTAGTTCGTTACAGTCGGAATGTGAAAAAGTGGGAGGTGGTGACACCTTTTATGGATCCTTGAAAATTTGAAATGCTCCATAGAGGAGTTCTGGGCATGATACATTTTTACGGCATATTAGGCAGAGAAAGAAGCGCAGCCAGCACTGTGATAGTTCTTAGTAGCGGTTTTGAGATTAATTTTATCCTCCTAGAAATAGTGTTTTAGCCAGGCGCGCTCAGAGTGTTTACAGTTTTTCTCTAAGGCTAACAATCACTAGAGTTTGAGCCTTGTGTTTAGATTATGATTAAGTGGTAGTATAGAATATGGCAAATCCAATTATCTACACGTCTGGTTGTATTGCCCACTGTGCCAGCTAACTCAGGGATATCTACTTGAAGGTTGGAGCAGAACATTTCAGAGTTGAATTTGGACCACCGTCTCTAGAGAGTAGTTGATCCCAAAGTAGGCTCTCCATAATCAATAACACAAATCATAATAGGAATAACAAAATGATCTGACCAAATGAGTGGTAAAGGAATCAACAGGATCAAAAGTTATAAAGTTAATGAGACTAAACAAAGGTACATGCAGAGGAATCTAGATGGAGAGCATACAGGACATTCTCATGTTCAATACTTGTGAGTTGAAACTATCAAGGGAAGGGGAAATATTTGCTAATTAGAACTGATAATTAATTAGGTAGGTTGGATATCCAGTGATAGGAAAATGCAGTTTTGTAAGGCATAATGCACTGACAAACAATGCCTATACTGCAGTTTCAATTACTCAATTTTATTTTCACTTAATGTGCATTTTATCAAACAGTAATTTACATATGGATCAATCGGAGGTCATAGTATCTGCATATTTTGGGGTATACCAACTCTTCAATCAAACTAAGCACATCGCAAGTCAACTCAATACTGATTTTCAGAATATGGCTACGTCTGTCCTCTAATATTTATACCTTCATTAGCTATACGTTCCTTCTCTCTCACTTTCTTCCTCTGATTGTGGCAGCTGGCATTTTGTTTTATTATACGCATCTCAATTTCAATATCAATATCGACGCCACATCATTCTATGATTTACAACCTCCAATTTCAATTAGACACTAGAAATGTAATTCGTCAACCGACTTCTACATGCCTTGTTCTTGCTTTATACATATTTTTTTGCTATTTTTGTAATTTGCTTATATCTCATTCAGTTTTCTTATCTAGTCAAAATTGTATTCATATTGTATTGCTATAATGTAACATGAATCCTCAATAATAAAGAATAAAAAAAAAAAAGCAAGTCAACTCAATCGGGTTTCAAAAACATGCACCTCAAATGTCAACTGAGTGACATCTGTGGTCAATTATCAACTACATAGTTGTGCATCAATGTTTGAAAATCTACTTTGTCCACCCCATCAGGAGGATGTCAAACTCATTCATGTTCTCAATGTATTTCTATTCTCTTTGAGGAGGGTTTCTGTGTAGGTGTGGAAAGAAGGATAGATTACGGTCAGCATTACTTGAAGAGGTGACAAAATACGTGTAAGCTATATAAATTGATCGCTTTTAGCAGGGCCTTCAATTCCACTCATTTGGAACTCCAAGGCTCCCGGGACGGCTTTAAAGCTTTAAAAGGATTTCGAGTCTGATTTGGCAACTATTTATATCAGAGACATTGTGCAATCTACTAATGAATCAATAAGAGATTTCATTTCAGCGCAAACTGGATGGGTTCACTTTCTTGGTTCTCTAGAGCGATTTGTTATACTTGCAATGCCGCTTTAGAGTACTCTGTGCATATGGGGAGTGGGGTAAATAATTTAGCTACAAAATTTAGAGATGACCAATGTGTACAGAGGCTCTTCTGAAATTCACTCAGTCGAGTTTGAGTTTTACAGGAGGAGGGTTCCAGAGGGTAGTGCCCTGAAGGAGGCGAGCTCTTCACTCAGAATATGTGCCTTTAGTCTGTTGGATGGTCGGAGGTTTGGTGCAAAGCCTGAAGTCCAAAATGTTACTGTTGTTAACTCTGCTTATAAAAGCTACATTTCTCGGAGAGCTGATGGCGGGAGATCCAGGTGGACATGTCCTAATCTTGGTTGGGGCATGGAAATAGTGCGACATTGGAAATTGTATGAACACGTGGAGTAAGTTTTTCCTCTTTCTAGTAAAACGTTGCACTGGTGGTTGATTGCTACAAATGTAAAAAGACAAGAATTTTGTAACTTGCTGACTTTGCTCACTAGACCTCTGAAACAAAATGGGCAACCCAGTAACCCAGGGACCTGGGCCGGATTATTTTTAACAAAAAGGTGGTCCCTATGGTGGAAGTGCAGCCCTTGACTTCCATGGCAAAGTGTCAAGAAGGGGATACAAACACCTCTAACTCAAATAACTTAGCATTACATATTTATCTTTTTATTTTATTTGAGCAACCTTTTTCTTTAATTATTGACTGTGAGAAGTAAAATTTATACATAAGAGGCTCCAAAAAAAGGGGGGTGATGGCGCACTGAAAGTGACTCTAAGTGCAGAAAGTGCATACGTGATATGTACAGAAATATATACACGTGGCTGTTAGGATAATAGTGTGTTAGAGATCAACCCCTGCTAAGCGAGTGTTGATAGCCACCATCAGTTTCTTGAAAAACAGTCCACATATAATGTTTGTCGACGTTGTGACCACTGGACTTAGATTATTTAAAACGGGGTCGTCATCAGGATGCAGAAATATATAGGACACGTATAAGTTAGCAAACAAATTACATTAGACACTCATTTTGGGTGAGCATTCATCATCAAATTGTAGTGATTGAAAAAGTATATGTCTGATACATACCAGCTGATTGGGGCAATTAGTCAACCAATCAAGAGAATCTTTAAACATCAGTCTTCAAATAGTTTTCAAAATAGGTATTCATACATGTTGCAATAAGATAGCATAGGTAAACCATGAGGATGAAGTTGTCTGCCTAACCAATAAAAACTCCCTTGAATAGAGTAGCATTTCTTATTAAACACTCAACACTAGTTTTCAAATTGCTTCCAAAACAAGTATTCATCTATGCTAATATAGCATAGGTAACCTTGAGATAATATGGTCAGCCTAATGTGCCTTGCTATGAACATTTCCATGAATAGAACAGCATTCTGTACTAAACACTAAATTGAGGTCATTGAATTACTTTCACAGTAAGGCTTCTTTTATATTGCGCCTAACATGCCCTGTTGATGAAAAACATCCACATGTACAATAGCATTTGTTACCAGGCAAATAAGATAGATAAAATAGGAGGCAGATTAAAAGCTCACCTTTTTTGGATAGGAAGTATATAGGCACTGTGAAATCATGTGTACATCACTGGGTCAGTGCGAAATGGACCTCAGGTAGGTTGCTCAAGTCAGCCTTGTGGGGGAGCACCTCACCCACAAAGAGATACCTTTATTTTCTTTTAAGCGGGGTAGGAATCTGAAAGACACTTGTTAGAGCGGCACTTCCACAACCATCCAGAACCAACCTTTATACCATTTGGGGACTCCCTGCAGTAGTAGGTCACTACAAATGTAGCCAATGTGTCGCGTGTAAATTTAGTTTGAACACTTGTAACTTTATTCATTCCAACATAAAAGTTGCCCTGACAAGATTCAACATTTGCAACACCCCAGATGTGATCTATGCAATTTGGTGTCCCTGCAATCTTCTCTATATAGGACAAATGACATAAAAGGTGAAACGCAGGATTCTACAACACAGAAGCAGGATAAAGTGTGGCACCACTGGTGGACCACTATCAATATTCTTCATCAACAGGGCATGCTAGGCACAACATAGCGGAAGCCTTACTGTGAAAGCAATTCAAAGAAGTGTGTTTAGTACAGAATGCTGTTCTATTCATGGAAGTTTTCATAGCAAGGCATATTAGGCTGATCAAATTATCTAAATGTTACCTATGCTTTATTAGCATAGAAGAATACTTGTTTTGTAAGCAATTTGAAAACTAGTGTTGAGTGTTTAATTAAAAAAGCTACTCTATTCAAGGGAGTTTTTATTGGTTAGGCTGACCATATCATCCTAATGGTTACCTATGCTATCTTATTGCAGCATGTATGAATATCATTTTTGAAAACTGTTTGAAGACTGATGTTTAAAGATTCTCTTGATTGGTGGACTAATTGCCCCAATCAGTTGGTATGTATCAGACACATACTTTTTCAATCACTACAATTTTATGATGAATGCTCACCCAAAATGAGTGTCTAATGTAATTTATTTGCTTATTTATAGGTGTCTCTTATATATTTCTGTGTCCTGATGATGACCCCGTTTTAAATAGTCTAAGTCCAAGGGTCGGAACGTCGCCAAAACATTATATGTGGACTGTTTTTCAAGAAACTGATTGTGGCTATCAACACTCGCTTAGCGGGGGCTGATCTCTAGACCTCTATTATCCCGATCAGCCACATGTATATATTTTTGTACATAGCACATATGCACTTTCTGCACTTGTAGTCACTTTCACTGTGCCGTCACCCCCCTTTTTTTGGAGCAGCTTGTGTTCGATAGAGCACATGTACGTTTTACTTCTCACTGTCAATAATCAAAGAAAAAGTTGTTAAAATAAAATAAAAAGATAAATCTGTAATGCGAAGTTATTTGTGTTAGAGGTGTTTGTATCGCCTTCTTGACATTTTGCCGTGGATGTTAAGGGCTACACTTCCCCCCCATAGGTACCACCTTTTTGTTAAAAATTACCTTTGCACACTAGGATTATGCACTTTTAGAGACAAATTATTTCTACTCTGATCTGACAACTGGTCATGAACAACCACCATTTGTAGCTACAACTATCGTACAAGAACTCCTAATTCTCAGAAATGCTGTGGTTTCTTGAACCAATGCTCAGAAAAGCGATGGAGTGAATAGCTGGGTCTGGTGGCTCTGGTGGCTCAGTGGACTAATGCTCCCACTGCAGGGGCCTGTTTTCGACCTCATGGTCACAGGTTCAAATCCCAGAGGGTCCACTCAGCCTTTCATCCATCGGAGGTCGATAAAATGAGTACCATTGAGTTGGGTAACGATAAACATCTGTTATTTAGCGCCAAGTTACCTACGGGTGAACGTGCGCTTTACAAAAACACGTTATGTTATGAAGGAATATATTTAAATCTTCAGCATGGGTTTGGCGACCCTTGGAATTATACTGTGAGAACATGAATCAAACGCTGTTGACTTGTGTGCAGTATTACAGTTAGCAGTGTGGGGAGGGAAGCTTGCAGAATACATCTAGCTGTGATGCAGAAGGTTTGTCAATTCAGTGAGCAGCTTGTTGTGTTCTTTCCGTGAAACAGGCCATGCATTACTCTGTGCTAAAATAAATATAACAAGCAGCCACAATATTAGCAGCCACAATATTAGAAACATGTCATCTGGTGCTAGAGCAGATGTTATGTTTCTCCAAATTGTTCTGTAAATAAAATGTTCCCTAGGAGGTCTGCATGATAATCCAAAGGTCAAGAATGCGTGAACGGCATATGTGCTGTAAGGTGAACTAGTCAGATTGGTCTCCAGTACACAGCAAACGGGCAGCAATGATTGGTCTCGGTTTTCATCTGTTCCAATAGTTACATATTCAAACACACTTTTGATACGCCGAGTCATTAACCTAACTTGGGTTTGATTTGTGGAGCGTAGAGTACAACGCCAGTCTCTCGTTCTCTGTTCTTTCAACTGTGCAGCTGAACCAGTAACTTACCTTTAGCAACGCTATTTTTGTAGAATACTCTATCCATCCATATAGCCCACATCTTGTGAATCCTCCCAGGCGCCAGACTGGATTTAGAAACCTGTAACAGCTGCTATGAGCTGACAGATGGCGCTATCAGACTCCACGTCAACTCTGCATCAACTTTGGATGTGACAAAATGGAGTCACAGAAAGGCACCAACCATGTGCTTCCGTCAGTATCACTATTGTTTTCCACGACCTTAGATGCAGAGTGACTGACAAAGACAGACAGTGTACCAAATCTAAATTGGGACCTTTTTAACATGAAGAGTCCACTTCACAGTGGGGGGGGGAGGGGGCGCTGAGGGTGGCTGGGAAGCACTCTGCAGTAAGAGTATCCACCACCAACAGCATTACTAAGGTGAATAACGTTTTCTTATGATGGAAACTTCTAACAGCAGATTCCTCACCATGTGAATAAATAAAAAAGCAGCACCTCCCAAAAGCGTGGATGGTCTGAGGAGGAGACTATACACTCCTGCAGTACTATGTGGACAAAATGGCTGCCCCGCCAAAACGAAGAGTCAAGGCAGTAGTGCTTTGGGAAAATGTAGACTAACGCCCATGTCGCAGCCTGGCATATGTCCAATATAACAACATCTCCAGCCATGGCCATCCTTGGCTATAGTGGAACGAGCAAGAAGACCCTCAGGAAGCTCCTTTTAGGCCAAAGCATAGCAGATCTCCATGGTCCAGTTCTGTACTGCCTTCACTTTCTCCACAATGATAAACTGAAAGAAAATATGGCCCAACCAGTGCAGTGTCTCTTCCTCCACGAGTGATATGGAGGAGAGAAAAATATAAGGAAATTGATATTCTGCCCCACATGGAAGGGTTACACTACTTTCAGGAGAAAGGAGGAGTCTGGACATAAATTATCAAGGTAGACCATAGCGTTTGGTGGTTACACCAAAAGCATCTGCAGCTCACGGACATGTTGCATGGAAATGTTTACAATAAGAAAAAAGGTGGTTTAATTGTGCAAATATGCATGGTTCAAAGAGCCTGCACATCAAAAAAGTAACTACCAAATGAATCCAACAGTGCTCACAGCAAGGCCTTGCCACGTCAACGATATAACAAGACAAAAGAACATCAGATAATTTAGCCTTAAAAGGGACAGTGGTTTGGTCCTCGTAGCAGGCCACAAACAGCCCAGCAGTTAGAGTAGATGGTCTCTGTCAAAAGATGACAAGCTGCCATAATCGCGTCCAAAACTTATGGTGGCATATCAAAACCACTCAGTTGGAAGTGTTCAATCTGACAAAAATTGTGGATTTCAGGTGCAGAACTCTGCTCAGCTACTTGGAAAGCAGTTCCTCCGGAAGAGGAAGCCGAAGTGGAAGTCACACGTTCAACTTCTATTGGAAAGACTATCAGACTCTTTGTGCCCAATCTGGGGCTTTGAGGATGATCTGTGCTTGGTCTCTTTTGACCTTCTTCCGAACCCATTGAATCAATGGTAGTGATGGGAATGCGTACAGGAGGCCAGAGTCCCACTCAAGGCAGAACACGTCCTGTAGAGAACTTCAAAGCGGAAACTCCAGGTCACAGAAGACTTGACAATGTATGTTCTTAGAGGTAGCAAAACGATCTGCCACAGGCATGGCCCACTGGGTCTAGATGTCCACGCCACCTGTGAATGTAGATGCCACTCTTGGTCAGCAAGAGGATGCCGGCTGAGTTTGACCACCTTCATGGTGAACGAGCCCACCAGGTGTTTGACTACCATGGAAATCATGTGAAGGACCAGCCACAGCTGAAGAGCCTCCAAACAGAGCGCACAAGACTCCACATCACTGAGCTTTTTGCAGTACTGTAATGTGTTGTCCTTAAAGACATGGAGGGAAAGCATAAATCCCTTAAGGAAAAGGTGAATAGCTGACAGCTCTGGAAAATAGATTTACTGATGCTGTTACAATAGCTTCTGATCTCCACACTATCCAGGTGACCTCCCCAGTACAAAGACATGCATCTGTGTCAACTGCGATCTCTGGTAGGAGTGAGGCCTCACAGCCATTGGGCTGGAAGAAGGGCTCATCCCAAAACACTAGCATCATAGCAGAGGTGGAAAAGCGGTTTATACTACTGTGTCCAGGATGGCTTCTTTGAAGGGGATCCACTGCACGGGCTGAATGAGAGACTTCAGTTTGTTGATGGATAAGCCCAGGGAGGAAGCAAGGAAACCATAACCTGCAGCCCAGCCAGTCATCAATGTATGGTAACACATGTATTCTGCCTGCTAAGATGGTCAGTGATCACTGATACCACCTTCAAAAACACCTGGGTGGCAGAGGTAAATGTTGAATTGATAATACTGTGTCCCAGTCATGAACCAGAGGTAGCCCCTTTGGGACTGCAGGATGTCAGCATGAAACTACGTGACCTGTAAGTCAAGGACCATCATACAGTCTCCGGGGTCGAAGGTTAACAGAATCTAGGCCAATAACAGCATTTCTAACATGTCCTTTCACAGGAAGATGGTCAGAAGCCTGGGGTCCAAGATAGGCCTCAATCTCCCATTCTTCTTGGGGACCAGGGAATTGAATTAGCAACAACACCTTTTCGAACAAGGACTGAACCCCATTTAATAGAAGAGTGGAATGGTCTGTCACAGCTGGAAGGGGGGGGGGGATAGGACAGATGAGGAAAAGAAAGAGGTACAAGGTAGCTAACATGAACAAAGTGATGGACCCGATTGATCCAAATAAATGGCACACCTGGTGGACAAACATAAATGAACCCTGATCCCTACCGGCCTCATGTGACTCGATGAGGGGGAACTAAAAAACCTGCAGGAGGTGAAGACTAGCACTTGTTACTAGTTATGACCTCTGCCCCTGGATGTGAGAAAGTGCTGCACAGACTACTAGACAGGCTGTGAGGGTTGCCTGTGCCAATAGGCAAGGTCCTTTTAAAAGCCCTGCTATTTCCTATGTTGGTGACAGTACAAGAGAGCTGGGAAAGCAGCCCTACAAGATGAGCTATTGCCCTTCTGTCTTAAGTGGTCCTGCATAGAATCCACTTTGTCCCCAGACTCTGGCTCCTTCAAAGGGCATGTCCATCGAGGAGGCCTAGGCATATCGAGGAAGCCTAGGCATTTCTCGAAGTCCAGTCATCCTCCTCAAGGCATTCTGCCAGATAACCACACTGGTACCCACAGTGCAGGCAAAAAAAGCCTTGAGAGTGAAGACCAGTCCTCAAAACCTTACCACTGGGCACTCATGCTCGGAAGTTGAGCAGTGATAAAGTGGGTGACCCTTTTTGGACTTGTTATGCTTTTGCTACAACTCTGTTTTATATTTACCTGATGATGGAAATGAGACCAGGATTCCAAACAACCTTTGGCCTTCAAGAGCGACCAGCCTATCATCTTGTGTTTTGCAATCACAGCTTCTTCTCCTGCTCCCTGATGGCATTTGTGTGCTCCAGGGAGAATGTATTGCATGAATGAGAATTGTGGTTGGCGCCAAGGCTCTAAACACAGATGTCACGTGAATCTGTGACTGACATCTGCTTGCGGCAGCCACAGCATAGCTTGGAACCTGTTGTCTTCAGTGGAGCCATATCGTAAGCACACTGTGTCCTAAAATGTGAGAGTTGGCAACTACACCAAAAAGTTGGGAGCAGAGATCTGGATCCGCATAGAAGGGCGTGAAAAAGACCAACTTACATCAGCATGCATGGGTAGTGCTGATACGTGGCTATATGTCCTCGCATCTAGAGGCGGTGTGGAGTTGACACGAAGTATGTAGGACCTATTGCAAGATTCTGGATCCAGTCTTGCACCTAGAAGGGTTTACAAGGTGAAGAATCTTCAGTTAGAAATATCCGACAGAAACAAGGATGAATACACCTATTTGTATTAGAAAATATTGCTGATGTTTTGAATCTCTTGTTGAATAAAAGTGGATTTACGCATTGGTGTGTGTTTGCTTCCTTACCCAGTGTCACTTATTGAACTGCATCGGACTAGAACTTTAGGGATGTTGTTGACCATCAGTCCAATACAATTGGCTATGTATACTTTATGTTCCTTTAACATCCTTAAGTAAATGAAAGAAAAATCAAATATTTATTTTTGTGTCATCTGCGAGTCACATTAAACATTTCAAAAGTAATAACAAAATATGCTGGGAGAGAGGGAATTAACTGATGGAAGGGCAGGGCATAACCAAGGTAGGCTTTTACATGCTTTACTTATTGCTCTATATTAAAGAAAATGTAGGAACACGTGAAAAGATCTTACAAAGAGTTCTACAAAGGAGGAAAGGTTGTTTGAGAGTGTGGGATGAACCATCAACTTTGAAAAGCTACCCACATGCTAAAGAGGATCAGGATGTGGAATAGGTAATGAGCCGCTATGCCTGCATTTTTAGGCCACGGCTAGCGAAGGCTGCGCTTGCGCAGTCTCGCTCGCGAGATTTAATGACTTTGAGAGGAGGGGCTTGAACCCGCCCCTCTTCTCTCCTCTTCTCCATTGGCTGGCCTCTTGAATGCTGGCCAGCCATTGGAGAAGAGGCTCGTCACTCCGAACAGGCCCCGTCCTTTTCGGATTCGGGGGCGTGTCTTTTCGTTGCTTTTTGCCCGGGGGTGTTTTTCTCTCCTCCAGCCAATGGCAAGAGGAGAGAAAGAAAAACACGCCCCCGATTCCGAAAACAACACTGCGTTTCTCCGAGGCATTTCTGCTTCGCCTCGGAGAAAGGCGGTGGTGTTAATGGCGTCCTCTCCCCCTGCTGTTCGTCTGGTCCTATGAATATGCACTTTCTTCTTTTCAGGTAGTAGTGAAGCGCCCAGAGCTGGTCAGGTCTCCGGCCACTCCGAGCACTGTGCATTGACTGCTAGGGATTGTAAGGGATTTGTGTCCCACGTCTGTTTATAGTCTTGCACTTGCGGGAGCCCAGATATCCCCCTGGAGTCATTTTGTCACCACAGGACCAGAATCAGTACACGCAGTGCCTAATTTCTTTCTAAACGATCACGACCTAAGCAGTTGGGCGGGTCTCCTGAGGCGTGCGACTTGTGATTCGCCGTGCAGGCCATCCTGTTTTTATTTCTAACCAATCGCCATACAGCCTTCAAGCCCTTTCATTAGCACCGTTCACAAATTGGCAACAAGTAAACCAGCTTCTTATTTTAGCTAATTTAAGCCCATTCCTTCCTATACTGATGTCGGCTACAGTATACTCTAAAGGAGAGGAATCCCGATTCTTAAAATCTTTCCTCCGGCGGTAACACGCCGTTTCCCTTCTGACTTTTTCCCACGAACACGCCCTGATTGATTAAACACGCCCCTTTTCAATCGCGCAGACCCGGAAGCAGAAGAAAACCCAGCAATAGAAAAAATACCTGGCTGAGTGTTTGTTTCTTGGCGTGTTCTCAACTTGTTCCATCTAAAGAGGTGACCTGTTGGGTTCTCGCCGTTTCCTGTTTGCAATATTTTAGGGTGTTTAAAGGTGAGCACTGCTTATTGTTGGCTGCCTTTTATAGATGTCTGTATTTGAAATTAATCAGGGTGTTGCAAAATTCAAGAACTCTGTCACAATCCAAAAGGAGGTTATAATATTCTCATTATCCTCCAAGGCCTTCCGATGTGTTTCGTTATTAGTTATCACCTACGTTATGCTAGCGCCTAATAGGTGTATTGCCTGTTATTTGTATTACGTATTGTCTGGTTGATATGGGCTTATCCACTCTGTTAGAAGCACACTAGCAGTGCTGGAACTGGGGCAAAATGTTCCTGGAACTTGCCGATTGGGTGAAGGGGCACGGAGTGCAGAGCACTTGTGAGGAGCGGTTAGGGCTGTGCATTTACTCCGAATGCGTGATTTGTAGAACACTGCACTGAGCGGGTGGGGTGTGTGCTTCGAGGAAAAAGAGTGTTGCACTTATGATTCTGTGATTTGTTCGGCGCAGAGCGGCCGTGCCTTGCTTGGAATATGTAATGTGTTTCGTGAAGAAGGCTAGTTCACTTTCTATGGGGCCACTCTGGATATAACTCTCACGCGTTGCGCCTCTTGGGCTGCGAGATCGCATACATGTAGTTTCGTATGTTTCTCTCGCTTGGCAACTGCCTCCTCTTGCCTGGCTGACCTTTTCCGCCCCCGTATCCCCCAGCCACAAAGAATACAGTGGACCTTAGCAGGGCTTTAAGTGGGATGAAAAACTGGGGGGGAATCTCTCACAGAGGCGTGGTCGATGTAATTAGGGCGTGGCATAAAAGAAAACACGCCCCGAATCTGAAAACGCCTCTGCCTTCAGCTGCTAAGCCCCACGGTGTCGCCCATCTGAAAGTAAGTTGCTGGTTGCACGAAATTGATGGTGTTTGCGGTGGAAGAAATCCTCTGAGCTTGGAAATTAACACATTAACCACAACCAGCCTCTGGGGTGGGGGAGGGGGGCCCTGATGTGGAAGCGGGGGCTTTAACTCTTAGATGTACGGTTCTTGGGCTTGAACAGATGGCGTCGGTCCTGCTCGTAAGGGGCCGTTGATCTGTCTGCCTCTGCTGTCCACTCTTTCATTTGTGAAGGTAGACTGCGGGATTGTTAAAGGAAACCTCCCCCCCCCCCCGCCCTCCCCCAGACGGAAGTGTGAGTCTGGCTGGCCTTGGTGTTCTCATGTCACAAGTGGTCTCCAGTGTAATGTGAGAGGGTGCACCGTGTCCTGGTGTGAGCTGCCCTGTGCCCTCTGCTCTGACTGTACCCGCCGTCCTCCCTGTGCCCTCGGGGCCGGAGCCCGCTCGGATCTGAACGCCTCCTTATCTGCTGCCGCCACGCCATCACTTGCACAAGATCGCAGTGTGCGACGGGAGCTTACTCTTTGAATATTAATAAGTCTGTGATCAGTCTCTGGGCACCCTTGGTGCCCCTCCGCTGTCCATCCCTTTGAACCCTCGCACAAGCAAGCCTTGGCTCACCACAGTGCAGTGGTACCCGTGCACAAGCACTGTGTGGGCCTTGGGGCACCCTGAGGGTGAAGCCTGTTCTGCCTGCCGTTCCAGCCCCTCAATCACAGGCCGCGCTGGGACAGTTCATTAAAGCTTCCCGGGTCGGATCTGCCGAGGGTCAGGCATGGCGCCTTCTTTGAGGGTTAACGTACTCTCCCTCACATGGGCAGGGACGGCCTGCTGACACTAGCAGGAGGGTGGAGGTCTGCCAGCTGCTGGTGAACCTCTCCCTCACTGGAGCAGTGACTGCTGACAAAAGCAGGGGGTGGGGGGGGGGGTGCGGTCATCTCCTGGTGACCCTCACACGGGGAGTCCTGGCTGCTCTCACGTGACGTGCCTACTGTTCATCACAGATAAATGTGTGCGCTACCCCCCCAACAGGGATTGCTACCCTCACACCAGGGGTGCCTGCTGTCCATCACAAGTGAATGTGTGAGCTACCCCTCACAAGGAAAGTGTTTGCTGCCCTCTCACGAGGGGTGCCTGCTGTCCATCGCAGGTGAATGTGTGCGCTCCCCTCCCAAAGGAAGTGCTACCCTCTCATGAAAGGTGCCTGCTGTCCATCCCAGGTGGCTGTGTGCACTACACCTCACACAGTGCTACCCTCTCACGAGGGGTGCCTGCTGTCCATCCTAGGTGGACGTGTGTGCTGCCCCTCTCACAAGAGGTGCCTGCGGTCCATCACTGGTGGGTGTGTCTGCTGCCCATTACAGGAGGTGGAGGGCTGTCATCTGCTGGTGACACCGTCAAGAGGTGTATGTGTGCTCGCGTTAACTCTCACAAGGGGAGTGTTTACTACCCTCTCTCGAAGTGTGCTTGGGCCGTTAATTTCCCTTCACATGATGAGGGGCTGCTGCCCTTCTCAGGGGAGGTGGTGCCTACTTCCTGGGAAACTGTCAGAACAATGCGGGCAGAGGCATTTTCACGCTTGCCTTAACCACAGTGCGCTGTCTAGCTGCCCAAATGTGCAGGAGCAGGGAGGATCGGGAGAGGACGCAATTAGGTAAGGGGGGGTTGGGGCAGGGTTTTGGGGGGTGGGCGTAGTTTTTAACTGCTGGGTGTAGTTTTTAGGGCTGGCGGGGTTGGGGTTGTTTTTAGGGCTGGGGGGCGGGGTAGTTTTTAGGTCTCGGCTCTAGGGCTGCGCTTGCGCAGTCTCGCTCTGAGATTTAATGTTTAGGAGTGGGGCTTTAACCCGCCCCTTTTTTATACCTCTTCTCCATTGGCTGGCCTCTTAAATGCTGGTCAGCCATTGGAGAAGAGGTTTGTCTCTCCAAACAAGCCCCGTCCTTTTCGGATTCAGGGGCGTGTTTTTTCGATTCTTTCTCTCCTCTGGAATGTAAAGATTCCAGCCAATGGCAAGAGAGAAAGAAAGAAAACACGCCCCAGAATCCGAAAACGCCGCTGCTTTCAGCTACTGAGCCCCACGGTGTCGCACATCTGAAAGTAAGTTGGTTCATACTTGGGTGGGGGTAGACCCTTTTGCGACGTACCACTTTTGAAGATTTACTCTATTTAGACAGCCATGCTTACTATCGAGCTTGAGACGGTATGAATAAACTAATAGAGTGTAGTGCCCTCTTTAAACACATTGGCTTCATGGCGCTTGGGCCCTGGTCGCACGAAATTGATGGTGTTTGCGGTCAGAAGGCTTCAAGCCAAATACCACTGCGGCTCCTAACACTGCATTTGAATAATCTTCCAGCCGTGACATGGTCTGCCCGAGTGCTACTAGCTCCCACGCTCGTGCACTGCCTCTCTACGTGTCCATGCTCCTCGCAGCCGCTCTCCAAGCCTCCTCACACTGCACACCCCCCACGCTGTCTCACTGTCTGTCCCCTATGCCTCGACTTCACACCACTTCACGCTGTCAGTTCTGAACCTCCGATCCCAACCTGCCCCCACCCAGCGCCCCACGCAGCAGTTATCACCCTCTCCGCGCCACAGCAACCAAATCTCCTCTATCCAAACCACAAGCCCTGAATCTGTACACGTCAGCAGGTGCCCGGAGGAATCCTGGGAAGCAACACCATAGAGAGGCTGCATCCTTTCTTCTCCAGGTGCGTCATTGTTGAGAAATAATTAGAATGAAGGGCAGGCCGGTATGTCTTTAGAAATGCGGAAAACCACATAATGTAAATAGGTCAGTGGGCTACTGCGTGTGTGTGTGTGTGGGTTGCTCTGTGAGTGGCTCTGTGGGTGGCTGTGTGTGTGTGTGGCTTTGTGTGTGGCTCTGTGTGTGTGGGTGGCTTTGTGTGTGGCTCTGTGTGGGGCTCTGTGTGGGTGCAAATGCAATAGGTCTCGCATTTGAGAGTGATTAAGCTATTGACATTGTAAATAACAATGCCGTTTCTTTAAATGTTTTAAAAACAAAAACATAAACAAAAATAATGTCATGAGCAATGCCAATAGCTCTAACTTTAACAATGCCGAGACCATTGCATTGTAAATGCTTGTTGTCTAGGATATGGAGAAGGGCCGTTTCTGTTACATGATCTGAAACTAGATTGTGTAGAGAAGATTCAAGGAAACCTAAAGGGTCTGAAGTTGTATCACCAGATAATAGTTAATTGTTTTGGCAATGATGCACATTAAAAAAGCTATTTATCATCCAACGAATGAAACAAACATATGCATACCTGATTTGTCCTTTCACTCATCTTACAACATGATGGTCCAGCCAGCTTACAGTCATCCACCCACCTACCATCACAGCAAATAAGTGGGAATGTCCACACACATATGGTCCACAACAGTCCTTTTATTCACAAAAAATATCTGTCAAAGCACAACACATCTTTCAAGATGAGACAATGGACACAAATAATGGATTTGTTGTACAAACAGTACACAACTTTAGAGGGACACCAAAGTGGGCAGTGATCACATATTAGACATTACTTTCAGTGAAACATCAACCATTCCATATTGCAAACAGAGAGTGATATTCTTTCGTTAAGCAGCACTTAGATACCCATTTCTATGAACACGGGTACTTTGTGTCAAGGTCTATATCATTATGGCTATGAAGAGTTGACCAACAGGCTAATTGTAGACACGTCTGAGTATGATAACCAGTTTGTTGAAGACAATTATTGTTGCCTCTTTGGGACATTTTGCTAAGGACCTCTCACTACCCACACTCCTGTAAAAATGACACACCCAGCTACCTATTTGTTCCTTCAGTGTACCCACAAGCAGGCTTAAAAGTGCTCATTCCTTTGTGCTGTATTTACCGCTTATCCTGCTTTACTTGCCTTCAGTCCTGTCAGGAAGGGAGAAGGTGACCCATCAAGCCTAGTTGGTAAGTTTTGAGCGCCCTATCCTAGGGAACCAGCACTGAAAGTCTGCAGATTCCCTACCACAAAAGACTCTTGATGCAAACAGTCATGTCTACGATAGGCTTTTGAGGTGTGTGTCACCCAGAGGACAGAAAGCATGCTGCTTACAGAGTGATCACTCTACATTGTTTGTGTCATTTTTTCTTGATCTACTTGGATATTCCCTCCCTAAAGGTCGAAGGACGTACCGCAGGAAAGCGGGCATGATTTCAAATAAAATCACCACTTTGAACTTAAGTTTGACATCTTTGGAACTAAAGTGGCTCACATGAACTGGCCATGCATTGACAGCCTTTCCTGTCTATGTTTACAGATTCAGTCCTGAGCTCTGGTAGGGAGTGCTCCATGTAACTACAGAAAAAGGGATAGGGTGTTAGTGGTCCCAGTCCAGCTCAAAATGTATGTATTATAATAGGGATATTTCATGCCGAGGGTTCTAAGTAACATGAAATAGACAATGCAAGTGAAGCTCGAGTTGCCTATGATGTCAAGCAGCGCCCAAAAGTGAAAAACATCCTTTATTCATGCTTTAACCATGTATAATGTTGTGCTGTGTGTGGCCTGCAAAATCATCTGCCCCTGCTCTGAAGGGCTATGCAGAGGACTAAAGGGTAGGTGGTGGCGCCTCCTCCCTATTACAACAACAAAAAAATAACCTGCCTATCTGCCACCCACCCCACCACTATTTGTGCCTCCCTGCCCCTCCAAACTGTGCGCTCTTCTCTCCATCAGAACAGAGAGCCACCACACTGACATGCTCTCAAAGCCCTGACAGAGCAGCCTGGAATTTCTTCATGACGTAGAAACAGTTCCCACTCTTGTTCTATCATATTTCTAGCAATGTGTAGCCAGATTTAGAATCTGGTATTCACACTAGTGCCCCCGACGACACTAGCAAGAACAAGATTCTGGTCGAGCAGAAGGATTGGCAAGTTGAACTGCGTAATGTTTGCCTTTCATGTTGACAATCAAATAAGTTGCTGATCACGAGAGCCTTCTACAGGCAAATATTCAAAAGCCTTCTTGGAGGGGTGACCTGTACATTGGCTGACGTATGTGAGAGAGAGGCGACCCATCAGATGCCCCACTGAATTATTGGAGTTGGAACTCACAGGAACACTTGGATTCGAGCCAAAATCTTAGAAATCTTTCTTCCTGAAGATTCCCCTGGAGCGTCTGATAATGCATGGATGAAATTAATCTGAGTTCTGGTAGGACGCAATGGGTGCCAAGCACAAAGCACAAGACAGAAACATGGAAGTAAGGGTAAGCACTTTTGACTGTGCCACTTTACCTTCATTCAGGACCCTAAGTGCAGTTGTCAAGGTATTATGATTTGATGGCGGTCAACAATACTGCACTTCATGTTACACTTGAAGTCACAAAAAACAATGTACGTCTTCGACCCCATTATTGTGCCAGTGTAACTGGGAGCAGTATGTATCACTAACAAGAGTACTGAGATGTATCCAGTTATAGGGCACACATTCCACAAGTGTGGTAATCTCCTGCCTATGGTACAGACTAATCCATAAAAACCAGGTAGAAATAATTCCTCAATCAAAAATCGCCATTTTAAGAGTTAGCGTGAGCTTGATGTAGCACTCGGCCAGCTAAAGACCACTGTCACATGTATTACAAGAGATAGGCCTCATAAAACCCTTGCATGTCACTGCCATGGCAACAACTTGGTTGTAGAGTTTTGTAATTCAGTTTCGTTCCACTTTTCATCCAGTGGCAGAAAAGGTCAAGAAATGGTCCTACCAGAGTTTTCAGTCGAGCAGCCGGTTTTGGAATAGGTTGATCAGGCTGAATGGGTTGCACCTCATATTTAAATACAGACAATTTCAGAGACCTGCTCTACTGCTGGAATAGCGACCAATGCTCGCAGACCGGAAAGATTTGCAGACTGTTCAAGCTAGGTTTATGAATGTGGGACCAATTGTACATTGGAGAAGTGGGCAGTGGGGGCAAGGGAAATAACTAATAAAGGCCCTGCAAAGTAATTTCCTAGGGCAGATGTGCAGGCAGAAAGGCTGATAAAGATATTGCACTAAGGAAGCTTGTAAGACCCCAAACCATCTTAAAGTGAAGCAAATGCACAAATGTTGCAGTGATACACCCCAGTGGGTGGGAAGCAGGCATGGTAAGGGGGCCTTACTTTGGGTTGCATGAGCCGAACATTCCAAGGGAAAAGGAACTCTAATTTCCTGGTCAATTTGGGTACGCGGTTGCCTTGAGGGTAGATGATGCATAGGTCAAATTCATCCAAGGTCTTAGTTCTACTGAGGAATGGCATTTAGGTGAACAACTGAGGAGCACTTAGTGCCACCAATTTAGTGAAGATCCGCCACCCAAACTGTTTTAGGCACGTTAACTAATGAGACTCTCACCTCTCTAGAACAGGAAAATGAAGTCTACCTTGGTAACAATCAAAACACAGTTTTCAATGGAGTTAGGCCCGCTTCAGACAAACCCTCATATGAGCAATGTGGGAGGGGCGTAACTGGACACTTTAAATGCCATACTGAAGTCTTTCCTGTGGATTATTAGAGTTGGTGGAGGAGATTGATGACAACAAAGGGGAAATATAGTTTGTTTCACAACCAATGTAAAGGAATAACTTGCCTAATGCATGGAATCCTCAGCCCATCCATTCCCCCTGGTGTTCTAAAAAGCACTTGGTATTACCTGGCCACAAACAAGGTGTGACCTCTAATGCCCCCATCTCAGGATGCATCTCTAACTCCCAGAAATTGATCAGACTGTAGAGCCTCCAGAGTTGTTGCTACAAGACGGGCAGTTGGTGCTATGTAAATGTATTCAATCATTCGACTTTAACAGTTATCCTGTGGAGGACTCATTTTGAAATCTCAATTGGTGCTTCAAGAATAGTTCAGCACATGCAGAACAGTAATGAAAAAGAATAATTGAAGATCAGAATAGTTTTCAGCTGTAAAGGTGAAGGGGTCTGTGGGGTCCAATATAGCTCACCTAGGCCATTTTCTATACCTCATTTCATCAAGGCCTGGACCAAAGATGTGACCAACATTGGCATCCAAGATGGCCCTGGTTTAGTAAAGTACATAGAAGCAGAGAGACTCAGGTTCACTGGCAACCATCAGGCAGATTTCCCTAGCTCTAGAACATGCAATTCTATGCAGGCATAGAATTCCAACACAGAAAGAAAGCCTAGGCGTACCATCAAACAAATAGTTTGAGACAAAAGCAGGGGTAGAAAAAACTGACAGAAAACCAATTTGATGAAGGGAGTATAGAAATGGCTGAAAACTGAAAAGTGTGGCCGAATTGTTTGAGCTCTAACCAGTCATCTAAATAAGACTACATATAAAACCACCTAACGATACAAGAAGAGTTGCTGTTTCTGCCCAAACTTCTGTGACGATTCTCAAGACGCACCGAGACTAAACTGGCACATTCTTTGTTGGCAATCCTTCCTTCTCCATAAAAGGCCAAAAACTTTCCATCTCACTCTCACATGACAGGTAAGTAGATTCCTCATCAATCCACAGAGACCTGCAGACCCCTTCTAATCAATTAGTGGGCGCCTGCATCATCATTAGTACATTGTTCAATAATGAGAAATGGATGAAATAGAAAAAAAGATATTGCAAATTGCTATTCTTTTGGTGACATGAAATATCATAAGTAGAAGTCCTGACACAGTAACATCACAGGAAGTGTCCTTGATACTTAATGTCAGAAGGCTACAACCTTCTTCGAGAACCCTGCTGTATTCCTGATTATAGCAGGCATTCGGGAGGTCAGTGAATAGTACTAAAACACACAACCCTTTAAAGGCGGATTCTTCTGATCAAAGGCTGTCTTTTTACCAAACGAGCAAATTTAGTGTGTAGATTTAGAACAATTTTAAAAAAACAACTCTTATTAGCAGACGGATTTAAAAAAAAAATGTTTGAAGACTTGACTGTGTTGCTAAACCATTGAAATCTGCCCTAATGCGCGAGGTCTGTAAACCACTTTAGTCGCGTTTGTACAGTAAAAGAGGACTTCGTGAACCAAAAGCAGTCAAAAGCAATCTGCTTCACCTGAAGGTGCGACCTTCTTGTTCACATGAGTATCCACAGCCACATAATAACCCATGAGCTGCCTCTTGACTGCAGCAGGGAGTCCTCAGGGTGGCTTTGGTTAAACAGATGTGGATATCTTTTAAGAAACTCCAGATGTCCCACAGTATTTCCAGATGTCACGTGTTTTAGGGCACAGGGTTGGTATGTTTAATATGTGCAGCCTCATACTGTAGTGTACTGCGCACAAACTGGGAACGTTGTGGATCTATAATTAAAAAAAAAAAAAAAACTAGCTCAATTAGGTGCAATCTGCCTACAGGGATGAGTTTGTCTCGTCATTTTCAGTGCAGTGACCTAATGTTTTTTGGGAATATCTATCAAGTCCATCAAGTATTTTAAAAGAACACATCTCCCTTTATTCAGGTAAATGTGTTATTTCACTCTTTTAGATGGTACAGACTTACCCGAAGGCGGGCCATACAGATTAGGGATGTGAATGGTGTTTAACTACAAGTTTAAAGTTTTTTAAGTCTATTATTTAAATGTTTCCCACTGCATTTCCTTTCACTAAGGAGCCCCTGCATTCAAGAGAATCGATGTCGCAAATAAAACATTCCTCCGTTGGTCACAAAAGTTAAAAAAAAAAAACTGTAAAGCTTATATCAAAAAATTCTGTTAGGGGATTTAACTTTTCATATTACATACTACACGATATAAAATGTGTAAATATCAGACCACTTTAAGTGTAATGACTAAACAGTAAGAGTAAGGTTATAGCTTTAATTTTGTGTAAATGTTTCACGTGTAGATAAATCTATCACTTTTTATTCACTCCATACAACACATTAAGACTGTCCTGCCATACACGGAAGTACCTAAAATGCTTTCCCGCACCACTTACAACAACATGACTTTTCTGACAATATTTAGAAGACAGTCTGGTTTATTGCTAGAGTAAAATTCAATGTGCAAGATAATCAGATTAACACAGATGAGATTAATTATTTAACATTAGGCACATGGATATGGCAGCCATGGAGAATAGAGCGAACACCCTTTGTCCTACAGTATATTGCTGCATAAACTCTATATGAAATGGTAGCCTGCTTTGCTACATATTTCTGCTTAAACATATACATTCAAATGAGGCACACTTATTTCCGACCACACTCCAAAAGGCACCAATAAACAGTTATTAATACGTTGGAGGGAAGAACAATGAGAATTAATCCGAATATGTAATATCTGTGCCTGAAACAGTCACATGGTTCGATATGGCTGGCTATTGCCTATCTGCTACAGCACATGGCGCCTGTTTCTAAGATGTTCGGAGGATGTAGGAACTCTTCCTTATAGTAACATAGAGCGAGCATAAGCTTTAGTTTACAACTGACTTTGGTACAAATTGTAGAATCCACAGAGGACACGCGTCAGACATATTTGCACAGAAAAACAAAAAATTGCATTAGCTCTTGGCACACTATTATCTCTTCTGCATAATAAATATTTGGAAGCACGGGGTGAACGCGCCAATTCTTCTGCATGTGACGTTTTGACTTTTAAGGGTCTTCTAATTTGTGTGTCTTCCTGATGCTAAGGAGCACGCACTGGGAAGACTAAAGAAGCTGAAGAGAACAAGAGAGTCAGTCAATGGCGGATACATTCACATCAATGCTTGAGAAATCAGAATGACTATGCCCGCTTCTAGATCAAAAATCAAAGGTTCTTAACACAATGTGTACGAGCAGGTACTAATAAAGCATTCTCTACATGGATAGTACATTATGGACACTAAAGAAGACGTTCATTATCAACTCACGCAGACTCATCCGACTGGACAAGAGATGAACAGATATTGCTAAACACACAACAGTTGGTCTGACGCGCACAACAGACAATCACCACCAATCAAAAGACTGCCAGTGATTTAACCAATATGCATAGTCTCCTTAGAATACAGCACAAAGGCACTTCCACATGTTCTTGCTTCAACATAATATATGTTACACTGAGTCTTCAACACACTTTTTTATTTTAAGTAAATTGATATGACATTGGGTGCAGAGCATATGTGGACAAGTGTATATGCATGTAAAGACATGCACAATCATACATCTTCACGAAAATCCGACATTGAGCCATTCAGCGACTGTAGAATTGCTTTGGCTTGTACATGTGCATACACTGGGGATTCCATCATTTTAAAAACTTTCACCATGTAGGTCTAGCAAGGACAGCCACCTCTGCTGTTCTTCACTGACCCGAGTGTGAGGGTTGGCCCGGTTTGCTGTATTGGGAAAATGTCCACATTTGACCCTGGCCGTTAGTGATTGTTTTGGCATCTATGGACAGTGCCTAGAGGGTTGTTCAAATTCACAGAATTGCATCCACCATCTCTGGAAATGGTGATCAGAAAAAAGATGTTTTATTAGGTATTACATAGTGATGTGGTCTAATGCTCAAGCTACTTACTTTGAAAAAAGGGAAGAGGGTTCTAATCCTAATTTGGCATTAAACCTCTGAAAACATTTGATACAAATATCTGTAACGGTAATGTAAATCTGTAGAACCAACGGTCAAGTGTGCTGTTACTATAACAATTGTGCACCCTTTCAATAATTTCTTTCATTGTTGCTCTTTAATCAACCAAGTATTTATAACTTGTTTCTGACAAAAAACATTTTTCTACAGTTTTAATTATTTTTTTACAAAAAATGGAGTTTACAATCTAAGCAGATGTGAGTTACAGTAAATTGCACACGAAAATCATATCCTTATTCAGCACTGTACTGACAGTCTCCCGTCTCCCACAAACAGGATATTCTGTTTGATTGTTCAAGAATTATCTTACTGCGTAGAAGTAGCAGAATGAGGAGGGAGAACTGCTATAAATGTAGAACAGCAATCATGTTTGAGTGGTTATTTATGCTCTTAGTAAACACAGCTTCTGCCATTGTATTTTTCTTCATTATAGCTACAATTTATATTATGAGCATGAGCCTAGTGTTTTGATTTTAAGAGGAATCTTTTAAAATGTATCCTTTGTCTTCTAGTGTTCTTGAGTGTGTTACTCCCTAATGAAAGAGGGTTTTGCTAACTATCCCTGTAATGTCTAATAAGACTGATTATACCTGAAACACATCTCACTCAAATATCGCTCAGTGGATTGTGGGGTGGTTGCAGTACAACTGATTTTCTGGATCGGGAATGGCACACTGACCGAGTCCTTTGTGCAAAAGGGTCTATAAAACTGAACTCTGGTTTGCTAGAAAATGAATATTTGGCGCCCAATGTGGGATGAAACTGATGGGCAATTTTGAGATAGGTTGCTCAACAATTCTGAGTAACCTTTTTGTAGAAGCTGCAGGTATGGCAGGGAGCCAGTGGATGGCAGCAGTTTCTCTTCAGACTCATGAAAGGGAACTTCCCAAAAATATTTCTGAACTTTACACTCTGTGGGCCATGATACCATAGGTTCACGACCACAAAACCAAATCTTAAAGCAAAAAAAATTAGAGTGAGGGTTTCATTAAGGAAAAAGCTGTGGCAGAGACTAAGAAAAAGCAGAGAGCAAAAACAAGGACTGGATTTCTCTCAAGAGAGGACTCTAGCAGGAGTGATACAATTTGAGGGATTGTGACAAACTTAAAAAGCCAGATTAGTGTCAGTATTCTGATCACTGTTCTTCCAGTTCTTTTCAGGACTCTGCTGCAGACATAAAAGGGCAGAGTGAAGTGGACGACAACTGCAGAAAGGATGAGTACATCAAACATAAAAATGAATCAGATGGATAGTGGAGGTAGGGGTGAAGACAAAAGAGAAAGGTTCAGACTCAAAGACTCACTTTAAGAATAAGAAAGTGGCAGGTATAGCAAAGAAACATGCCTTACGGAAACTTCTATGGACAGTGCAGTGGAAGTGACATTAGTTCATCAGCCCCTCAAGCAGCATCTGGTGGAGATTCTAACTAACAAATACAAACAGGTTGAGACACCGGGTGTACATGTAAACCCTCCAAATAGGGGTTGAAATGTAGAAATACAGATTGAGGGTGAGAGATCACGCGGTATAAAAGCGATATTCTATTCTCATTTATAGGATACTTATGACATAATTCTTACAGAGAATGACTGGCCTCCGGCCTTTATAAAGGATGCACCTAGAGGTGAATAGATTATAATGCAAGTGTGTTTCTCCTCAGTAAAGAAGGAACTCGGGGGAAAATATGCAAAAGTAGGCTTTAAAACAGGCTCCACCAAGGTGAGACAAAGGTCTGTTCAACATGAAACTCCCTTAAGAGTGAGCCCCGAATGCAGGCTCAGCATTCTTTGAAGCCAGAGGCTCAACGCAATATAAGAGCTATTTTAGAACAGCTACAATATCAACATATAAAAGTGTATTGTATTTCCACAATGAGCAACCTTCTTTTTCCAGTATGGTAGCCTGATAAGGAGTACAGAATATTTTTAGATGAAAGAAATTGAAATGAACATGCATGCAGACATGTATTTAAGAAATTAATATGCTCAAGTTAGTACTGGACTAATGATGAATTTAGAAAGAAACAAATATAAAACAAATTTGGATATATACAATGTTTTCTTTAGCCAAACTACAGCACCTGAATCGCAGTGTCTAATCGCTTTGTCCTTCAATGGTATAAGAATAGTCCTCAGCAAGAATCATGGAGATCTAACAGGAAGATGGGCACTTGACGCCTACAGAAGTGTGCTACTTTACCTCCTCGAAGACACAGACAGTTATAAACCCTGATGGGGGTTCCCAACTTTGATAGAGCTTACTTGCAAGCATTATGCTGATCGAGTGAAGCCCTTGTATGATTTAGTCACTCCCACATTTTCTGAAAAACCCTGGATAAAAATACACACAGCTATCTTACATGGACTGCAAGCAGGCATGATAGAGAATGAATATTCACAGACTTGAGATAATACTACAAACCTGGTCGTTAGAGTTATTCCTAGTACCTTTCACACAAGTGTGTGCTTGAAAAATGCAGGAAACACCTGCTCTATGAAAAGGTTCACATTTAATACGGACCCCCCGGGGTCACCACCTTCTTAACTTTTCTAATAACTGAAATGTTGTAGCATTACATTGTATTCTCCTCCAAGAAAATTTGTGAAAGTTTTCTATGCTGAAAAAAGACATGACAAATGTTCACTTTCACCTCTGTGGCAGAAGCCTTGCAAACAGCCCGTTATGCATCTGAAATTCAAAGACTCCTCCAGATACAGTTTCTAACTCATTTTGCGGACCTACTGCATACCATCCTCCACTCACCAAACACAACAACCATAACTCAAGTTTGCAAAAAATTGGATCAGGCTTGTTGAATGATTTTAAAGCTATTTTCAGACTGAGTCTTCCATTCTTCAGTTCACTGTTTTTAAGCCTGTTTGGTGGATTTTCAAATACACTACTGATAGTTGGTTGTGGAACTCACTTTTCATGTAGTTAATAAATAAAGTAGACCTTAATTTCAGCATGAGTGTAAATGTCATCTTACCAGCAGTGCAGCAATTCAGACTGAATGTGACTTTCAACTTTGGGGGAGAATTATTGAATACAATAAGTACTACCTAGACTCTAGCATTCCACAAGTTTCAAGAAGGTTGCTAATGCACGTCTTGTTTATTTATTTTATTTATGAGTCTTGTAATGTGCACAGCTACCCAGAAGGGTTTTCTGGAGTCAAATAGAATGAAAATAAGTGAACGTGAATCATGCCACTCTGTTAATCATTTGCACTAAGAGTATCAACAACAAAAAAATTAACATTATAAAAGCCAAGTACAAAGAGTGAGGGGTTAGAGGGGAATCTTAAAACCAGGGGACAACGGGACAGGCAGAGCACAATCTTCTATCGAAGACTACTGGGAAGGGATGCACTTAGCCTTTACTAATCAGTGCAGCTGGCCTCATACAAAAAGAATAGCAGGCCATTTTATTAAACACAAGTCCTTAAACAGTAAGCAGGTCTGCACCATCTCCGAAACTGCTATTACAGCAATCATGCAGGAGTGGTTCCTATTATTCATGCTTTTTGTAAATGTTGCTGGTGCCATTTTGTTTGTTCTTAATATAGTTACAATTCATATTGTGTACTGGACTAAGGTTTTGATTTTCAAACAAATCTTTAGAGTGTATCGCTCATGTTCTTTTTTTTTTTTTTTTTTTTTTGAAACCGTTTATTGCAATCTCAAATATATACAGGTATGGGCCTACAACCTTCCGGCCGGCCGCTAAAGTGACGATAACAAATGACATACATACAATGAGGCACGTAGCTTTGCATAGACACTAAGGCAGGAGGTATCCACAACGCTGGCCATATGGCTCTGAGCCCACAATACGGTTCCATTTTATACAACACAACAACATAAATAAACACACACCCGCAAGGCAACCCACGATCGAAAGTGGCAGCACGTGCTCCTCAAGTGGGGGACCCCAAACCATCCACTGAAAACACCTGAGAGGGGAAGGGAAACAGGTCTGGGACTGGGAGAATACTGTGCTCGGAACTGAGGGAGGGAGTAAACTAGGGGGATGGAGCTGGTGAAGCGGGAGGCAACAATGGCGGCTCGCAAATATCCCCGCGGTAGGCGTTCCAGGGGCCCCATATCTTCACCCATGCCCCAGGCTTACCCCGCGCCACATACACCACCTTTTCTCGGAACATGCACCAATCCATGTGTTCTTTCCAGGCCGACACCGCCGGGGACCTCTGGGATCCCCACAGCTGTGCAACGTCCCGTTTAGCCACCATATAGCCCAGAGTCACCCATCGCGTCTGCGGAACCGAATAATCGGTCGGTTCCCACACATTCAGCAAACATCTCCTCGCTTCAGGCAACAGCGCGACATGCGTAACCGCTCGCAGGACCTCATGCACACCACGCCAGAATCGCTCCACCCTCGGGCATTCCCACAAAATGTGCAAAAAAGTCGCTGAAGCACCACACCCACGCCTACACAATCCGTCCTCGGCATAGCCCATACGCAGGAGCCTTGGCCCCGTCATGTACACCCGGTGGAGTATCTTAAGCTGGACGAAACGAAGGCGAGCCGGGATGGCCACCTCCTTCGGAGAGGCCACCGCGGAAATCCAGTCCTCGTCGTCCAACTCCAGCCCATCGGCAACCCAGGCCTCGCGGAGGCCAGTCAGTAAGCCCGAGCGATCATTTATCAGTTTCTTGTAAATGAGGGAGATCGTGCTGTCCGGAACATGGCCATCTAGCACTCGATCCTCCAGGGGGGAGGACTCCGGGATGGAGGCCACATCTGGGAAGACGGAGCCCAGCGCGTGACAGACCTGCAGGTACCGAAAGTATTCACTGCCCCGCAGCTGAAACTCCGCCTGCAACGTCTCGAATGTTTTAAATCCTCCCCTCGTCCAGAGATCCCCCACTGTACTGATGCCTATAGTGTCCCACTGCTCAAAGCCTTTCGAGGTCCACAGAGAGCCCAACCTCTCAGACGCATACAGCGGTGACGCCCGGGTCAAACGGTCCTTCCAGCCCATAGCTGCATTAGCCGCGTGCCAAACTCGCACCATGACACGCGTGGGTCCCGTCAAGCGGGAATCGGGCACACTAGCGTAGAGCGCTCGGTTGTAGTCGCCACCGGGCAGGAGCATCTTGTCCATTTCAAATGCCGGGTTTAGGGCGGGCCCATAGAGGCCCTGATTAATTGCAGCTAACTGGGAGGCCCAGTAATACCGTTTAATATCCGGGAGGGCAATCCCTCCGTCGTACCACGGGAGCGTCAACTTTGCCAAGGCTATACGCGGCTTCCCATCCCAGAACAGGCGGCGCTGTAAACCTTCCACTTCACGGAAGTAGCGCGCTGGGACCAAGTCCATAGTGTTCTGGAGAGCGTACAGGAAGCGCGGCAGTGACATCATCTTGAACAACGCCGCCCGGCCGAGCGGCGAAAGTGGCAAGCGCCTCCAGCGCGCGACATCCTCCTTCAAGCGCTGGAGGGGGGGAAGCAAATTTCGCTCGTAGCGGGCCACCGGGTCCAGCGTAATGTAGACACCCAAGTATCGAAATCCCTCCGAGGCAATCTGGATCGGACAGCCCCGCGGGAGGAGAGGAGCCTCCCCGGAGAGCACATAGACACAGGATTTGGCCCAGTTGATGACAAGGCCTGAATTGCGGCCAAAAGAGTGCAGAACATCGACCAGGACAATCAGTGATTTGCGCGGGGAGGCTAAGTACAAAAGGATGTCGTCTGCATAGAGAGACACGCGGTCCTCATACTCAGGGGTCCAACGGAGACCTCGGATAGAAGGGTGCCACCGCAGCCACTCTGCCAGGGGTTCCAAGGCCAGTGCGAACAGGAGCGGCGACAGGGGGCAACCCTGTCGCGTGCCCCGTCCCAGCACGAATGGGGCCGAGACTCGACCGTTCACCACCACCTGCGCAAGTGGGTCCGAGTACAGCAATTTGACCCAGCTGATGAAACCCGGCCCAAAGCCAAATTTCGCCAGCATCGCCCAGATGTACGGCCACTCAAGTGTGTCGAACGCCATAGTGGCGTCCAAAGACGCCAAGATGGCCGGCTCCCGCACGAACGGAACACGCGCTAGCACGCCGTGCAGGCGTCGCAGATTAAGAGCCGTATTGCGATGGGGGATAAAGCCGGACTGGTCTTGGTGGACCAGGTCGCCCACCACGCCGACCAGCCGGTTGGCGAGCACCTTGGCGAGGATTTTAGGTTCCGCATTCAAAAGCGAGATAGGCCGATAGGATGTGACCCGATCTCGAGGTCTCCCCTCCTTGTGGATGACCACGATGGTAGCCAGACGCTGGTCCGGCGGGAGGGAGCCCCGCGAGTGGGCCGCAAGGAACATTGCGCGGAGGTGGGGTGCCAGTACATCCGGTCGCAGCTTGTATAACTCGATAGGAATGCCGTTCGGGCCCATGGCCTTGCCAGAAGCGACCGAGCGGATGGCGAGGGCGATTTCGTCCGAGGTGGGGGCGGCATCCAGCAACTCCCTGTCCTCCACAGAAAGGGAGGGGAGCGCGATGTCACGCAGCAGGGCATGGGAATCCTCCTCCGAGCAGGGAGAAACCGGGGAATATACCTCGCGGAAATAATCCGCGAAGCAAGAGACAATGCCTTCCGGCTCAATGACACGCACGCCATCCGTCCTCTCAATCAGCGGGACCACACGACTCGCTCTCTCCTTCTTATCCAACCACGCAATCAACTTGCCCGCCTTATCACCCACATCATACAATCGCCCCTGTTGCTCTCTGCTGAGGCCCCTGGCCGCCTCCGTGACGAGGGCCCTATAGGCCGCCTGCTTAAGGTGCAGAACGTGGAGCGCAGCGTCAGTCACCCCACTCCCCAAATCACCCTCCAATTCAGTAATTTCGGCCTCCACCCGGGTCACCTCCTCCTGTGCGCGCCTCCGGGCATGGGAAATAAAGGAGAGGGCCTCCCCTCTCAGCACTGTCTTGAAGGCCTCCCACAGGGAGATAGCCGACAGGACTGACCCCACATTCTCCTCGAAATACCGTTGCAAGGATTTAATCAAGGCAGCGCGAATAGTGGGGTCGCGCAGGTACCAAGCGTTGATTGGAGCTACCCTGCCCTCCCCCCTCGGGAAGACACCAAAGTGCAACAGGAGCGGGGAGTGATCTGAAATGCCCCTCGCCAAATGGCGCACCTCCCCCACCCTCCCGGCATAGGCCGCAGGGACAAGGATATGATCAAGCCGCGAGAGGCTACCATGGGCACCCGAATGGAAGGTGTACTGCAGCTGAGTGGGATGCTTTAAACGCCAGCAGTCCACCCATCCCAGTGTGTCCAAAAGGCCCGACAGCCACGCCTGCGCCCGGGGGAGGTCCCTAGGGGGATAACGATCTATAGTCCCAGAAACCACCGCGTTGAAGTCCCCCCCAACCACCAGAAGCCCCCCCGGAAGGTCAAGAAGGAGGCGTCCCAGGTCCGCAAAGGTGGTGGACTGTAACCCCGGTGGGACGTACACTGAGACAAAGACGACTACTTTGCCCTCCATTCTCCCCACCAAAACAGTGTAGCGTCCCCTCTCATCATGGCGCACCTCGTCTATTTCTAGCGGGAGCGAGGTCTTGACCATAATGCCCACCCCTCGTGAGCCTGACGTAAAGCCCGAGTGGGCCACCAAACGATAACCACGTCGATTCATGGCACAAAAGGAGTTACCAATAAGGTGTGTCTCCTGCAGAAAGACCACATCAGGCGAAATCCGTTTCAGATACTGCAGGACCACACCCCGCTTAATCCTATCCCCCAGCCCGTTAACGTTCCAGGACAACAAAGTCAGGTCCCTACCCCCCATCACATACAGAAGCCATCATTTGTCCCCCCGAGAGCAACTCAAGAACACCAGTACAATAACGGGTTTGCCTTGCGGTAGAAACGAACCACACCCCACCCCAACCCACCCATCCCAACTGAACTCCCCCCACCCTGCACCCCTGCATGAGCCCAAACAGCCCCCCCAAAGTGCAGTGTGCCTGTCGCCCCATAGAAGAAAACTAACTAGTCCCCCAGAGGAGGAGGGAGATCCCCCAAGAGACCCCGCACGACCTCCACAGGAGGGGAACTTACCCTAACAGTCAATGGTGACAATAACACAGCCCGGAGCAAGGCCTACCATTAGTCCCTTAGTCCTGATCCGGCGGGCCCTCCCCACCAACCGCTCCCCCCCCGCCCCCCCGGCCCCGATCTCCGGGCAAAGTGTCCAGCCAGTCCCCGGCCGCCTCGGGACGATCAAAAAAGTGCGTGCGGCCATCTACCTCCACCCTCAGCTTAGCTGGAAAAAGCATCGAATATTTGAGATTCAGGTCTCGTAGGCGACGTTTGACACCCAGGAAGCTCAGTCTCTGCTTTTGGACCGCTGGGGTAAAGTCAGGATAGAAATTAATATCCATGTTGTCAAGTCTGACTGGCCCTTGGAGCCTAGAAGTCTGCAGGATAGCGTCTCTGTCCCTAAAATTGAAGATCCGGGCGATGAGAGGCCTCGGAGGGGCGCCGATCTTAGGCCTACCCCCGGGGACCCTATGGGCCCGTTCCACTGCAAAGAATTTGCTCAGCCCCCGAGGCTGTAGGTGGGTGAGGACCAGGTCCTCCACGAACAGATCCGCTGCCTCCGCCTCTCGTCCCTCCGGCACCCCGATAATGCGGACGTTGTTTCTCCGGGCCCGACCCTCGGAATCCTCCAGTCGACGATTCATCAGGGCGCTCGCCTGGCCAAGCCTGCGCACCTCCTGTTGGAGGGCCGCCACGTCAGTTGTGAGGCCCGAGGTAGAGTGGGCCAAAGAATCGACCCGGTCATTTGTTTTAGACAGATCGGCTCTCACGAGGCCCACGTCCACGAGGACCGAGTCGATCTTCTGCGCCAGAGTGTCAAAGCGCTGGTCCACCGAGGCCTTCATCTCGGCGATGGCGCCCATGACGTCCCGGAGGGTCAGGTCCGTGGGCGGAACAGGAGCATCAGTCGGGCCCGTGGGGGACCTACGCAGCACCTCCGGAGATCCCTTCTGGAGGGTGTAGCGGTCCATGTTATTGGATTGTTGGGCCGTGCCACGACGGGTCGACTTCACCTTGGCCCGGTCGCCATCTTGTTTTGTGGCCATGGTCGCAATCCCCAAATCGAGCCAATCTCCTCAGAAAGGGGGCAGACAATCCCGTTCAAGGGCTCCGGGGGGGGGCGACCACCGCTCCTCAGGACGGGTTGCAGCCGGCGGGCCGGCAGGGCAGCCCAACGAGGCCACAGCACCGCACACCGCCCCGCAACCCAACCTCGCCTGGCAGCAAGGAGGGCGCAAAAGCGAAAGTGAAAGTGCGGGGTACGCGAGCCACCCAGCTTTGCCCGCCGCTGTTGTTCACTTTGTGTCCGGATCGCCCCACAACTCCAGTACGGGGGGCCGGCGTGGAGAAGGCCGCAAACCTCTATCGATGCTCCTGCCGGTGTCCGAGGTCCGATTTAAAAACGGAAAACGGGCGTCACCTCTGCTCGGGCTCACAAATACAGTCCCCTCATCTGGGACAGGATTCTGTCAGGATTTATGCAGGAGGTCGCGGAGGTCCTCGGGAGCCTCGCACCTACGCGGCCATCTTGGTTGCGCGCTAGGCTCCTCCCATCGCTCATGTTCTTGAGTGTGTTATTCCATAATGAAAGAGGGGTTGGGGCTTCCACTAACTATCCTTGTAGTGTCTCATGGGATTGATTGTTACCTGAAACACATTTCACTCAAATATTGCTCTTTGGGTGGTGCAGTGGTTGCAGTACAACAGGGTTTTCTGAGTCAGGTTGACACCCTGCCGGAGTTCTTAGTGCGGGAGGTCTAAAAACCAAACTCTGTTTCTAGAAAAATCTAGAGAACGTATCCGTGAGAAAGACAAAAAGCATGCAGAGGAGTTTCTGTCCAGAACTACTCTTATGAACTGAAGTTTGGGGATCGGTATCTACAATTGTTTTAATTGATAGGAAAAACTAGCTTATTAAGAAGGGCGATTCTTCGCCACATGTTTTGCCCTAGTAAACATGGCAAGGGGTCCTTAAGAAACCAGTCATGTAAGTAAGGGTGAATATGAAGACTCTGATAATGCGGGTGGGCAATCACCAAACCATTACCTTTGTAACTCACTTTGGGCTGAAGCAAGCTCAAAGGACAGGGGAGGATAGTGTATACAACCTTCCCAAACCATTGGATTTCCTTGAAAACAATACTAACTGGAATGTGAGAGTGGCCATCCTTATGGTCTAGCAAAACCCAACAATCCTGCTAGTGTAAAGCCTCCAGAGTTCTTGAAGTGGCACCATTTGGTCTTTTTCTTTATTTAGAAATAAAAATGTGGCGGAAGCAAGGGTTAACATCGACCGCAACCATCTCTCACTTCTTGGGGTTAGGAAAGTACTTGGATTCACAATCTACAGTCCCCTCTTGTTCCCTTTCCGGGCAAAGATTGGCTCTCTTTCATCAAGATGGGTAAATGTGAGGGCGGTGGCAAGGAGGATTGGGGTGGAAGCTTTTTCGAAAAAAAAACACTATTTCAAGACCCAGTGGTCTGCAGTGATGCTCTCTCAAGGAGGATTGGGGGTGGAAGTTTTTTCAAAAACACAGAAACACTATTTCAAGACCCAGTGGTCTGCAGTGATGCTTTCTCACATTCAAAGGAGAGTGCAATCATGCAGAGTCGAGAATCATGATTCTGTTAAACCAGGCACCTTTAAAAATTCTGTTGCAATCAGAACAGGGGAACAAGATGATGCTGCATACACTTGTCTCCTCAACTGATTCCTCTTTCTTTGTAAGGTAAAATAATGATAAGCAGGTGACTGGGGCTGTTGCTTCGGTCTGTTTAATTAGAAACATATTTTAGAATTTTTATGGACAACTGAATTTTCTTGAAAAGGAAGCTAATCGTGTAGCTTTTGTAGTAGTTCTACTCTGCCTAAATCTCTCAAATTAGTTGTTGGCCTCTCTCTGAATGGTTTCTGGTCATCAAAGTGCATGCTGAGCAACTTGGCCTGAACACCTTCCAAATGACCTGTAGACTTCATATAGGCATGGCACCTACAGTCTATCCTGAAGCACAGAGTATGTACTATGGCATTAATTACGATCACACCTATCTGCGGGTGCACCTGTTCTGGTAGATTAGGAAACGGAATAGCATCCCTCACCCACAAAGCATGGCTGTGCCCTACCAACAGGTAATATACACTACTAGCTCTTATGGCTAGATTTCCCAATGCAAACCTCCGGTGAATAGAGTGTCCAATTGCTTAGATTCTCTGTCCAGTGGAGAGGCTGGGAAGGTAAATTGGGCATATGAAGCCAACTTTACTACAGTAGAGTGAGCTGATTAAAAAAAGGCTCTGTTAGGATGATCTAGATTTCCTCACAGGACGCATTAAACAGCAGGTGCAGATCAGGGTTTTCCCCAAGCCCTTCAGGTTTTGTTAATAAAGGTCTCATTAAAGAGCAATATTGTATCAGAAATCTGCTTGTCTGACAATTTCAGTGAACACTTTTGTTTCAATTTGATCCTGTGTGGAGAGGAATGGCTAACCTTCTGATGCTTTCTTAACTAATGCAATAAAGCTGGCCTGCTCAAGCTGGACTTTCTGGAATGGGTTACTCTCCATGGACAAAGTATTTATAACTGCATGTGAATGCTCAGGAGGCCCATGGCAGACAACCTTGCTGTCGTCCTCCAAACCTCTGTCTTGCCTTGGCTGCCAGAATATGAGGGCATCAGAATCTGACCCAAAATATATTGAAACCTAGTTATTTTCTTCTGATCAGGCACCACTTTTTATGCGAGTAGTCAGCTCACCCTGGTGGTTTTAAGCTGCTTCCAAAAATAGGATCAGTCGTACAAGTCTTCTCAACGGTCTTACTCCGTTAGTAATGATTAGCACCACAGCCAGCATCGAAATCTGTGCTCTCAGCATTTCCTTGAAATTGTAGTTGCCATTCTATATTCAGACTGCTTCTATGTTCTTCACCATTTCAGGAGTAATGATAGGTGTTTTAAAACAGTGGGCAGAACCACGTGCACAGACTACTGCAGCTTGCGCAGCTGATGTCTCAGATATAGTGCGAACTCCACAGGGTTGACTAATCGGTAGAGTCCTTTGCTGCAAAGACAGATAGTATAGCCTCTAGGAGGCCTGACGTGGTCAGAGAATTTAGAGACAAACCAAGACAGACAATATAGTGCTTCTAAAAAGTCCTGATTCATTGAAGTGCCTGATATTGGTTCACAAAATCAGCATCTGTTAGCAGTATGTTTTGGGAAAAGAGAATGATACTAACCTACTGCAAAGTCCTTAAATCTTAAGAGTGCAGCAATGGCTTATTACCTTAGTGTGAAAATGACATGCTCATGAAGAATTGCGCCTAGCAATAATTATCATTCTCCTCCACTCCATAAAAAGAATATACTATTTTATTTGTGCCTTACTGGTATATGATGCCCAATGACTTACCAGAGTGAAATTAGGATTCTCCTGAAAATCACCACATTAAATCCAAGACCTCATGGGAAGATCCGATGATCTAGGTTAACACTCGCGCTGTTCAACTTCACTCTTTAGCCTACGACAGTGTTAACTGGGTGAAATGGTCTAGCTTTGCACAAACCGGTGTGGCATGGGACTTCCAAACACTAACATTATTAATTACAGAGCAGCCCAGAACGTCAGACAACCAAACAATGTCAAATCCTAACTTTGAAGCATGCAGTGCTAGAAAGCATTTCTTGATCTAACAGGACGTTTGACACCATTCTGTTCCTGAAACCGTTGTTAATTAATGAAATGTAAATACAAATATATATTATTTTGTCGTCGACTCATTTATATCACCAAAGTTATTTTTTGCAATGCTCTTTTACAAGACACGTAATTCACCTATCATGTAGAGATTTTTGAAGTATGCTCTAAATTTCATGAATGGTTTACCTATTGTCCTTAAGAAAGAAAACTCCTTGCCACATTTCCTTCAAAAGATGAACGTGTTTCTACTAAGAAAACATATTGATCTTTCTTCCACTGGCACTTGCTGTCGTTTTTCAGCTCACAAGGATTGGCTTGGCATCCCCATGCATCTACTTTCTATTCGTCTTTCTTAGCATTCTTTATGTCTTTATAATGTATAACATTTTCACATCATTGAATATTAGCTTACAAGTTTGCCGATACCTAGCAATGTTGGTTTTTAACATGTAATAAAATAAGGACTCTTGCCCATGCTTAGTTATATAACCTATACGGATTAGTTGGAGTACATCATTAAAGCTATGTTATTCATGGACAGCTTATACATGTAACTAAAATACTTATACAAAAGGTGAATGAGTGAAACAAAACACAATATGTGAAATAAATGTGAGATTTTAATAAAAGAAAAATAAGAATGGCCAATGATTAAAACATTCAATGAAGTATCAATCGTATAACATGAAAGGAAATGAGGGAATGAACGACTGAAGCAGTTTTTAAGTAGTGTATTAAACTTTCACATACTAATTTCATACAAGCTGAAACTATCATCTTCCACCATGCATTTGATAAATTATTCTGGGTATGCAACAGAGAAGACCTCTCCCATTATAATATTACAACCTCAAAGTAGAGTTTAGATCATTAGGAAATAAATAACTTTTTCAACTAAATGTAATGGATGACTGTAAAACAATCTAGTACCATAGAGAGATTAATCCCAGATTTCTCATTATGTGCTCCTTTTTCCTAAATGTTTGATGACATTTCTTCATAGCTACACCCCGAGCACTAACTGATATTTCAAAAGTGATGTTCCACCGAAACCAAGCCGAAGCCAGTTATCTAGCGTCTATTTGGCAGCCAAGTAGGAACCAGAGTGCCAACATCAAAACTTTAATCCTAACTCATAGTCATTTCTCTCATTCCTCTCTAACAGCACCACAATGCACTATATATAGCCTTGTAACATGATGCCAGGAGGTATGGTGGTTGTTAAAGGCCCTGAATCAGAGCTATACTTGTAACGATGGAGAGCGCATTTAACAACCGGTATAGCCCGAGGCAGAGGGGCTATACGCCTATTAGAACATTCCACCCATTAATGGGTGGAATATTTTAAATTAAAAAGGGAGAAACATGAAGGCAAACATTGGAATGTTGGCGCTCAGAGCTTATACCAACCATTATAAGCCTGGTGCTACTCCATTGTCTTCAATGGAGCTCTCAACATTCCAATGTTCTAATTTAGACTTATAGCCCGCCGTATCAAGCTATACCAGCCATTAAAGGCCCGCTACAGCGTTTAACAAGGGAGCGGGACTTTAATGTCGGTACAGCCCAGCTAAGGCGGGCTACAAGGCTATTAAAACATTCCGCCACTAGAGGGCAGAATGTTCTAACAAATAAAACAAAGGCCTCACGGAGCCAGAGGGGCGTGTGGGCATTTGTTTGCATCAATAGCTGGGAATAACAACGTTGGAATGTTGGACCTCTGTGCTTCTACTGGTCATTAGTAGCCCGGGAGCTCTCCACTGTTTTCAATAGAGCTCCCAATATTCCAATGTTCTAATACATCATAGACTACAAAGTGAAAATGTTGTCTTTCGAGTGATGATTTCTAAAGGAAATGACAATAGATCCACGGTTTAAAGGATACAAACCTCAATCCATACAGGGTGGCATATACTTTATCATAGGCCTGCTCCTCACCAAATGTATGATCTGCATCTATGGCGGACTTTTCTTAAGCTTTTAATGGAAAAAAGTTTGACAACAAAGGAGCCGTACGAGTTACCAATGCTTTGAAATAAAGGGTTGCAATGACTCCTTTAACACTATGTAGGGAGGTGACAAAGATCATATTACCTACCAATATATATTTTCTGAAAGTCAGATATCTGCTTTCTGATTACTACATTCCACCATTCTACTAAAAAAAAAAGAGCTCAAAAAGATCCTCAATAGATGTGGGGTCATGTCTTTGGTGAAGAAAAGTCTGATGAAGAATTATTGCATCTTATCCAAATTATTGCATCTTATCCAAGGGGAAGTTTGCATCCTCTTTTTGTCTTTTTAGTAGCGTAGATGCACTGTCATCTCCTTTGGGGGACAACCATCAAAAAAAAAAAAGATCATTCTTCCCAGTAGTAAATATATATATACGCACAAGGACTGGTAACATTTTCAGTTTTCTAACAATTTGGTAGGAGGGTTTACCACATTCTGTTAAAGAGTTGTCTCTGATTATTCCATCCTTCGTGATGTAGAATCCAGGTATACATTTGAAACTGCCACTCGTATGAGGCAAAAACAAGAAGTAGTAGTCCATATTTCCCACTAAAGGAATTGCTAAGTCATATGCAATGCATTTTGGGATGCAGAATTGAATGAACTATGATTTGATGATCCAAGCTTGGATATAATATGTTTTCACTATAAGAAACATCACAAATAGGAGAATTACATTTTCCCTTGCTGTGAACATCATGTTCATGAGAAGGCATGTATACTGGAGAACGGAGCATCCTGCACGATCAAGACATCTGTTGTCGTAAGCACTCAGCATATCACACAATGCAACAACCTCATTTTTATACCTGAATGCTAGAGTTCCAGGGGAACCAGGATTTCTGAAAACCCTGGTTCCTATGGAACTCTAGCAGTCTGGTATAAAAATGAAGATGTTGCATTGTGTATGATATACTGTACTGACAGGGAGGCTTGGCGACGACTCCTTTCCTTTCACTCTGCTCTGGATGGATTAAACGTTAAGCATGCATTCTATTTATTTGGGCGAGAGATGACCGAATAAAGTACCATGAGATTGAATACTCACCACACCAGAGGTGGAGTTGATGCCTTTAATTGTTAAATAAAGTAGAGTCAGTATTTATGGACAAAAAATAAAAAACAATCTGATGATCCCAAACTATAGTACCCAAGAAAGTAAATGACCCAAAGCATATTTCAGTTTGTACAAACATAACCTGATGATGAATACATTAAAAATGAAAACAAAAATTGTAATACACTACATAACATAAATGTGAAAAGAATACATCTACACGCCGCACTCTTATTTCTCACAGTGCACTGGAAACTGCAGGAGGAAAACTATTCTCAACTTCCACCAAATAGGCTTACAGTGTACACATTTCATCAATTAACTGACAGCACAATTCCTCTATCAATATGTATCATTTAATTTAACAAAGTGAACCAACATAAATGTTGAAATGTAACTCTGGATTAAAGTTGTGAATTCCTGCTAGTATGTAGGTTGTTTTCTGGTCAGGATATCTGACCTGCCGTATGAAAAATATGACACTGAAAAACACTCAACCCTCTTTGGCTTTGGAAAAATATATCTTAGGTCCACAATAACAAATAAAGTACATTCATCCAATTTTGGATCTGCTGTAATCTATCTTTGTCCGCAAAAGACGTGAGCAAATGTTTCTTTCAAAGTGCCTTTTTGTCTTTTTTCTTCAATGAAAGTACAAGTTATAGTTGCACAAATGTATCAGTCTTTGGTTTAAGCAAAAACATTAGGAAAAGGTAAAAGACCAACTTTATGCACATCCCTAAAAAAATGTTGAGCTCTGTTAAAACAAGCCATTTATATATTTAACATTCATCTTTTACCATGTAGTTACATTTTGAGAAGCCCAGCCTTAAAATGTGTAGTATAACACTATGTTAAGAGATGGTATCCACTATGCTAGTCACTTCAAGACAAGAACAAAAGGAAACTGACATCCTGCTTTAAACACAGTGACAAGTAAAGTTCAATCTTTGTGTGCATACATTTCCCCATGTCCAAAAACTCTTTAGGTAATATAGGCTATTATCTTTATGTTAAAAAGTCAAACAGCCAAAAAGGTGTAATTTCAATCCTAAAGTATAGCATCATATATTGTTTGCAAGAATCCTAGTAATGTTTATGGACCAAGGTCTAAATAAACGAACATTTTAACTAAACTGAATCCTGATTCAATTAAAAATGGATGCCTATTCACCATACATGTAAGACAACGTCTCTGATACCAACCATTAAAAAGTAAAATCAATGATCCACAACAAGTAGGCTTCTTTACTGCATACAGGGTGAATTTGAAGTAGTACTGCAAGTAAGAGGAGCCCAGGGAACAGATCCTAAAAATGCAACCTGATTTACCGATATCTGGTGGTAATAAAAAGCCAGCACATGACCCCTCAAAGAAGAACTCGCCCAAGTGCAGCCACTAGCCTCCATTGAGTCACATTTGAAAACGCATCTTATTTCTACCACAGTATTTAGTAATTATGCTCATGGACAACCAGAGGGATTATGCAGAACTCAAAATAATGCTTTAGATTGTTGTGTATGTGACTTATCCAATAAACAAATGCATTATCATTTCAATTGTGAAGTCCATCCTCATGCTTCATTTTTTGTTGTTTAAAAGACTGATTTAGTCTGTCCTAGCGTATAAAAACTAGTACCACTTTGATCATACCTGTTTGCCTTCGATATTATATCGTTTTATCAAAGTAATGCAAAAACATCAAATTAACATCACTTATGTTTTCTGATAATTCTTTGGGTTTAGATTTAAAGTTGGACAGTAAAACTGAAGGTCTCATGATTTGTAAACTTCTCAGACTGTCATTAACTTGCCTCTATATAGATAAGGAAATATGTTTTCAAATTAAAGATAAGACTTTTTCAGAAGAAACATATGTTTCTTCAAATTTAAATGGGCAACCATATGATCAAATGCTATTCACAAGTTGACTTGAGAGTCTAGAAACAACATCATTGGTGAAGAATGCTCTTTTTCATGTTATAAGATGTAGTTATTCTATTTAGAACAAAATATTTTCACACATCTACATTAGTAGTAATGCAGTCTTCTAATCAAACGCTTGTTGGGTCCATGATATTTGAAACAGTGTTGGGGGTGAAAGTCTCAATTATTACCTATGAACTGAGGCAGATTCAATAGATCTGGATGGATACCGAACATTTGTCTCTCCAGATTTCCAATATATTTTTCCTTTAAGTGCTATGAGTACAATAACATAACTAACTGGGATTGCATAACTGAAAAATACATGACTTAACTAAAGAGCACTTTGGAAAATAAACATGCAAGTTGCAACAGGAAATTCTCTAGTGTGCAGTTCCATGATTATACACAAATGACTATTTTAGCTGTAAAGAAATTCAAAACATTGTCGTAAAGGGCTTGATAACCCTACTATTAATATATACTTTATATGACACTGAAAAGGTTCATAAAAATTCAGCTTAAAATAACAAGACTTATGCAACTGGAGTGTGAATTGAAGAGCTTACAAAAATGTGCCACCTTAAGTTAAACAATTTAAAGTGTGCAATAAAGTTTACATTATTCACATAAAGCTTCTCACCTGTTTTTTCAAAGGTTCTGGGTGGGTGATTTTTACAATGTGATATTAAATGATACCCAAGTGAAATAAGGGTGTTCAAAAGACAATATTGTGAAGGTTTAATTATATTTTTTTTAAAAGGCATAGAGAAAGTACTCCAGACGAAGTTATGGCATATCCGCAGCGGCAATCAAAACATGCTTCACTATAAGGAAACACGTGCAGGAATACTGCAGACACACTTCACAGCATCCCTTAGTAGCAAAACAGGAACATGGACTGGCTAATCGATGAAAGGTTAGATTGACAGATTGCAACACACATCTGTTGCGATGATCTGGCCGCGAGATACATGATGTTCAACTAGTAAGAGTGATGTTGATCCATCGAACAAATGATACACAAATGTGACCCAGCAGTCTAGCATTTGATCAAAAGGGTGAAATCCTAGCAGAAGACAAAAGAAACATCAGAAGTGGAATAGAAGAGACAAGGAAATGCCCTTTTGGCAAATATAGGACCGTATCAGACATATCAGGGTGAATATTTAATTACGGGCACACAAGGGTATCTAGTACGGTATACAGGAGGAAAGGGGCATTTACTGTCCTGCACATGAAAGGCAGGGTAATTTGTTAATCTAATTTAGGATGAATACATTGAGTGTCCAACACCAGGAGTGAGAACTGTCACTCAGTCTGACTTTTAAGCTCACGACTCCACTGCCTGACTGATCAGCCATTTTGGTTAAGGGAGAAAAAAAGCAAAGGAGACAAGACCTCCAGCTTCTTCATAACCAGCTTTCATCACAGTCATCATGACCATAAAAAGGGACTACTGGGACTATCCAGTTGGAATGCACTTGTGTATAAATCACCAAAGTTTTGATAATTTACTATGGATGTTACAGGAAAAAGGTAAATATAAATTAAGAAATGAAAAAAAGAGTACAAAGCAATGACCTGATGCCCTTTAGATTTTATGTGCCTTCTATACATGAGAATATGGTTGATTATATTTATCAGAAGACACTGTTTAAAATCAATACCATGGTAAAAGGTGGGGAGGGAGATTGTCAATATTCTGATTTTTTCAGTAAAAAGAACATGGTATTTATAAAGTTAAAACTGAAATCTACCTAGCTATGTGGATGTGTCTATATTCTGCTCACAATACTTACATACACATACGTACATATGCACACATATACATATATGTATACATCTTTGCATAGAACCTTAAAAAGTGTAACCAGCCAGGCACTGATTAAAAATAAAACAGGTTCCCTGTGTGGAATAAAATAGAACAATGTTACATTGTAAACACTGAGGAATCCTTATTTTTTCCTTGCTTTGGTCCGCTCACAGAATATTATGACAGAAGGATCTCAAGATGACGATAATTCATGCAAATAAAGACATGAAAGCACAAAGTCCACTCTTGGCATGTAACTCTGCGTGATTTAACTGAAAAATAAAACATAGAAATAAAGATTAAAATTATGGAATGAAAAACAGCAAAATAAAAATGAAAATTAAGATTGAGAAATGCTTCACAGTACAACTGATATCTAATAAATGAAATGAATGAGGCCGCAACAAAGCATACCCTGTCCTAACATACGTTATTCATTTTGACATGTGGCAAGACACAAGAGGTGACTTAGTGTCCATATTATTCTCACTGATGAATACTTTGCTGAAAGAGACTTTGAAAATGAGGTGGAATCGGGTAAGGTCACAGCTAAATTAAATGTAGGGTTAAGGTTATTTTATGGAATAAAGATGGCATTTATGAACAAATAAATACCCGCATGGTCTTATTATATCCAACACTAGTCAAAATTTAAGACTGAAATAAAGTGACCTTTTTCTAGTAATAATATAAGCACTCTCAAGGCACACTAACTACAGTTTGCTCCAGAGAAATGGCATTGCAATAACAAAGTATAAATCTTTTAATTCAAAGTGACGCTTCTAATGCACAAAATAACTGAGTGCCATCTTTTAAGTAACCAATCTATAGACTATGTAATGTGGACTGATACATTGTGTGCTTCAGCCTCACAGAGCTGCTCCAGTCATTCTAGAGGACACCCATTTCCTGTGCTGTTGTATTATATCAATTGTCCTGCTGCGACTGACAACTTGGTACCCAACTGACATAACTCTGACGGAAGTTACTCTAATTGTTGTGTCATTCAGTCCAACCAAAACATAACTTATCATCTAATTCGCATTGCAGATAGGGAGGGGCACTTTACCATGGGTGATGAGTGACCCAATCCAAAGCTGCATCTACTGCTTAACACTCAATGTAGTGTCTAGGGATTCCAATTTGGAATGGAGTAGCTACAAGCAACTTTTCTCAAGGAGCAGAGGTTCAATACAATTCCAATGGTAGCCCATCAATGAGAGTTGGTGGGGCAAATTTGGGAGACCACAGGGCAAGCTATTGTGATAGCAACTGCTCTGCATTCTACTTCAATCTGATGTGCAAGGAAATCCTGCAGAACTCCAAGAAAAATATTGGTCCCTTTATCATATTTAATATACACTGCTGTGGAAATGATTTGAGTGAGGAAAGAGAACGTGATTAAAGACAAATTTATTTCAGGATATACTGTGTTGCATTAAAGAAAAGAATGACAAAACAATATATGAAAAAATGAGGCAAAGTATAATCGAATATATCTGTACTTATCCAGATAAAAATCTGAAAAAATAATCATACAAATTATATATGAATCACTACTTGTAATAGATGAGCCCTCAAACAACATGTAAGGGGTCGCATTTTGTTAAAGTTGATTTTGAGCCATTGTATAATCTACAAGGTTACTTTTGCCTTTCTGACAAAGGCGGCTTCACTGTGGTGGTTGAATCCATGAATTTATAATAAAAAAAAAATATCAGCAACTGCTTTAAGCCCAGTTTTTGTGCATAACAGGCTGTAACATTGAATGAAGCAGAAACCAGCCCCTAAAACGAAAAACTGTTCAAAAAATCAAATTTGGAAACAGAACTTTACCTACATTCTGGCCAATAAGAGTTAACATTATTCCAGAGATGAATACCTCATTTCAGAAAACTGTGGCAAATAAAAATCACTGAAACATTGATGTATGAAAAAGACAAGAAGTGGACATGGCTTGGTTGGCCACAATGGCAGACGTGTGAGCGAGATCTTAGCCCGTTCCTCTCGAATCAGCCTAATTTATCTGGCAACGGGTGACTTTTGCGCTAGTCACAGCGTGGCGGGAGCAGAGGAGCCCTATGAGACTAGAGGAATCCGCTCTGATCCAACAGGAGATGTCACTGCCATGGACGCGGGCGGGCCGTGCTTCTTCTGAATAACTTTTACTCACATATGCACAAGGGGGGCAGCATCAACTGGTCAGGTGAGTGGGGACATCTACTGGAGGCCCAACTGCAGGTCTCACATCGGACAGAGGGTGGTAGATCCCAGACACCGGCTTCTGACTTGGGTCATCCTGAAAGCACTGGCGTGGACCTGCCCAAATCACTGAACTGCAGACCGAAGCCCATGAGAGATAGGCTCGCCTTCTCCTTTCCCACTCTGCACACTTGCCACTCTACTGGGGGCCCTATGGGTCTCAGCCATGTATGTAAAAAGGCTGTCAGGTTGAGACCAGAACCACAACCACTTCTGGTGCTCCCCGCCCTGCTGGAGGGCTCCTGGTAGGGCCCGAAGAGGAATTGTGCGGCCCCACTCCTTTTGTTTTGACTGACCACGGCGCCTCTCAGGCCTGAGGGGACTCCCCTTCCCCACTTGCTCCATAGGATCCCTAGCCTTGAGGGGGGTTCAGGTTCTGCACCCTGGGATTCATCAGCTTTATAGAGAAACATTGGGGGCTTACCTGGAGGCCCATCTGAGAGACCTTTACCCACGGAGCAGCACTGGGCACCCCAGCAACACCTGCAAGCAACAGAGTCTAGCCTTGCTCTCGGGGCCCCATCGGGGTCTGAATTGTCTCCCTGAACCGGGAAACCAGAGTAATGCTTGGTGAAATCTAAACTATCCTGGACTCAAGACCCCTATGTTAGGCAGTGAATAACGTGCGACTCGTAAGTCCTAGGCTGCTTGCTATATGCTGTCACGTGGCAGATCACATAAGCAATGGCCTGTATGCTGGCCTGTATACCCCTGCTTCACCACTCCCAGGGCCAACTTCTCACAAGAGAATGCACCAAAACCCTTAAAACCGGAAGCCAATCTCCATGATCTTCGAAATTTAACATCTTGCCCAGGGCCTCCTCATCAAACCCGGATAAACTCAAAGCTATCCTAAAAGCAAATAAGGCATCTCAAATCTCTCTGAAGGCTAAAGTGGACGCAGTATTGAATGATGTAAATCTGCTGTGATATGACCATTTGAAATTAACTGGCCAGGTCACTCAGTTAGAAAAAACACTTGCCGACTTGCAGTCCAAAACAGCTGATCTCCAACAGCAAGTCTGGGACTTAATCGAGAGATTTAGATTCCTGGAGGGCCGCTCCAGCCGCAGTAACCAACGTACATGTGGAACATCTCTGATAAGGGCACAGTCTTGTGGATTTTCTGGAATTTGTGGCTCGAGGAACTGCTCCACCTGCAAGATTTCACATCCTACTGTTCTACAGAGAAAGCCTACCGGGTACCCATGCACTGCCACCCTCCAGAGGCCCCTTAACACTATTCTCTGGTCATCAAGTAACAAAACCTCTCTTCTACTACAGGACGCTGGATCCCACATCCCAAAGTGACTCCACAGATGGCCGATGACTTTCTTGAACTTATTCTTCCGCCGTTTTCTCCTGCAGGCCTGGTTTTCCTGATCTCCCCCTGCTTGTAGCAGGAACCCCTTACCTCTTCCTTGGTGGAAAGCTGGAGGAAAGAGAGTATGAACTCCCCATGCCCCCATGGTGGGAGCTTGCAGGTGACCTCTCCTGAGGTTCTCTGGCCATCTTCCTCCACTCCCGCTTCAGGGACCCCATCCGAAGGATGGGGTGCCCCTTGGTTGGCCCTCTTTTGGGTTTCTCATCCACATGATGTTCCCACTGCAGTCCCATTTGGCTTTCTTTGAAGATCCCTCAAAAAAGAGCTTTATCTCCCTACTTGGGCACCTCTTCCATCCTGTTTTGATCCTTCATTCCTGAGAGCCACACAGCAGCCTGACCATGTCTCCCTATGGGTATTTTCTTGACCGGTTCAGACAGTCGGCTACCGGCTTGCTGTCCATTTTATTTACATTGAGTTCTGTAATATCCATAACTTTCCCAGTTATCATTACCCTGGGGCTAACAACTCTGCTCCCTTTCTCTGTCCAACCCACCCTGGGGATTCTAGAACCCAACCGAGTACTGAGCCCAGTTCCTCGCATGGAATTCAGCTGATTTATCTCAGGTTCGACAATGACTGTTATTCAGACACACCAAATTATCTCCCGGAACATGATGCAGACAAGGTCTAAGCAGTATAAAATCCAAACTTTTCTCAAACGCAAAGGGACCCAGATTGCGCTACTTTAAGAATCCCACATTATGCAATTCGAGAGTAACAGGCTCCAGGAGAGGCGGATGGGTCAGGTTTACAGTACTAAAAATTATATTTACACTAGGTTAGGTGGGAACGCCTCTAAGTGTTCTACTGAAAGAATTGACCCAGACGTTCAGTTAGTTTACTTGAGACTAGATCAGATGGTTCACCTCTTATAATAGGGAGCATATATGCCCCCAACTCAGACCAGCTCACCTTTCTACATCACCTCTCCTCTCACTTGGCTAAATAGGCACATATACAGTGGGTTATTGAGGGCGATTTTAATTGTGTCAAGACACCTCTCTAGACCACTCACACCCCCTCCTCCGCGCTCCCAATGTGTTTAATTCTTGCAGGCTTGTCTCGTGGCTCAACCAATGGTCCCTACCAGATGCTTGGCGACACCATGATGCTGTAGTCAAATTCTAATCTTTTCACTCCCCTGTCCCAACTTGCATTTCCAGTTGGATGGAATTATATGCTCGGCTCTCCTCTGCCCCTCTATCTCCGTCCCGGATTACATTGGTAGGGAACTTTCGGAGCATAACACCCCTACTATTGAACAACCCTATATAGATACTGAAAGTTGACGACCAGTGGCCATATTACAGAACGTGTCCCATCGGGGCAACGGGCTTGTTCTCCCGCTTTGCGCACCGCCATGGCATGTTGGTATAACAGAAGGGGTCGCAGACACTTCTGCAGCCCTTTCTGTAATACTGAAAATGCTGGCGCACATGTAGCACCAGTGCTTCCTCAAGAGGGCATTACCTCATTTGAATCGGGGCGTATGCCCATGCAAAACAGGGAATCCCTTAGCCTCAGCGCCCGTGCAGGTTTATAGATGAGGGCGCACAGTCAAAGAAGCTGCAGGAGACGCCCTGACAGTACGCCCCCTAAAAGGTGGTGCTCTGTCGGGCGCCCCCTGATGGCAGCCCTCTGGATGAGCGAAGGGGGGTCCTATGGGCCTCCCCAGACATCCCCTTGCAGTTGGGAGCAGTCACTCATTGCACCTGCCTGCAAGGGGATCTCAAATCCCTTTTAAAAGTGCAGGCGGGTTGCCGCCTGCACAGAGAAACACGAAGCAGCTTTTAAACAGCTGCTTCATATTTCTCTTGAATGCGCTGCCCCGGGGCAACGCAAGTTCGCAGCTGCCCCGAGGGCAGCACATTCTACATGATAGTGTGCACTTTTATTTTTTGCCCCAGGCGCACCTGCTTAAAGGTGCACCGTGGCGCAAACAGGAAAAGTGCGCTCTGGCTATATGTGGGGCCCTGACGCTCAAATCTTGCCTGTTCAGCTGTGCAAGTAGGAGGCTAGGTTGGTGGAAGACATCCACTGCTAAGATGAACCAGCCTACATAACCAGAACACATTTACAGGGTGATAAATCCAGCCGCCTTCTGGCCTAGTTGTTTGACAGAGTACAGATAGCCTCAAGTAACAACACTCCACCATCCGGACGGCACAATGGTTTATTCTCATTGTGACATCCAGAAGGCCTTTGTAACATTTTTAAAAACTCCTACATCATACTACATCGGATGTTCTACAGGTTAATATCCAGTATTTCCTTTAAGTCATTCCCCTTTTGAGACAGCCTTCATTAGAATGTAGAAAGATAGATGCACCTATTAACGCCCAAGACACTAAGGAAGTAATTAACGAACTGGCTGTTGGAAAAACTCCCTGGACTGATGGCCTCATCAGAATTTTATAAATCTTTTGGGGGCACCAAAGTTGGTCAAGCTGTATACGTCACGCTTGAAGCCAGACACCTTCCCACCAACCTACGTGAGCCATCGCTAGTGTCTCTGCAAAAACCTGGAAGGATCCCCACAAACACAGCATAGCTATCTTAAACATAGACTAAAATTCTGAGTAAGGTCTTGGCCAACCGTATTCAGCACAAATTCTGCTCCTGATACATGCTGACCAAAGTGGATAAGTACATGGCAGAAATACTTCCTCAAATATCCAACAGCTATATAGGATTATGAAAAATGCACAAGCATGCTGCCCTCATTCTAGACCTAGAGAAGCCATTTGATTCTCTAGGCTGGGCTTAACTATTTAGCATCTACACTCAATTTGACTTTGGAACTTGCACCATCATGTTGGTCCATCTACTGTAATCAGACTCCACCATCAGAGTCCAATCTGGGAGTTTAATTTCAACATTGATAATGGTTGGAAGAGGTACCAGACATGGTTGCCCTCTTTCCCCTCTTCTACTTAGCAATGAACCTCTAGCAGGTGACACACGCCTCTATGGGATGGAATGGAGCATCCCCTTACAGGATAGGACTCAAGCAATTTCACTATACGGAGATGACGGTCTAATCTACCTTAAAGATTTCCATGATGAACTCTACACAATTGCACATCTCTTATCTACTTTTGGGGCAATATCAGGTTTGCAAGTTACTGCTGCTCCGGTATAATTAGATCTATGGTAGAGTCTAGTGACGTTGGGGAATAGGTCATTCCAATATTTGAAAATGTGGATATTTCAAGACATACAGGACCCCCTAGATGGTAACCTTACTGCCATGGTGGCATCCCTCCTGGTTCAAGTTGCCTTCTGGGCATCCCTTCTCTTACCAGTTATGGGCTGAATCGCAAACTGGAAGATGGTGATGCTCCCCTGGCTTCTCTACCATTTCGTAAGCCCCTCAACAGTACCCAATTGTGACGCTTTTGGGACCTAAATAAATTGCTCTGTAAGCTCATCTGGCTACCACTAGGTAGGATTATCTAAATTGCAACTCCCTCTCACTCAGGGAGACCTATTGATTTTTCAGCCCAGCCCAGCTGCAATGGATATCCTGCTGACTGTCAGAGAATTTCTACACATGCACCCTCGACCCCTACCTTGACCTGCTGCTATCTTGGCTTAGATGGCCACAGGCGCCAGCCCTGTGATCGACCATTCCCGCCTATTACAGGACTTGAAGTGATTTGCTGGAGGTCGCTGGATTAGTAGGAGTCTCCCTGTCATGCCCCTAGTATACATCTCCTGGAACTCGCTAAAGGGCTCGGGTGCCTCACTGGGCAGGAGTAGTGGCTCTGGGACTAACCTGGAATCTACACCCTGGACGATCTCTTGTAGGGCAGTCGACTCCTGTCTTTTGACCTTCATGGTGGTCAGTTTCTTGTATAAAGCATTTTAGGTTGCATCCTCCGGGACACACGGGAGGTTGATGACTGAGTGAGCCATTTACCAACTCAAATTCCTTACATACAATGGGGAGCGGCCGAAGGCTTGTCAATTGGTTTTCCAGGGTCCTAATTACTCAAGCACAGATCTCGTTACGACCCCTGATGGACATCTGGGTGGTATAGTTCGGCAGAGCCGTGCACAATAGGGAGTGGGCGAGAGCTCTACAGTACCCCTTTAAGACTTCTCATAACGCTTTTCTAAAGCTATCTTCTACACAGGGCTCATCTCTCCCACAAACTGATTCATAGAATCTATCCCAAAGCCTCGGACGCCTGTGCCAGATGTGCTACCCCGGCCACAGACCTTAAACATTGGTTGTGGTATTGCTCTTACCTGAGAGCTCTACAGTACCCCTGTAAGACTTCTCATAACGCTTTTCTAAAGCTATCTTCTACACAGGGCTCATCTCTCCCACAAACTGATTCATAGAATCTATCCCAAAGCCTCGGACGCCTGTGCCAGATGTGCTACCCCGGCCACAGACCTTAAACATTGGTTGTGGTATTGCTCTTACCTGAGAGCTCTACAGTACCCCTGTAAGACTTCTCATAACGCTTTTCTAAAGCTATCTTCTACACAGGGCTCATCTCTCCCACAAACTGATTCATAGAATCTATCCCAAAGCCTCGGACGCCTGTGCCAGATGTGCTACCCCGGCCACAGACCTTAAACATTGGTTGTGGTATTGCTCTTACCTGCAATGGGTTAGGGTGACGGAGAAGATATTGGTACTTATAGGCTCAACAGGAGTCGATTCATGGAAGCTGGGGCAGTGGGCATTTATAAAACGCCTAATAACCAAAAGACAGGCCCACTCACTTCCTGGATCTGGCCCTAATCCTCGCGAATTGTGCTATTACAATGAAATGGAAAAATCTGCCACACCCCACTAGTGAGGCCTAGCGAAAAACACTGGGAGTGTGTTCTAAGGCTGAGGCCTTTGCTTTAAAAAGAGAAGTAGCTCAGGGCCTCCGCCGTCGCCCATAAGCTCACCTGGAAAGGCTCCTGTCAAAGCCTATGGAAACATACAATGAGAGTGCCTCTTTCTCCCGAGCCCCTCCTCACCTTACTAGATTACCTAGGCCCCACTACTCCCGCCTGCATGGTCATATTGCGATTGGAGGGTCATGTTTCCACCTCTTTCTTCTCTTTATGACACCTCTGCCCATTTACTTCACGCCAGGACCCGACTCGTCCATCACGGGAACCCCTATTTGATAGCTTTCCCACCTCGTCATACAGATCATCAGTTTCTCCCTCCCATCCTGAACGATAGGCTTCTAGAGCCATTCCGGCTCACCAGCGTACCCCTTGTCCTCTCGTTCCTGCCCAGTTTGTTATACATTCTCATACTTTGACAGGTTAGCAGCCTCACATACCCCTCTATGTTTTACCATTTTTCTATGCTTTAGCTTATTCCATCATGGTTTCTCATATGATATTTTCACATACATTTTGGTTGTGGAGGGTATCCGGTTTTCCATCTAATGGTATGCTTTCCCCTCTGATTTGATGTTATCCTACCAACTACACTCTGTAGTAACTGACATTGACTGTGAACTACTGCTGCTAAAATCAAATCTATATTAACATAATTAAAAAAATAATGTAGGAAACAAGATGGTGCAACACATGCAGTCCTATGTCTGTATGGCAGTGCATTTGTAATGCAGAGTATATGAGGATAACAGAAATGTATGTAAGGCATACTGCTGGTCAATCTGCGACAGTTATTTTGGGGTCTCCGGGTCTGCAATTATTGTTTTTTTAATGCATCTCAGCATAGTGGCTTAGCACGCTGGTGGTAAACGGTGGAGCATGAGTTATACTTGGGAGACAAAGGTATTTTAGGCAGTGTACAGGCAAAATGGAACATATGTGAAGTGAAGGTCAAACAGATTAGGTTGTGAGCTGAGCCCCTGTGGCCTCTGACTGCAACGCACTACAACTTTGGTGCGCTGAAATATTCAGAAATAAAAGGGGGGTTAACAGAACAGTGGACAGGGAAGAGAGATGTGTCGAGTGAGGGGAGCACCAGTATCTACATTCTTGATAGTGGACTCCGAGTATGGCTGCTTTCTTGACATCAGTTTTAAGCAGCTCCCTAAAATGCAGCAGGTTTGGTGCAGCTTTAAGTGCAGAACCCATCACTCTCCGAGACTCGCCCCTCTTTTTTTTTTTCTTGAAAGGATACTATGGGATCAGGTACAAAGATATTTTATGAGGCTCTGCTTTGCACCACATGCTGGGGATAGGAAGGAGTGGTCTGTCCAAATCAGAGGTTGAATCTGAACATTATCCTGTTAAATGTTACTGGAGAAAAGAACATCAAGCTCTTGATCTGATATCTGTGTGGGACCATCAACAATTTGAGTGCATACCGGCGCATGCAAAGTTCTGTTCCAGGTTTGTTGTTGGGTCCCTCTGGCCACATGTAACAGCCGTCAGTTAACACAATTTTAGGTGCAAAGCTTTGAAGGTATAAGGTCACACTGAGCATTTAGTCCAAGAATTTGTGTTTGAATCAACTGGGACATTAATAATAATAATAATGATAATAATACCAGCATTTGTAAAGCGCACAGCTACCTCCGGAGAGGTGTCTTGGCGCTGGGGGCCGTCTGGAAGATTAAACGAGCTATTGCCCAGAGTCACAAGGTGCTGGGCTAACGTGCAGCCAGTGCCAGGGATCGAACGGTGATCCCCTATTGTTCCGGAGTCAGCCAGCCTGGCCGCTGCACCACACCTCTTCTCCAGTATATTGTATGGAGTGTTTTGCAGGACATCTAGTTTTAGCAAAGATGAAGGTGCTTTTTCAAATGATTGTGGGCCTTGCGGCCGAGCTTCAAGAGAGGAAGAGGCTGAAATGTGTGGTTTTATATACAGATGAAACTGATCATATAGACCCTACAAGCACTGTTTGAATGGGTGTACAACGCTGAGCAGGGCGCTTTGGTAGACAGGTCGGGCCTGGAAACATCACTCATAGCCAGGGCAACTGGAATCATTCAATTGTGCGGCCGCTGCAATCTTTTTGTTGTTGTTGTTTTTAAAGTCTTTATTGCATAAAAAGATTAAACAACACAGTGCAATACAAGTTTTCATTGCAGCATATGTATAGTAACATTCTCATTGAGCCTTTACGGTTGAGAAAAGGTGTTAGATCTGAGAAGATGCCGTGTCAGACCTAAGGCCACTGCAATCTTAGCATAATTATACAATTGCTGCCTGCGCGCATAATCCATCATCTGCTGCATAATCTAAAGATTTGAACAAAAATAGAATTTTGTTTCTAGCTCAAACTGTTCGTAAGTTACCAAAAACGTGGAAGGCTCTTTACAAAGCTGGATTGGTCACCTTTCTCTTGCTTATTACTAGATTTGGGTATTAAACTGGTACCAATGTCACTCCGAAAGGAGCATTCTGGCGCTGGTTGGAAGTGAGAGGGAGCCTGGGGAATCTGTCTCTCCCGCATTTAGGATTCCCCGGGCACCCTCTCACCTCCAACCAGCGCCAGGATGCTCCTTGCGGAGTGACAGTCAGCGCTTTATAAGTATCTCATTACATTACAATGACGTGCAATCAATGCCCAGACAGTGTTACCAAGTTTCAAAATGACGAACTAATGAAGTAATACTATTACAAAATATGCTGCATAATTTGCCTTTTCTTGCTGCATGAATGATTCAACCCTGCCACATAATTTGGCCCTCTCCTGCCACATAATTCGTGGCCCAGCTCAAAGCTCTACAGAGCATCGTAAACAAGTGTTCCAAAGACAAAGGGAGACCTGCATCATTATTAACAGTATGAATGACAATTCAGGTATTAAGTATGCTTGCGCAGTTACCCACACTACACGTGTATAAAAATGAATAGGTATTGAAAATTATTCATTAGTGGTTCTCTAGCTACACAGTTAAGGCTAAAGAGCAGACTAGACAGACCTTGCAAGCCTTATCCCAACATTAGATTGTATGGCCACAGTGCTCTAATTAATGACACAAATATACTTAACAAGGTTTCCTCTCTAAATCGAGTATTAAAAACCTGCCCGTTATTAAGCTGAGCTAAGAACCTCAATCAGCTCTATTTTAAACAAACATAGTTATGGTAGAATTTTTGAGACACAGGGGTACCCGGTGGATGAGAAAGACTCCAGCTGAGCAGTGCAGTGAAGTATTACTCCTAGGTATTCTAGTAGGGGGTGGGGAGTATTCTCTGTCCTGACCATAATTACCATTCCTAGACCTTACGATCACCGAACAATTCTATGAAACTACGCACAGAAAGAACCTATTACAATTTGAAAGCTTTAATTCACATTCATGAAGGGAAAATCTTCCTGTGGGGCAATATCTATATCTCACACGCAAATTCTCAAACAAAGGAACGCTCGAGAAACATGCCATGAAACTTATGGAGAAGCTGAAAGAAAACATTATCCAGTTTGAATTAGTAATAAAGCTCAAAAAAAGGGCAGCTAATAACAATAGAGAACAGCAACTACCAACTCAAGAAAAAGAAAATGATTTGGAAAAACTGATCTGTGTAACTACATTTAGTCCTAACGCCCATGAGCTGAAGACAGTCCTCAATACAATGAAGCACACTGAACTCAGGTGGTTTTCAGTTTGAAAAGCCTATGTTCTCTATCCGGCGAGGAAACAGTCTACTTGACACATTGGTCCACACTCGACCAAAGAAACCAATTAAGACCAAGCAACCATTGACGCTTTGGAATAACTCCCCTGTTAAAGGTCATTTTCCCTGTGGCACCTGTGGGGTCTATCAATTCACAAACAAAAATACACAACTGAAGAAGGACCTTGAAACAACTTGGCAACTCAAGGGGTTTCCTAAACCCAGGACTACTAATGCGATTTACATGATTAAATGTCCGTGCAGTCTGATTTATATCGGTATGACCTCCAGGAAAGTAAAAACTTGGATTACCGAGCACCGGAGTACGATCAGATGCAAAAAGAACAATACAAAATTAGCCAAAGACTACCCTGATATGGACTATTGTGCTGATGGCAGAGAATGGTCAATAATTGAGAAATTGCAAAGATCCTACTTTGATAGGACTAAACCTTCTCCGGTTTGAACAACGTTGGATATACGGATTACGAACTGACAAATTTGGTCGTAATGATTACATCATTTGGTCACCGCTTAAAAAAAGCTGGCTCTTGATTCTTCAGTCTCAACAGCCATAATATGATAGGACCTGTATAGCAGTCATATAGCTTTGCAGAACCTGTATTAGCTTGGAGAGTTAAGGAGCCTGACACCATCTGACCACGGGAGGATTAAGCTATAAAATTATCCAGGGCCAATCCCTCTATCCCCATGACCCCTCTGTTGCCAGGTGTAGATTATAATCATTGACTGATGATAGTTTTTCTACCGCTGCTCTTCTTTCTATTATTTAGTGGTACTACTTGGCACTGAGTTCCTATTCTTTGTGGTGACGGACATCAATATTTTATCCCTCTGTGTATGGTATTTTTTATAAATACATGAAGATTGACACGCACATGTCCTAGGTATGAACCGATGTCTCAGACCATACCATGCTTACAAATAAAAAAATACCTGCTTCTTGGCTCATATTAATTCTTACCCTTCATTGTCAAGGTTAAACAATGTAGTTTGTCAACAAACCTGCCCCTTTATTTTGAGACAAACACTGGGACGCGATTGCAATGACTACATTTCCCATGATATCGCAGGACCGATGAGCCAATAAACAGAGTATATTTCTCATGCGGTCCCCACATGCACCAGTATTTACACAGCAACTCCTCCTAAACATGGCAGCTCACTCTTTATTTACCAGGCGCCACCCGTGATAGGTAAGAGTTCGGCTCTCCAGGGAGACAAATAGGTAACTGGAGATGTTCCTTGAAGTTTTGTTATTTTATTGCAAAAGATACGCGATTGTTTGCTGCTGCTTTCAGCATCACACTAGGAATTAGCAATGGGACAATAATAGGGTTAAACTAAAGTAGGCTTGCGTTTTCTTTTGAGAGGCCTTTTAAATAGCACGACTTCCCTGCAATAGTATTTGAGCATTACTTTAAGTATTAATTACGCGCTTCTGATTGCATTATCAATAAGAGATCCTACCATAAATATAAATGCATTCAGTTGGTAATTGATATAAATACACTAATACCCATAACTCTGACCTAAGAGGAACCACCAATATTTTGAACTGCCACTCTTGAGAATAGACGATTATGTTCAACACTGCCCTCAGTCGTGTAAGTTTATATGCATGATTGTGTGCTTGTTTTTTTGTCTCCTAACAGCTTTGCAAATTCATGTGTGCTATTCGGCCTTGTGGTTGCAGCGATATACCACAGATTACGCTGTGCTGACAGTATGTTTTATACTAAAAAGATGACATTGTGCAATCAAAATGATTCAATCTCTAATTCCTTGATTGGTTTATCTATTCTTAAGTATATACAAATCTTTAAGTGAAGGTAGGAAATCCCAATCTCACCTGCATGAAGTTTTGTGTAGCTAGATAGGGATCCTCAGCCCCGATGACTGGCCTTCACATCCACATTGGCAATGAACTGGGCAGAAACATGTTGACAAACCAGTGAATGGGAAGGCGATAGTACCTATAACATCCCCATATAATCTTTTAATCATACCTAGGATACCTAAAAATAAAGGGATATCCTTCAGGTTTACCAGAGGTATTTTTATGTCTGATATCTAGATCCCTGAATTATCCAGGAGAATATTTTTTTTATCAGGTATTCCCTCTTTTGCCCACCCTAGTAGCATCATCTTACCAGAGTGGAGTGAGGAAGCCTACGATGAAGCATGCTGCATTAGTTGGTTGAGCTTTTCCATCCAGAAACACTGGATTCCAATTCAGGCCCTAGGGACCTTTATTTTCCCTTTCCCGTGGCTTGCAGGACACACCTGCCTCAAGTACACTTGTTTTGTCTCATACACTTTTTCTGTCCTGGCCAGCTAAGACCGTCTTCTCTTCTATAATGCCTACTAAAACGTGGCTATTTCTGCATCACTGCCCTCTTAGTCTACAGGCTGGGTTGCCGTTGAATGGGTCATGGGTCATCTGCAATTCCCCCCATTTAGTCTTCAGTGGAAAAAAGCATACTATTGACATTTTTACGTACGTACTTACTCCTCAATCCGCTGCATTAAAAGCACTTATAGCCCTATTAGGGAGTGATTGTTTCAATTTTTCAAGTTTCTTTTTGTCCGACACATTGCTTCAAAATACTCACCTCAAGAGTGAACCAGGGTTTAATTCATTGCCCACATATAAGAGTAACTTGGCACTTGATGCTTTAAAATAAATCCAGAGAGTACAAATGGAATACACTACACTGACACCTTCCCAATCAACGCACTGAGTAACTTATAGACCATAAAGATAATGAACATTTCTTGTGTCAAATCCCAAAATCAATTTTTAATAATTTATTTTGTAACCAAAACTATGGGGTTGTAGGCCTTTTAATTACAAGAACTCGTCCATTATGTGCCTTCTGGTACGTGTTTTCTTCAAGCATAAAATATTTTGCTTTGAGCAGCAGGAACTATGACCGTACACTATTTGCTAATCTGTACCAAAAAGAGGAGAACTTTGCAATTTTGTGCATGTTACTGTTTGTCAATAAGCGTAGTTATAAATTTTAGTGAAGAGATTAATTTAAGATGTTGTTTTTGATAACATTAGTGATATTACATTATTAATAACTAGGCTTGGCTGGCGAGTACAGATAGTGGACATTGCACTGCAAGTATTGGCTGCAGATGTATTTAGAAGAATAAAAACAAAATGCTAAAATAATTCGGGAAAATAAAATCAGAAAAATTACGGATAGTGAGAAAAAGAGAAGGGGAGTAAATAAAATGCTTACTTTTTCTTGTCTTTGTCCTTCTTTAGAGGCTGCTGTGAAGTTGCTTGCAGAGTTTGCGATTGCAAGGTTTCCATTGCAACTTTCCTTCTGTTGAATGCATTCATTTCTTCCTCCTGTTCTCGCCTCTTCTCTTCCACCTTCCTCTTCTCTTCTTGATGTATCCTCTTTAAATGTTCAAACTTTTCTTGAAGCTAAACAGGGAGCACACAACCAGTTAGCATTGCAGCATGACTCCTGTCGTACAATCTACCATGCAGGTAGAACAGCAAGCGGTCATTTGGTTGCAGCCAAAACTGCAGCATGCCTACCTGCTTGTCTTCTTTAAAGTACGTACTGCAGCAGTCTTACCAGATCGCCTTAGAACTTTAGCAAGTCTGCCTAACAACCTTTCTTGCAAACCGCACTGCTGCAGGCACACCTGCACGCCAAGGCAGGCCTACCCAAGAGTTGTGTCTCTCTTGCAGTTATAACACTTTTGCAATTACTGCTGCAGTGGGCTTATGTGCCTATAGGAGTTTTAATTATTTAAGATAGGATTGCAAGGAACTCACATAGTTGTCTTTTGTGTATGCAGTGCTATAGCAAGGTAAAAGACGAACAATTGTTACTTACCTGTAAACAGGTGGTTCTCCAGTATTGGTGTCTTTCATAGATTCACATGCTTGAATATTCCCCGTCGTCGGAGTGGGAGTCCCACGGTAAATAAAATAGCAATATATATATATATATATATATATATATAGTAAAATATATACATAAGTAATCATATAATTAGTGCATATAGGTGTAAAACACACAGTGTACCTATAAGAGAAAAACTCCATAGGAATACAATGGAGAGAGACAAAAGACCTTTGTAGTCTATCTCTGTCATTATGTAAGTCCGAACTCCAGCCAATCAGGCGTCAGCCCCTCTCTAGAACCTTCTCCTTAGAGCTTCTCACCTCAGATTTTCGTAGCACAAGAGTGACTGTGAAGTGCATGAGGAGAAGAGGGCCTCTGAAGGGAGGAGGGAGGGTCGCATGTGAATCTATGAAAGACACCAATACTGGAGAACCACCTGTTTACAGGTAAGTAACAATTGTTCTTCTCCAGTATTAGGGTGTCTTTCATAGATTCACATGCTTGAATATAGAATAGCTAGCAGTAACAATCACCATTGTTTCCATGCCAAAATAGATTCAACATATATAGATAATCAATCTTCTTATGCATAAAAACAGTATTGAACAACTGTAACATTGTAAATGCATAATATATATGGAAACAATATGGAGGCGGGAGGAAGAGGCTCACCTTACTTAAAAAGATTGCGCAGCACTGCCTGTCCCACTGCAGCATCCTCCTCGCTTAAAGTTGCCAAGCAGTAGTGCTTAGTAAACGTGTGTCTGGTCGACCACGTAGCTGCTCTGCAGATGTGTTGCAAAGATACTCCAGCAAATAAGGCAGTAGATGATGATACTGCCCTAGTGGAGTGTGCCCTCACTGGAGACTGCAGAGGTTTATTTGCCCTTTGGTGGCAGAAGACAATAGCTGCCGAGATCCAGCGTGCAATCGTTGGTTTAGTAACCTGACGTCCTTTATGACAGCGTCCATATGCTATAAAAAGTTGATCGGATTTCCTGAAAGAAGCTGTCTTACTGATGTAGAACTTAAGACACCGCTTGACGTCCAAAGAATGTAATCTTTGTTCTGCAGGTGTCTGAGGATTGGCAAAAAAGGTCTTTAATATTACTGGCTCATTAATGTGAAAGTCAGTAGGCACCTTGGGTAGAAATGATGGATTGGTGCGTAACACTGCAGCATCCGGTTTGAACTGCAGGAACGGAGGTTTGATGGTAAAAGCATGGATGTCACTGACACGACGAGAAGACGTTAGTGCCAGAAGTAGAGCTACTTTCCAAGTGAGATATTTTAGGTCGGCCTTGTGAATGGGCTCGAACGGAGGTCTCATCAATTGTGCTAACACAACGTTGAGGTGCCACAACGGAGGAGGACGCCGAACTGGCGGAAATTTCCGGAATAGACCCTTAAAGAATTGGCGGATTATTCTTGAGGAACAAAGGGAACTTGATCCATCTTGCCGGAAACGGGAAATGGCTGCTAGAAAAACCCTTAGGGTTGCATGCGACAGTCCAGAACTGGCTAGGTGCAAGAAGAATGGTAGCAATTGCTCTGCCGTGGAATGTATCGGATGGACTCCGTTAGCAGCACACCAATGGCAGAATCGTTTCCATTTAAACTTGTACGTCCTGATTGTAGAAGGTGCTCTTGCCTGGGCCAAAATATCCCTACAATCCTGCGGGATGTCTAGGTGGGCGAACTCATGGTGTTCAGGTTCCAGGCTGATAAGCTCAGTGAGGAGGGATTTGGATGACAAATTCTCCCTTCGCTCATTGTGAGCAGATCCGTCCGATGTTGCAGGAGGATTGGTTGGCATTGGGACAGGAGGAGCAGTTCTGAGAACCACGCTTGCCGTGGCCAGCGCGGGGCTATTAGGATCAGGTGGCAAGGTTGTCTCCTCATCTTCCAAAGAACCCGAGGTATGAGGGGTATTGGAGGAAAGGCGTACGCAAATAGATTGCACCAGTTTATCAAAAGGGCATTCCCTTGTGATTCCTTGTGGGGATGCCAGCTTGCGTAATTTCGGCATTTCCGGTTCTCCGGCGTAGCAAAGAGATTGAGTTGCGGACGGCCCCATAGTTGGAATATCCTCTCTAGAGTGGGTTGGTGTAACTCCCACTCGTGGGTCGACGAGGAGGACCTGCTCAGGGAATCCGCTAGGACATTGGATACTCCTGGCAGGTGTACTGCCGTAAGCATGATCTGAAGACTGAGAGACCAGTCCCAAATTCTTTGAGCTAACCTGGAGAGACTTGGGGATCTTGTTCCGCCCTGTTTGTTGACATAGTGCATACAGGTTGTGTTGTCTGTCTGTATTAGCACTGACTCTCCTTGGAGCAAAGGCAGAAATGATTTTAGAGCCAGAAAAATCGCCATGAGCTCCAACTTGTTGATGTGCCAAGATCTTTGATGTGTGGACCATCTTCCCTTCACAGAGAGGTCCTCCAAATGTGCGCCCCATCCTTCCAATGAGGCGTCTGTTGTGAGTGTTCTGTCCGGTGGCAGCGACAGAAAGGACATGCCTTCCGTCAAGTTGGCTGGAATTGCCCACCATGCGAGTGCTGACTTCATCTGATCTGTGACACATATCATGTCGTGGAAAGATCCCGTTACCTGACGCCACTGAGCATCCAGAGCTTCCTGTATAGGACGTGTCCTCAGCCGGCAATGAGGGATCAAGGCAATGGATGATGACGCCATCCCCAGAAATGATTTTAATAGTCTCACAGAAACTGACTCTCTTGATCTGATCAGAGCCACCAGTCGCAGCATCTTTTTGAGACGCTCCTGGGAGAGGAATGCCTTTGCTGACACAGTTTCCAGAGTTGCACCCAGAAAATCTCTTTGTTGGTACGGATGAAGTTGGGATTTTTCTGCATTTACGGACAGGCCTAAAGAGCGAAACACGTTCTGGCACAGAAGAGTGTGTTGTCGCAGGTGAGTGCTTAACTGAGATTTCAGGAGAAAATCGTCCAGGTATGGAAATATTTGCACTCCCTGGAGGCGCAAAAACGCTATTACTGGAGCTAGTACCTTCGTGAACACTCGAGGGGCCGAGCGCAGACCAAATGGTAACACTTTGAATTGGTAATCGTGTTGACCCACTCGAAAACGCAGGAACCTTCGATGCCGCTGTAAAATAGGGATATGAAAATAGGCATCCTGGAGATCTATCGTCGCCAGAAAATCTTCCTGCAAGAGTAAGCGCAAGATGTCTACTAGCGTCATCATACGGAAGGATTGGCTCTTTATATATTTGTTTAGTGCTCTTAGATCGAGGATGGGCCTCCACTCTCCGTTTTTCTTTGTGATCAAAAAGAACCGGGAATAAAAACCTTTTCCCTTCTGAGACACTGGTACCAGTTCTATAGCTCCTTTTTGCCTTAAAAGTCGTACTTGATGCAACAGTTCTTTCATGTGAGCTGGTGGCGGTCCGGAGGGTGGAGTGGGAGGAGGGAATTTGGTGAATTCTAAGGCGTGTCCCTTCTTCACAATGTCCAAAACCCAACGGTCCCTTGAGATGGAGGACCATTGGGAAAAGAACAGAGAGATTCGACCTCCAACCTTGTCCGTCTGGTAACAGTCACTGTCTCTTTGATGCGGTTCCTCTGTATGAGGATTTTCCTCTATATGACTTGGAGGTTTGCTGCCGTGATGTTTGCTGTTGCTGGCCATAAGAGTAACGGTTGGACCCTTGATTGTAAGGTTTGTATTGTTTATTGTCTCGTCGAAAACTTGAGGAGGTGCCGCGTCCGCGTGCACCACGAAAATTACTCCGCTGAAATTGAAGGTTTCCTAGTGATCTAGCTGTTTCAGTGTCCTGCTTTATGGACTGTAGAGCTTCATCGACGTGGCTCCCAAATAATGACTCGCCGTCATATGCCATGTTAAGGATCATGGACTGAACCTCCTGACGAAAGGATGTTGATTTTAACCATCCTTGCCTACGCAGAACAGCCTCTCCGGCAAGCTGACGGAAACCCATGCAGGCGATGTCTACTGCACAATCGATTATTTCCGCCGATGCCGCTTCTCCCTCTTGGAGCAACTTCATTGCCTCCACTTTAGATGGCTCTGGTAACTCCTGAACCACATCCGAAATATCAGCCCAAACTTGTCTGTCATATCGTCCCAGGATGGCCAAGGCATTAGCTGCTCTAACCACAGTAGAGGCCATAGAAGAGAATTTACGCCCTATGGCATCCATCCGACGTCCGTCACGATCCGGAGGCGAGGTGATAGAAGATGCCGGATTTTTCGCCTTACGTTGCGCTGCCTGCGTAACGACCGACTCCGGTTTAGCCTGACCCGTGAGGCATGCTGGGGTTCCTATTGGTGCCTTATATTTCTTTTCTAATCGAGGCACCTGTGCTGGCAAGGTATTCGGTGTCTGCATTAATTTCTTGCCTTCTTCCCAAATAAACTCAACTATGGGAATAGCATGAGTCTGTTTGTAAGGTTGATTCTTGAAATCATAAAGGAAGCAATCTTCCTCCCTGCGCTCCGTTGTTAACTTAAAACGGTGTGATGCCCTTTCCATCAGTTGGTGAAAATTGGCTATGTCCACTGGAGGTGAATCCCCTGTTACTATCTGTGAGGGGGATGGTGTTTGTGCCTGGTAATTGTCCCACTCCGCCATATCATCATCATTGTCATCTACATCCCCATCATCATCTGGGATTTCACCCTCTTCTGTGTCCTGAGGGCCTTCCTCTACAGGCTCATAATGAGGCAACAACCTTTCCGGAACCTGTCGTGGAGGTACAGGCGGCATCTGAGGAGCAGGATTTACAATAGGTACCGGTGGAATAACTGCTGGAATCACCGGGGTTGACGGAACCTCTGAACGTTGAGGGGATAGAGGGAACCGTTGGTTGTAGTCGTCCAACATGCGTTGGAGATTAGTAATGAGCGACAAAGGAAGAGTCGCCGTTTTATGCTTCGGAGGGGCCTGGTGTATATATACCGGATCCTCATCCTCACTACTGACATCCTGGCACTTAATAACTAAGTAGACTGGGTAGACGCAACACCTCTTATTCGTACCCTTACGAATGTCTGTGGAGATGTACTCGTCGATGGAGCCGTCGTCGACGGAATGATGGTCGACGGAATTATCGTCGACGAAGTCTGTGGCAACAAAATTGCCGTCGTCGGATTCGCCGTCGACGGAGCCGCCGTCGACGGGGCCACCGTCGACGTAGCCACCGTCGACATAGCCACCGTCGACGGAGCCACCGTCGACGGAGCCACCGTCGACGGAGCCGCTGCCGACGGAGCCGTCGTCGAGGTCTTCATAGACAAGGCTTTCGTCGACGGAACCACCGTCGACAGTGTCGTCGACGGGATCTTTTTCTTCGCCGACGGAGTGGGCGTCGACGAGCTCGACGACGTCTTCGTCGACGACACAGTCTTCGTCGACGGAACCTTTACCTTCTTCGTCGACGTCGAAGTAATGGGCACAACAGAAGTCACCGCCCTTGAAGAACTGATGGTAATCGTCGACGAGGATAACGTCGACATAACGCTCGTCGACGACGAAGCAGCTGACGTCGTCGTCGGGGTCACCGTCGACGAGGTAGAAACAGCAGATCTCGTCGTCGGGAGCATCGTCGACGAGGCTGACAAGTTTTTCCCCGAGGAATGGGAAGTAGACGCCTCAGCAGCCTGAGAACAGTGTCCCTTAGGCGACAAAGCAGTAGGTGAGATCACAGAGGTGGCAGTTGTCAGAGGCAAAGCCAGCTTCTTTTTCTTCAGGAAAGGAGATGGTAACTCCTGCACACTACTGCGCTTAGAGGCTGGTTGAGAACGACCAGAAAAGAGACTTTCCACATCAGAGAGTGGGTTATCCTTGTCCTTCAGTCTCTGTAGCCATAATAGCAGGCGGCCTTCTCTGTCCTTTAGAGTTTTTGTAGAAAAAGTTCTACAAAATTTACATTTTGCCACCTCATGGTCAGGATATAAACAGTAAATACACTTACTGTGTGGGTCCTCAGAGAACAAACGCAGCTTTCCACATGAAGAACATGGTCTAAACAAAGATTTCTTACTAGAAGACATCCTTACTGACAAAAACTGAGCAGAGCTCAGGGAGACTCCCTGTCACACGACGTGCGGTAGAAAATCTGAGGTGAGAAGCTCTGAGGAGAAGGTTCTAGAGAGGGGCTGACGCCTGATTGGCTGGAGTTCGGACTTACATAATGACAGAGATAGACTACAAAGGTCTTTTGTCTCTCTCCATTGTACTCCTATGGAGTTTTTCTCTTATAGGTACACTATGTGTGTTTTACACCTATATGCACTAATTATATGATTACTTATGTATATATTTTACTATATATATATATATATTGCTATTTTATTTACCGTGGGACTCCCACTCCGACGACGGGGAATATTCAAGCATGTGAATCTATGAAAGACACCCTAATACTGGAGAACTATCGTTTGTATGGTTATCACTGCGACACGCTAGCCTGCAGGACTTTCTAGGGGTCAGCATTACGATATCCCTCCATGCCACTTTGGGTCATTTGCCTTTCTATTGAACTGTCCTGCAGAATAAGACCACAGATCTCTAAAGCTAAGATCTTACAAGACGCTGCATTTTCCTGCCTTCGAAAGCTGCAGTACATATTTCAAAGCGACATGTAGTGTGAACTATTTTACTAAACGGTGTGTCAATATAAAACAGCATACAGATAGGCTTTGGAATACCAAAAATATTAGATCAAAGGACAGCAATAGTGCAAGTAAGTGATGCAAAGGATTCACACAAACGCACATGGTCTATTTGACTTGTTAAAGAGACAGAAGACAACTGAGAAATACAATAGACATTTAGAGTATCATGGACATGTCTTTTTGTCCTCCAATCACATTCCTGATCACCTTTGCTGCTTCTATCTCACTTCCTTCTTATCGACCGCTTTGTTCCAGATTTTGCCCTTTTTAGTAGAAAAACCATATAAAAAGACTCCAAGAAATAAATTAGCCTTCCCATGTAGAGATGAAAAGATGCAACCAAGTGTGTCATTTATTCAGTTTTGCTGCCACTGCACAGGATCACACCCAGCGTTGCAACATTTTAACGCAGAAACACCAAGAGTTGTTCGATTTTACCCCCACAGTGGTAACCACGTGCATTTCTGTAGTATACAAAGAAGGAATGTCTGTTTCAAGTACTTTTGCAGCTACAAGCACAGGCAACTGGAAACAGACTGCTACACGCAGGAACATTTGTTGCACAACAGTTGTGTGCACAAGACTGTTAACTAGGTATGTGTCCCAGGCCGGTTCCACCAGATTCCAAGAGACAAAAATATGGTCCTGGACTGCAGCCATCTGTTCTCAGTGGAGTCGAAGAACAAGGCACAGAGGCAGAACACCAACTAGGCCAAGTCTAATACATAGCATGTTACAAACATGGCTAATAATTGGTTAAGCGGTTTCTTAAATAAAGCAGTTGAGTGGCCACTGGAGAGTGTAGCTCTGTAATGTGCCTAGAATTCCCGTGCAAAGTATAGCGCCCTTCATGCATTAATAGCGGAAAAGAGTGCTACCAATGGTCAATTTTAGCCATCTGCATTAAGCCCTGCACATGTGAATACTTGACAGAATACAGCTCCACGTATAACAACCCATGAGCCACTACGCAACTGGAATTTGCCAAGAGATAGAGTTCTTGTTTCACACACATACCTCCCTCTCTCTTTCTTTCAACTCTCCTTCGGTCTCTTTGACTTTGTTTACGAACATTTGTCTCATCTCCTCCTCTTTCCTCTGCAGTTCACCAAGAAACTCTTTCCTCTTCGCCTCGTACGTTTCCTGAAGACTGATGACACAAGAGAGTAATGCAATTACATTTTTAATAATGAAGCTTGTAGCCCACAAACAGCCACCAAATCAGACCCACCTACTACCAAGGACAATAAAAAGGGCAACTTTAAAAAACATACTACTGACTCTACTTAGGGTACGACATTGGACATTCTATATTGTCTTTTACGGGTAAACCCACATGCAGACATTTGCCAGTCATTCAGACTTTTTGGACATCTGTGGAACTGCACAATGCGCGTGTTAGGTGAGTTGGTCGTTTGTACAGTATTTCAGGGCCAATTTTCTAGGAATTCGCCAATACATTTTGATCAACTACCCCATAAAACTATATGGATATTTAAATCCTTCCAGGAAAGAGCAAATGCCCAAAACGTTAGGGCATGGGAAAGAAATGTACTTCAATATAAAATTCAAAAACCTAGACTATTACTTTTTTGCTGTAGAAGGTACAAGTAATTCAAAACTGTCCGGTCACGTGTGCAGAAATAATTTCCATCTGAAGTAAAACGGAGTTGGCGGTCTGCATCCAGCACTAACCTGTGATGGAATGAATAGGGAATCAGCCGGATCCTGATCCGGCAGCTATTATTCTGCTGGATCCGGCATCTGTTGGCCCCGTGAAATATGCTGAACTGGTCCTGGCGTAATTTGCCCACGCCAAGACACAATCTAGCAGCGCCCGCACATGGTGTGCTTTCTATTAGGAGCAGCAAGGTGCAAGTGGCGAAGGAGCTTTTTTATTTTAATTTCCAGCTTGGTCGCAAAACAAAGGGCGCATTTAATGGACCATCCACCCTCCTTTTGTTAGAGTATAATCCTGCTGGTAGCTATCTGCTCCTTACCTCCTAGATGCCAATGCAATGGGGAAACAAAGGCGCACATATTATCACTTCACAAGTACTTAAGAGAAACTATGATTTTGAGGCAGCTTTTTGAATTTATTCAACACCTATATGCAAGAGGTATGCATGCACTGCAAGAATGTCAGATGTATAAGTATGTATAGGTATTTAAACGAAAAACATTTAGAATAGCACTTGCTAATTTGTTTATTTAATACTTTTATAGTGCTGATCATCCCGCTATAGGGTGTCAGAGCGCTCAAAGTAACGCACACATTACACATTCACAATAAATCATACAAGTGTGGTGTGTAAATCAATGTACAGGATATTACGTAAGTCAAGCAGGGTTTCAAGGTGCAGGAGTCCTACATTGTCTTTATTGGTAGGGATTATATGCTATTATTGTATGGCTGAGAAAAACAAAAAGTCAGGATTTAAAATGGAACCCAGTGCTTGGGGCTTGCTCGTAACTGCTGGCAAAGGATATCGTTGCTCGGGGAAAAGCTGCTCGCCTAATTCACTTGCCTGTGGACACTGGGACCCTGCTCCTTCAAAGGACTTTGCTCTGGGCGTTTTCCTTGCTGGCGGGACTGCGAGGACCAGAGTGCTGAGCGCGGCGATCACCGCCGCACCTGCGGCCTCTTCCCGCCAGCTCCTCCTGCAAACTGTATTTTCCCGCCTCACCAGCCATAAAAACCTTGCGGTCCCCGCTCCACGGGCTCCGCTCGTAACTGCTGGCAAAGGATATCGTTGCTCGGGGAAAAGCTGCTCGCCTAATTCACTTGCCTGTGGACACTGGGACCCTGCTCCTTCAAGGGACTTTGCTCTGGGCGTTTTCCTTGCTGGCAGGACTGCGAGGACCAGAGTGCTGAGCGCGGCGATCACCGCCGCACCTGGGGCCTCTTCCCGCCAGCTCCTCCTCCTTTTCCATCGTCTATTTTTACAACCCCTAACATCTACGCGCCAGTGGGACGCGCGCGGGACGACGCCGGGGCGAAGACCGGGCAAAGACCGGGCAAAGAGCGGGCCGTTTGAGGCCGTTCGAGCAAGGACGAGCAAGGACGAGCAAGGGCCTGGGCCCCTGTGAGCTGTCCGTTGCCTCGCTGCACCAGGAACAGTGTGTAAGTATGTCAACCAGAGAAACCCGGAGTAAGAGGACAATTGGCACTCTTGACACGTACTTTGCCAAAGCTGGCTCCCTCCTTGTCAATGAGATTACCATCCTGGAAAGACGTATCTCTCAAGAAATCGACTGGGTGAGGAGATCTTCCTTGGGTCCACTTGCACGTGCTGTGACTCCTGAAAAGTCTCTAGTTTCTATATCACCAGTAGTAGGGGGGGGGGGGGAATGTTATGGACGGAGTAGCAACTGCCCCTGCATCAAACTGCTCTGCCTCCTCTTCCGTTGATTGTGAAAATTTAGGAAATGCAGAACTCAGTATATTATCCCTACCGCTCTGTATGGCCCCTACACCCTTGCTCTCTGCCGAAGGGGCAGTTTCCAAACAGAATGCATGCATTAATGGGGAGTTGAAGCTGCATGCCCATGGTGAGAGGGAGGGAGCAATTCCAAAGAATCAAACAAGGGCTCACTTAACGGGAGGTAAAAACACAAAAGGTGAAAAATCCAGCTCCAGGCCTAAGGGAATCCCAAAGGAACTACCGAGCAAAGGGACAAAACCATCACGTAGAACGGGTGTATTGCACCACCAAATTTCGGCCCAAAATCGTCCTAGCCCCCACAATTCGGGTGAGGGGGAGGAGGACACCTTCTTGGCCCTCCGCACTCTACTGAAGGAATTGCTTATTCCCCTCGAAGAACGTTTGGCCAATATGGAAATTTGTCTAATGGATTTACGCAAGGGACTTTTGGGTTTAGCTTTAGGCCAAAGAACGGCCGAGCATGGAGTAGCTGGGAATTCTATTGGTATCTCCAATTTACCAACAAACCCTGTCATCTCGTCTTCTCAATTACCTATAGCTACCCAAATAGATAATACTATCACAGTTCCCATGCTAAAAACTCCCCCCACAACACTTTGTAACCAACAACAACCTATGATAGCAAACTCTAGCAAGTTGAACTTAGCAGGGCCGGTATATACACAGGCCGAAGAGAAAGTAATAAACAATGCAATCCATCCTCCAGCTAGGCAAGCTGGCTCCCAAAACTGGCGCAAAGTGGTAAACCTCCCCCCAGAGGCGGCAGTTTATTCAGTTGTTTTGAAGGGGGTTCCTATGCTATATGGAAATGCGGTGGAATCATATGATTCCCTGCATAATAAGGTCACTAGTTGGCTAAATATTCACAGGCCTCTACCTTCTAGCCTTGATGGCAAAATTCTCCTGGTAAGAAGGGTTCCATGGATTGGTTATACTGATAAGAATAATGCTGGGGATTGCATAATTGTAAATTTTAGGAGTCCAAATGTTGTGCCCTACATTTGTAATTGGTCTGGTAACATGCGAATGACATCTATTGAAGTGGTCCACCTCTCATATTTTTATCCTAATAGTAGTAATTTAAATATGAATAATGACGACGGTTGGACCAGGGTTGGTTCTGTTGTTGATGGACATAGACAGAGACTTGGGACTAGCTGCAATGTTCTCCCCAGTTATGCTAACTATATACATCCTAATAGATACAGTTGCCTTGAACAGGTAGATTGACGCTATCTGCGACAAGAGCCTGCAAGAACCAAAATAGAGACCACTCCCAGAGAATCCCGTGTACTACGATGGGAGACTTTGTCATCAACTAACTCCCAGGGCTTAGTAACTTATTTATCCAAGAGTACACAGGGTCTTAACAATGCTAACCCAAGTCCGATCCCCTCACTCACTCCTAATGTCTGTACTATTGCTCCACCGTCCCTTGAAATATCACTTAATACATCTTTATCTCCAACTACAGATGTTATAATGGAGGAAAGTGGTGGTTATGGATTAGAAGTGCCAGAAAATGTCATCAAGGTTCTCTCTTGGAATGTCGCCGGCATTTCCAATAAAATAGATACGAGTGATTGGGACTCTCTGATAAATAACAGGGACGTTTGTCTCTTTCAGGAGACCTGGGCTAGGGAACCTCAGTCCAGAGCGGGTTATGCAGTTTATGAAGTAACTGCAGCTTGGTCTGGCAGGGGGAGGTCATCTGGAGGACTGGCGATTTGGGTAGCTAGTCACATTGGGTGTACTGCGGAGAGCCTACCGACTCTCTCGCCTGACATACTGTGTGTTCTACTCAGGTGGCCTAATGGTTTCAACTTAGCAGTACTTAACGTGTACTCACGTCCTATTGGTATTCATATGGAATCCCCTCTATTTGACGATCTTGCGCGCTTTCTGGAATCTCTTCCTAATAACTATAAGATAGTGCTGGGTGGGGATTTCAATTGCCACTTTGAGCCCCTGAAAGGTTTAAGGGAAGGTGCACTTACGGCAGAAGACGATTTTTGGGGTGTTCCCCCTTGCCAATCTCCGTATGTTAAATCCTGGTCCCCTTTGGCTGTGCAAATCAGGTCCCTAACATTAAATTTTTCCTTAAGGGCATGTAAAGGACGTACTATCTCTGACATCCCCTCTGCATGCTCGTTTAATAGGAAGAACCATGAATCCAAGCTGGATTACATCCTTGTAGATATGAGTCTTTGGCCAACGGTCCTGGACTTTAAAGTAACAGTTAGATCGGACAGTGACCACAACGCACTTATAATGGAGATGGTGCATCCTGTGGCTGCTGCGCGATCCTCCTCTTCTGAGCTGGGTCATGATTCCGGGAACCAGGGTTAAGTGGGGGAAACTGCAGAACTCAGAGGAGTCTATAAGTAACATTTACAGGATAGCACTTCCAAAGTTAGAAGAACTGGATCTCCTAACTTTGCAGCCTAAAGATCTGCATTTTAATGAGAAGCTGGCCTTAATTCATGATGGCCTAGTGGGTGCACTGGGTGATGTTTTTTATCCAGTGGCTCCGCAGAGGAAAAACAAAACACGTACTCCAACGTGGTATAATTCATCCTGCAGAAAGATCAAGACAGAATTAATAGACACAGTTAAAACAGGTCTCGATAAGGCTAAAATCTCCGAGCTTAGACGAAACTATAGGAAAGCTATGGCAGTGGCTCGGTCAGAATGGGACTGGAACAGATGGCAGGATCTCACACTTGCGCTGGAATTGAGGGATATGAGAAAATTTTGGTCTTTGGTAAATGTTGGCACGACAGAACCCAAGGCCGCAGTGGAGTCTAACATTGCAGCATCTGTATGGGAGGCCCATTTCGGACAGCTTTGACAAGAACCGCTTCAATGTGATGATGAGGGGGTTGTGGCTTTTACAAATGTCCTTGACCCTACTCTTGAATTGGAATTTACTCTTATCGAGGTGGTTAATGCAACTGTGGGACTGGCGAGGGGCAAGGCACCGGGTCTTGATAGATTGCCTGGTGACCTTTTTCGTCTTCACCCAGACATTTGGGGTCCTTACTTCCTCATACTTTTTAATTCCATTCTGGGTGGGATGGAGATTCCCCGCACTTGGCTGGGGGCTGAGATAGTTCCTATTTTTAAAAAGGGCTCTCCTCTTCTCCCCGCCAATTATAGGCCAATAAGTTTGATAGATGTCCCTCAAAAAATATATTCGCGCCTTCTTCTGAACCATCTCTCGGACTGGATGGAGGACAATAAAATTCTTAGTCCTCTCCAGGCTGGCTTCAGGAAAAAAACGTCCACCATGGATCAGATCTTCCGCCTCGTTCTCCTCTACTGGAAAACTGTAACCATTGAGAGGGGAAGGCTGTACATGGTGTTCGTGGACCTGAGGTCAGCATTTGACCTGGTTCCCAGAAAAAAACTCTGGCAGACCCTAAATGAGTTAGGTGTCCCGACCCACATTTTAAATGCCATTATCAGGCTTCATGAGAATAACTATGCACAGGTCAGGTATGGGAGGTCGGGAGCATTGTCATCAAAATTCCCGGTCCTTAGAGGGGTCAGACAGGGCTGCGTCCTTGCACCAACCCTGTTCTGTTTGTACGTCAACAGTGTCATAGCACACCTTGACACTGTTGTCGACAATGATGCCCCATGTTTGGGCAGCAGGAGGGTACCCGCCATTATGTTTGCGGATGATACCCTCCTGCTGTCGAAATCTCCGATGGGGATCCAACGGATCCTAGATGGATTTGGCCTTTTCTGTAAGCAACATGGCTTAGAAATTAACACAGGGAAGACCAAGTTCATGATATTTAACCCATCATCTAAAACCAGACCTAATCCTTCTCTGAGCACTGAAAGATTGGAGAGGGTGAATACCTTTCAGTATCTGGGGGTAATCCTCCATGAGAATTTATCGTGGGAACCCCAGATTGCTAAAAGTCGGCTCAAGCTATCTCAACTGTCAGGGGGAATTCTGAAAGTGGCAAATTCCTCTACATACAAACCTATTAGTCCGGCACTTGAGATGTATAAAACGCAAGCAAAAGCCGCTGCATCTTATGGTGGAGAACTTTGGGGGCACAAAGTGGGTACAGGAATTGTAAAAGTAGAGAACAATTTCATAAGGCGCCTTTTGTCCCTTCCTTGTGGTACACCCCTTCTCCCCCTAAGATTAGATTTGGGTTTACCCTCTATAAGAGAAGACCTGGAATTAATGCCACTGAGATTCTGGCACAGGCTTTGGTCTACTACTGAGCTCGAACATTACAGGCAAGAGCTCGCCCACGTTATGAATTATAATCACTGTGATAAAATTCCTTGGCTGGCCTTCATAAAGAAAGAATTTTATTGACTAGGTCTTCATGAATTATGGGACTCTCCCGAACAAGGCTGCCTCAGGCTCCCACGTAAACGCCTTGTGGGTATCTATAGGGAAAAAAGTTTTGTCTCCCTTGTTTCCGCTCCTAATAAAGGTATTCTGACTGCTAGATTTCTGGATTTTAAGGACACCTACCAATTTGAAGGGTTCATGGACATCATCTTCCCCACTCTAGCTAGACAACTGTTTATCCAATGGAGGCTCGGGACTCTTCCCATCAAATTATTTACTCACAACTGGACAAAAAGGACGGATACAATCTGCCCAGGTTGCTGTACTCATGATGAGGAAGAATCCCATATCCTGTTTTTCTGTCCTGCATATAATCGACCTAGCAAATTCTGGTTGGCTCCTTTATGCAGAAATTTGGGCTCAAGGAGCTATCTCCATTCGCTAAGAATACTGAAAACGAGCACAGCACCCCATATAGTCTTTGCAGTTGCTAAATTTTTAATGGCTACCTGGCAGCTAAGGTCAAAATACCTCAGACTGATTTTTTAAGTCACGAATTTTAATGTCTATTTGCAATCAGAAATTCTTTTTATATAATCATGGTTGTATGTATTTTATATGGTTTTATATTAATGTGGATGTATCTTGATGATATTGTTCTTGCATCTTTTATGGCCTAATTGGCCGAAATAAAGAATTTTGATTGATTGCTTGCCCTTTTTTGTACTACTCAAAGAAACCTTTTTTTAGCAGCATTAAAATAACGGTTTGAGGAAAAAACAATAAGGTTCGAAACGCATGTCTTGCAGTTTCCATGTAGGTCCTTGATGCCGATGTATAGCTTACTGTGCTATATTAGAAGGATTTCAATTTATGAACTGCAAGCAATGAAAGGATCTCTGTCTCTAAAGCAGTGACCCACTTACCGAGCAACATACCAAAATAATCTCTCAAACATGCTATACACCACGCTTTGCAGGAGACACATTAATCCCCATGCTACTTTGTGAGTCAAAACTGTGACTAAAGAAAACGCAGATATCGCCAGCAAATGATTTAACCACCAGAGTAATCTTACCATTATTTTTATTCCCTGAGATTTACTGGGTACACAAGCTCTCTGCAGCAGATGCTTTAACCCCTCACGATATTTTAAAATGCAGCCTTTGCAAACGATTAAGCCAGAACAAATTTTCTGTGATGTTTCTCCTTGGTGCTAATTTCTTTGTGACAGGTTTTTTAAAAATAAATGTAGAAGTTGTCTGTCAGACGCCTTGTGAATTCACCCCCTTTTTGTTGCCATTTTTTACCCCAATTTATGGCTTTTCAGAGTAAAGTTTTTCCAATTCCTGCTCTGGCACTAACTCATCAATTGTCCTCCACACACAAAACCACAATTAATACAATCTGGTGCTCATTTTGGGAGACACTGTTGGGCGCTAAGGTTTGAATGTGTTTAGAAAAGAATGGATAGTTACATGGGCTTGAAATGGAAATTTAGAAGAGCGGGTACTTACTATCCAAGAGAACCTGCTTACTACTGAGGGGTGCTAGTAGCCTCCCATTAAAAGAATTGCACTCCTTCTCAGAAGAGAGTACTCATCCTTTCAAATTTAAGAAGTGCAGGCACTGAGTACCATACACTACTTGCCCATTTAAAGCACTGATAGTTAGCCAATCCCTCTTTTATTATTACTTTTCCGGGGCACTGCTGCCACCACTTCGTGTGATCAGACCCTCACGGCAAGACTGGAAACTGATAGCTAAATATATATACAATTTGTATTTAGCCACAGTGAGTAACGCGCCTGCCCATCCCAACCACAGGGCTGGCACTACTAGCCTTTCTATGTGCTCTGCCGGGCAGGTGCAATGAAGCTACTCCCAGAAAAGTGCTGAGTGACTGTCAAACACATGACGCTATTAAGACAGCATAAGGAGAAATAAAATTTCAACCTCACTGATAAGAGCATGGCCACGCGGAATATCTACCCTGGAAGATGCATTAACAATAATGCTTTCTGAAGGAAGCCTCCCACATGGCCACTCTGGTAAAGTCTTATGGGCACACACACCTCTGAGAAGTAAGAACAACTGTAGTGGTTCAGGTGGATCCAAGCACAGAAAGTTCGCTTACTAGGAACAAAACGTTAAATCTCCTTGATGTTGTGGCAGACCCTGGGAGATTTAGCTTTTAATGTATGATACAGGATGCGTTTTTTAATAAAGAGAACAGAGGTTATCTGAATTCCCTTTTTCCTTATTTGGCCTAGATTTGCAATTGGGAGAGGACACTGGTCGTTCCATTTATACCCAGACATCAAGCACCATTGTGAGAAGCTACAGCAATGCTAGGCTCTAGATTAAAGAGGAAAATGTGCTTTAGCTGTGTTTATTTTTTTTTCTTCAGAAATGACATTCCAACTCTTCTGCATTAGTCTAATAAATAAGTCAAGAGTAAATTAAACTCCAGAAGCCCCCCTTTTATCTACAAAAAAAAAAAAAGACAAATGGCAAGAATGATCTGTAACCTGCTCTTCATAGAAACTTCAGGGCAAGGCCCGCCTCAAGCGGCCTCATCATGGAGTGGGTTATTTTCCACAGCATGCACATCCTCCAAGAGGACCCTAATTCAGCACGGAAAACACTTTCCATGCACAGAACAAAAAGGGAAGCTTGCAAAACTGTTCAATAGGTACCAAAGCTCACCCACTAATAACCACCAACACCCCTGACAGCTCTAGGTTTTCATATATATCAAACATTTCAAAATAAAGATCCTAATCAAGTTATCTCAACAAGTTACCACACATGAACCCCAATGAAACACACAAGCATTAGCCCAGACTCAACTGAGTAGCGTTTTGGAGACATTGTAAGGTGACAGGTTTGTTGTTCTAGAAAATAATATAAAGGAACAAACAGGCCTGACTTTTCCAAATCTGATAACCTGCCTTCTAAAAAAACACACGAGCCATCATTTCAAAAGGGTTAACTCAGATTAGTGCACCAGTAAGAACATCCTGGTGCTGAGGTACAGAAAACAAGGACTGAAGCTGTCATGAGGAAGGTGCACAAGATAGGAGTGAAGACTACATGTGCAAGTACCTCTGATGAGTTCAGCCTTGAACTAACATTTGTTACTTTTTTCCATCACACCTAGCATAGAGATTCTAAGATTTCCATTGAATTTAACCTAATAACGGTAATCAGCCAGTGAACAGAAATCTCATGTTTACGTACATATTGTGAAACTTCGACGGTACTGATAGTAAAGGTGTAAACCTCCGACATGCAACCCCAAACAATACTTTTCCCAGTCCAATTTCACTAGGTTACCTGAATGGCTGACTTTCCGGGTCTGTGTCTTTGAAGCCCATTTCTTCTAATTTACAGCGCCTGTACAACTCGTAGTGACGGGTGTGAGTTTGTTCCCTGAGGTCCTCCATGTTGACGCGAATCAACATTTCCCGCAGTTTCACAAAGTCACAGTGGCTCTCGTTTTCAACTGTAGAAGCAGAAAACATGAAGTCAGAACTAACCATTTGCAAAACCAATCATCTAATGCCTCAGAAACACTAACACAGAATCAAGGGAGGCCTCCAAGGAATTCCATGAGTGGGCTTTCTCGTTATATAAAAGAAAAATGTATTGTTTGCAGGTGTTTACAGAAAGCAAGACGGCCTGTACAGAAATGCTGAGCCTGGTACAAGTTAAGCAGGTGTACTACCTTCTTTCTAAGAAAACGGTTTACTGAAAGTAAAAACTTGCATTAGTTCACAGAAAAAATGCCTAATTTATTAAACTCAATGCCTTACCCATAACTGAAGACAAAGTTTCGAAATTGGTTATTTTGTTTCCGAACTTCTGCACTTTTCATATTTAATACACAGTTGACTGAAAAAAAATAGGTTGTCTCTTAAAAAGGACAGCTTTAAAATAAAAGTATTGGACGTTTTTCCTCGCTGATCGCATTCCGTCAATCCGCAACCAGCCAGACACATCCTCCTACCTTAGGAGTGGTGTCCATCCTCCATAACAGAAGAGTCGCCCTCCTTCATGAGGTACTGAAGCTGCTGTGTGTGAGTCTTGCACTAGACACACAGATTATGAACAAGCATGGACTTGTATCAGGAGGTGGCATGGTGCGCACACAGCTCTTCCATAGCTGAGTAAGACACACATGATGACTGACCCAGAATTGTAGTAAATAACGGGATTTTTCCTCTATAGGAGTGGTAAAACTGATTTCATCACCTGGACATCCAGGAAACTTGCATCTCTTGTCCAAGTTGCTGCATGTAAATAGCAACATTTTATATTATATATATATATGAATATATATACACACACAAAGACACCTCTTGTAATTCTGTCCTTTCTTTGCAATCACTTTTATACTGTTTCTTTGCCATCGCTTTTATTTGGTTTCGATTCAGTGTCTAAATTTAAGGTTCATTCCATACATTTAGTGTTTGCCTTGAAACCAATATGCTTATTTATATCCTCTTCAGTGTACGAATATGTTGTCCAGTATGTCTATTAAATATGAATCAATGTTTGAGAGGTTAACAAAATTACACTAATAAATGTATTGAACCATGAAATAATAGAATGTGCATACATGAATAACACCATGTTCCAAGCCTCTGATTAGACACTGCTTCCAAGTGGGGCACTGATGGTGACAGTATTCTGCACAGAATTATACCACTCACAGGTTACCTAGTAGACCTATAAATATCATGATATGGGCTGCACATCAAACCTCTATGAGCACAAATGGAGTCAGGTAATCATTGACGCCACCCTGATGGAAAGACAACTTTTTTTAAATCTATAACTCCGTGTATTAGTTTTCAGATTATATACAAGAAACCAGCAACAATTTAGGTACCAGAGCTGCAGTGGTCCCCAATCCCACTTCACCCAGCTAGAAAAGTCGCGGACGGAATGCCATGCAGGAGTTAGCCTTGGATGATAAGAGTCTCCGAGTAAGCTGCTCATTCACCTCAAACCTTGTGGTGCTTTTCTGGGCATCCCCTGGATTTAAACACAATTGTTTTAGCTGTGGCAGCACAGTCTATCCTGTGTGTCCACTCTAGAAATGGTGGAGCCAGCCGCGAGCGCCAGTGCCGGGCATTGTCCTTTTTAGTAATTATGAAGCCCATGCCAACCAACCATCTGACATGACAGCTCTCCCCCATTCATTCAACTATTCTAACAGAACCAGCTTCGGGTCTACTGAGACTGCCATTGCCAACAATCAGGGAAACTTGGTGCATATTTGCTGCCAGAGAGCCTAGATAACCAAGCGGTCCTAGACCTTGTGAAAAAAAAAGGTGCCTGCTGGATGCTGACAGCGCCAGCACTGTGTTGGTAGCCCGGTCCCCTTCCTGTGCAACCTTGTGGGGCTGTAGTATACGTGATGCAAGTACTTCAGCTGTATGAGGTGTCATTTCACGGAGATTGACAATGTCCTTGGGGCGTTCTGGCTTCCGCCCAATCGTTGTCATCTAAGGGGACCACGTTGCCCTATCACTTTTCCTTCAGTATAGGCATAGGCTCTGGGGTATTGTTGACAATGGAGCGGTATAGACAAGAAATACCCTTCCCCCTCCAGTCCCGACTCCATCAGGTGTGCCTCTAGAGTGCTGCGCTTTGGGAGGGGCTTTGAGAAGTTGAGGAAAGCCTCGAGCGCATGACGTAGTTGCAGAAAACTATAAAATGATGTCCTACGCATGGTTTATGTAGCTGAGAGATGCTGAAAAGTACACATAGAGGTGCCCACCCAAACATCCTCCACAGTGGAGATACCTATGGAGTCCCACGCTCAGAATCCCTCCAGCACATGTGTGTGGCTGAACCAGGACCCAGATCAAAGCGGGATTGTCTCCATCGGCATGTCGTATCAACAAATCCAGTGCAGGGCCTGTTGCCAACTAAGCAGCGTCGACTGGGTCTGGGGCGAAAGGGTCTTGGGAATGCTGAGACCATAGAGGATGTTGAACCTGCCATAGCAGTCCAATTCACGGAGTTCTACTGATATGTGGGGGGAGGGGGGGTCGTCCTGGTCCGCAAGAAACCCCTCAGTAATGGAAAGAAGGTGACTGGCCCAATAGTACAGCTGAAGGTCTGCGAACCCAAACCCACCAATGTATGGGTTAAGCACACATTTACGGGAGGAAATCGGCAGCTGACACCCTGCCCATATAAAGTGCACCACCTCGGTTTGTAGTGTGCGGAAGGCAGATGGGATGGGTAATTCTGTAGCATGTAAAGAAAGCGCAGTAAAGCAACCATTTTGAACAGAGCACCTGCACCCGCTATGTTGAGTAGCAGCGTAGCCCAATGAGTCATGTCCTTTCTGGTCTGGGCGACAAGAGGTATTACGTTGAGGTCCCACGCTCACTGCAGGGTAAATGGGATGTGCATCCAAAGTACCTGAAGTGGCATGCAGACCATGGGAGTGGGATCGTAGCTCCACTGTCCTCGTCAGCACCATACAGGGGGATGTAAAGTGGACTCATGCAAATTCACCGTGAGGCCGGATGCCTCATCGTAGACCTGTAGTATATTCAAGAGACGCGGGACAGAGGTTTCGGGTTCACTTGGGTAAACCAGGAGGTTGCCTGCAAAAAGCGAAACCTGATCCTCATGGCCACTGGGCCACCAGAATCCGCAAATTTGTGCTTCCCGTCATACCCATTCCACCAATAGTTCAATATCAAGCGCGAACAAGAGGAATTTGAGAGGGCAACCTTGCCTCGTGCCCCGCCCTACAGAAAAATTACGAGAAGTTTCTCCATTTACGCAGAGCCATGGCCGGAATAGTGTGTCTTGATCCAGCGGCAGAGGGGGATGGGGGGGTTCGGCAAATCTCACATGTTCCAGGAGGCAAAACATGAACTGCCAGCGGACCGAGTCAGGAAAGAACAAATTTTGTGGAGCGCAATGGAATACAGACCGCACAGAAGAGACCCAAAGGCCGATGCAGTTCACAAACTTTATATGATCTTTTTATAATACTGTGTATTTACCTTGCACAACGCCCCAGGGGTACTGCCTCGCTCTCACCAGCTTGTTTCCCACCTTCACCTCTTCCGTGCTTCCCACGACAGCGAACGGTAGGTGCGCCTGAAAAATAAACGAACCGCAAATTCAGACAGAAGATCTCTGAACAGTAACCAAATTGTTTGACGTTTGTATAGCACACAACCTGCCATTAACATGGCATCGAAAAGGAGATTTTTCAACTTAATTCTTCTACACAGTAAAAGGTTTTTATATTGAAGCCCAGCACGCGCAGACCAAACTGGAGCCAGAAAATAAGATTGACAATGAAGCCTACGAATGTTTAGTGATGGGCGGGGTCTAAGTCCCCTGTATGTAAACAAAATGTTTCGTAAAGGACAGAGTCTAGGCGAGAGACCTAAAAATATTGGTAGGTTTGTGGATTATCAGCAGGCCACAGACTTCCCTCTGTCTGTCTTACCAAAAGAAACCTCCGGGTGGCAGTGTTGCTGCCAAATCAGCCTTTTTCAAGGTATTGAAATCATGATAAATCTTCCCGACCTTGGAATGCTTATTAATTTCATTATGAAAGACATACTGTTGCTCAAACAGGAGGAGGTAACAGCAAAGTCAAAGATGTACAGGCAATTGTTTTAAATTCTAAATCAAACATCCATTAAATCTTATTTAGCTGTAAGCAGAGAGCCGGATTCACTGTGAATTATGTGCCACTTAAATTAAAGGGAGGTGAGCAAAAGATGCATTCAGCAAACACAAATTACCAATCCTCATTCAAAGAATCAGGGTTGCAGTAATCCTGCATTTGCACGGTATAGTTCTGAATTCGGAAATGAAACTACTATAGAAAAACTACCACATTTGTCAATTTAAGATAAGGTATTGCGGATCAGGGTGGTTTGAGTGGTCTAACTTGTAAATGCAAGTAAACGTGTATGTTTGTGGGTATTCACGTAACTTCTGTATATAGTTTATGTCCCTTTAACAACTATTACTGAATTCTCCAGTTTTTACCTATCCAAACAAAATTTCGAGTGAAAACTAAGCATGTGACATCCCGAGATATTGTTTGCTCCCATCCCCCTTTATCCAAGCCATTAAATGAACCAGCCGCCGTCAAGCCATTTCTCTACATGGCCATACAAAAAGGCTGTGGCTGGTATTCCGTCTGGCAACTACACATTTTGTGGCATAGCTATATAGGCTTTTAAAACGGTAAGGCAATTTTAGTCACAGACTGTTAAAATTATGAGCAGGGAAAAAGTTGAGATGGACAGATTTAGTTAATGAAATCAGTCATGGGGGTGACTTGGGACAGTGTGGTGAGCGTTTCCGAATCCAGACTGGGATTCTCCGGTCTTGGCTCGCTGCAGTAAACGCTCACCGCTAGCATCTCCAGGGGTCCACAGACCAGACCTTTGAAATCCAGCAAAGTCAACTCAGTCATCATCCTTCAGGGATCAGGAAGCGGAGTACCATTACGTTAGGTAACAGTAAAACGTACCACTTACAAAACTTAGGAATGGCCCATGCGTGGCATGAAGTGCTTTTTTTTTTAAAAAGTGCTAATTTACAAAAAGGCACAGAGGCACAGTTTAGCCAATAGGTAGAACAGCTCAACCAGAGTCCTATGAGAGTGTGCTCCACTGGACTCATCAAGGACTGAGAAGGAAAGTTAAGATCACTCTTTAGTAATTGTACGGGCTCTCTTCCCGCTCAGTCACATCAGCTCCCAGGGCTGCTGTGCCACATTCACAGTGGTGATCTCCAAACCATCATCTAAACTGGCAAGCAAGATCAAGAGACCCTATGGCTTCCACAACACCCACAGCAGCAGCGCAGAATAAATGTGCTGCAAGATTAGGCGGCGAGTGTTCTTCAAACGCTGAACATTCGCTTCATTTACACACACGGGCTCCGGATGAGGTAGGATAGCCTTCTGGCCACACATCACTTGTTTCAGAGAAAGAACCGCTGAAGTTACTGGTGGGTGCTCGAGTTTGCTTGCTGTTTTTAGATAAAAGTTTTGCAATGACACCCTCGCTTGCCTGAGCCACTTATAAACACAGAAATATAATCTGAATTCCAGGGCTTCCTCTAGTTGAGGATATCTTGCTAGGAGTACACAGCCAAACAAACATCACCAATGCCAGCTTTTGCGGGTTCTTCACATTTTCAAGCTCCAATGCGCGGCCTCCCAGGGCAGGGTGCACCCAGAAGATAGAAAGTGTATCATTGCTACGGAGGCCTTCTTTGGACAGAAAAGGTTTTAAATGGATGAGTTGTTTAAGGCCCACCTCATGTCCTTACTGATTTACTTTAATGATCAATCAATCAATAATTCTTTATTCGGTGGTTAAAAACCATCATAAAAGAGTACATATATATACAAGTAAAAATAGTATTAAATCATTATACAAGAACATTGACTGAGTCTATATACATAAAATAATTCATTATTCACAATAAGGGCACCATAAAAACTTAATCACAGTAGACCGGTGGGGAATCCTACAGGGTTCTCAGGTAATGCTATCCTCTGGTTACCCTTAGTCTTAGTGCACATTTCAGGAAACTGATAACAGAACACAAGGTTAATGGGTCACTGGCCCTTTGTAGGAAGATCAGTGCTTCTTTGGCTCGAGTGAACCTGGCCTTTTTTAAAATTTCCTTTAAAATCTACGTCTTGGGATTGCATACAAGGGAAATAGAAGTACAAAATGAAGGGTGTCCTGCGGAGACTTATTGTCGCAGCCGCAGGCACCCTTCTGCTCAATTGACTGACTAAAACCAACTGGTTCAGCTAACAAAAAAGGTAAAAAATTGAGCCTAAAACGAGACATTAAAAACCTTTCTTAGGCATTATACACGACACAAAGATAGGGTACCATCCCGTCAGTGGTTTCAAGCCTACTATAAATACTCACTGAGGGTTTTGCCCCTTCCACTGTGTGTCTTACAAGAAATCTTTGGTCCCAAAATTTTTTCTTAAGAGTCTGCTTATCCTGTGGGGTAATCCCTGAAGGGTTTGAGTACAGCTCCTTACGACCCATACTTTCTAAACTGGATTTCACGTAAATAAGCCATGGGATGTTCAAGCTTTTATCCCTCCCTAGGCAATCTGTTAGGATCTGCCTACTCAATGCAGCTTCAGGGTTAAGCCAAATTTTCAGCCAGGCCAGGATTGGTCTGAATTTAATCAAATCCTCTAGATAAGGTCGTCCTAATTCTCTATGTGCTATGGCGGCAGGGGTGCAATTGGGGACTTTCAAGATTGAACGGAAAATTTTATTTTCTTCCCTTTGCAAAAGGTCAAGGTTTATGAACCCCCACACTTCTGAACCATACATGGCTTTGGGGCAACACATAGAGCCATAAAGGTTCATTGATTGTTCCGGGGACCATCGACCAACTCTCCTCCCATAGCCTGCTATGGCCCCAGTTGATGCGACCAATTTTCCACACCTTTCCTGTACCAAAGGTGCAAATTTCAGGGACTCATCAAAGAGCACACCTAAATACGAAAAGGATTGTACCCTTTCTAGTGTATGATTCCCAATTCTGTAAACAAAGCTAGTCCGTGGTTTATGACCTGCTGCCATTACATAAGATTTTTTCAAATTCACAGACAGATCTAACGCATCCATAAATTTGACAAACCCGTCAATTAAAATCTGAAGACTTTTAGGGGTGCGCGCCAAAAGAACCGCATCATCTGCGTACAGCAGCACCGGGATATTGCGTGTTCCTACCCTTGGGCAGTCTGTTTTTAGGTTGGTTAGAGACTGTTCTAGATTATTAATATATAACGAGAATAAAAAAGGGGCCAATATGCAGCCTTGCCTAACACCGCTAGTACATCTAAAAGACTCGGTCAACCCCCCTTCCATGTTGTAACGTACTCTGACAGATGTCTCTCTGTGCAATTCCCTCAGAGTACAAATTATACTTTAATGATTATACGTTATTTTTAACACTGTTTTATGCTCTGGAAGTTTGTCGTGTATACAGGCGCCATTTCTGATAGTCCAATATTTTCGCAATAAAGCGCCTAATTCGGAGTTGGGCAGTGTTGTCCTGATAACTGTGTGAGGAAATGTGTCCCTAAAGATAACATTTCAAATAGCAATCAATAAGGATTAGCTTTGACTCAAAAAGGCTCAAAATCAGTAATTTGGAGAACATGAAGGTTTAATAAAATATTAAAATGCAATACAGAAGGCAAAAATATAGCCGTCTCAAAATCTATCGGGTGCATAATATTCTAACCATAAGGAATAAACCAGCATAAAGCTAAGAAATCAATTAACATGTATGAGGCAGGAACAACATCCGAAAATTAGTCTAGGTCCAGCATATGCAGCAAATTCATAGAAAATCAGGCAGCATCCTTCGAGACCAAAGGTCGTCCTGTGGCTCACCCCAAAAGACGCATCCTTTTATAAAAAAATCAACCATAGAAAGCAAAGAAAATCGCACCGTCCGCACAGGTTGAGCAAATGTATCAACATATCATCAAATCATAATGCAGGATTATAAAAAAGTCATGTAATACCACCAACCTACCCCTAGCCCCCTAAATGAATAAGAAAGAATCTCATCTGACCTATCGTGGTGGACATGTTACACAAATCGAGTAACATAGACCATAAAAGTCTTGTGAAAGAATAGGCCTACAGTGAACAGGCGAGAAGAGACCGTGGAGAGCAACAACTTAACTAAAGAACTTCCTCCCAGGATCTCGAAGGACATTGTGTCAAAACAAAGCACCAGCTTCTGCGTGCAGTGTCGAAAAGAAATGAAAACATCCAAGATGGAGTCCAGACCTATTCCAGCCTATGTCCAGGAAACACAGTTCTAGACATCTTATCATTGTTGTTTCAATTGCAAAATGTCCCTATTAGGAAGCAAACATTACTTATAACGAAGATAACACCAAGATTTCTATTGCTTTTTCTCGCTTGCAAGGGTCTTAATTTGCCAAATGGTGTCACTGGGGTTCAAAACAGCACAGAGATTACAATTACGCCAGGTACATTAACGCTTGAGAAACTCACAGGACTGCAGACGCCACATCCACGTGAGAGGTGCAACAGACAGTACAGGCATAGCCTGAAAGGCATAGGGACACAGCGCCTGCTAGCTTGAGCCACCGAAGAAACGCTTTCCACGTGGCTCGATGGCTACGCCATACCTATTAAATCTGTGACGCTGAATGTGCAGGGCTTGAATTCCCGCAGTAAGAGACGGCGGTTTGACAGCGGTTGTTTATCAAAGGGGCTGATGCACCTTTTGGTTGGTGATGTCCACAGAATCTAATGCAAGTTTTGCATTTTCGCCCCGTGTAGCATCATTCTACAGCACAATACAAGGGTGAGGGTCTGCATGTTCTATTTCGGGTGGGAATTTCCTTTGTCTTTGGCAAGGCCTGCAGAGACAGGGATGGGAGGGGTTTGGGACTGAGGGAACAGCTTCAGATAGAAACCTTCTATTGCTATGGCCCAATGACACCGCAGGCACTTTATACTCCTCATTCTTTCCATTTAAAGCTGACCCGGGGGGGGGGGGGGGGGGGGGGTATGGGGTAAAGGGAGATGCAGAGGGAATTTTAATGCAGCATTAGGCCCAACACTTGCCCAGAGCCCTATTTCGAGAGGCAGAAGCCCATGGTTCTGGCTTTTTTGTTGACGGCAGTCAAGATCTTGATCTTAGCTATGTCCGACGAGTTCCACATTCTGGCAAAAGGGATCATGTGTTCTTTTCCAGTGCACATACGTCCCATTGTGCATGGATTACTTTCTGGACTCATGCTCACTGCAACAGTTGCCCCAAAAGGTGGAAATTGGCAGCCCAGTTCTTTCGGATCATGCACCAGTAACTATGATCTTGAGTCTTGTACACCACTTTTCAAAACTGCTGTATGTGTGAAGGACAAACAAAGTTGCTTTATGTGCCCCTGCACAGGGTCAAGACTGATTTGCACATGGCCAGGTCTAAACTGGGGTTGCATGGTGAGCAAAAGAATGATGACTTAACCCAGATCTCGACTGGGGGTGAATGTTTTGATTTGTTCTGCATTCCGTCCATCAATTGTGTGTCTTTTCCGGTTCTTAAGAACAACATTAATGAGGCTCTGCTGAATTATTTTACTTAAAATACGGCCAAGGGGATGTCCTGGCAGATGATAGAAGTAGCAAAAGTGGTACTAAAAGGACGGCTTCTAGCTCATACTGTTAATTTTCATAAGTTAACCAAAAGTTGCAATGCAGATCTGTAATCAGATACATCACAACTAGAAGCACTACACATGGTAACCAGCTACAGACACATGTATTGAGAGCTTTGTTACACTAGGGGCAAACTTGAGGCCCTCCTCGTGAAGGGTGCTTCTCAGAACTTACCTGAAACATAAAACAAATATTATAAAAAAGGTTACAATGCAGTTCGGCTATTAGTCATCAAGATGAAAGCAGCAAAGGTCCAGAGATCTATTAATTCAGTCCGTAACATCCAAGGAGAGATCCAGCTCTTGGTCTAGCGAGTCTTGGATGGTTTCTTGACTACTACACTGTCTTGTATCAGGGTAGATTATAAGAATACAATCCTGTGAAATAAGGTAAGAGTTTGGCTGATGTTAATTTCCCACCACACTCACTAGACACGCTTGGTGGACTGAAAGATCCGATTTTAGAAAAGAAGTCAGAGGCGCCATTTCTGAACTGACCCGGTAGTGTATTGCTGTACGCCCTCTTTCTAGAAGGTGTTCAACAGTATAATTACCCCTACCCGGACTAACCTTTTTAACAAGCACATCACACCATATGTTGTGGTATAGTGGTCAGATTCAAATATTATTGAAGGAGGTTACATCTCTTATCAAAGTTACTAAAATATAGACCGGCCGATGGAGCCGCTAACTGTATTGCATGGAGAGGTAAATCAGGAAAACGACCTCAGGCAAACAAATCCCTCAGTTGCTTCGGACTGACAATCGCCTGAAGTGGAAAGCCTCTGATCAGAACATGGGATTGTGGTGGTCAAAGGTCCGGCACATAAGTACCACAGAAAAGTTGACATCAACAGTTAGAAACAGGCAGCAACCATTCAAGAGTGTGCGGGCCTCTTTGACACCCACATCAACTTTCTGGTATGGACGCTTGCCACCTTAAATGTTTAATTCTTAGAGTGAATATTGGCCATGAAGCTTAGAAGGTTTGATTGGCAACGTAAGAGATTTGCCCTCCAGCCTCCTTTCTCATGTTCTTGCGCCATGTACAGAATTCTAATGGTAAAATTAATAGTTCCAACAAGAATAACCTTTTGTTATTATGGTCTTCTGACTCTCGCTGCGCTCCACCCTTTTCTTTGCTAAATGACGTTATGATGCTGCGGGCATTACCTCGCGTTATGCTTGAATATTTGACTGTTGATGCTGAAGCTCTATGTAGTCACCCAAGTTACTTTTGCTGTCAGGAATCGGCGGGCGTTATTCCTGACGGCGAGCCAGTCACGTCGCGGACCCGGATATGCCGAAACTTGGACCCACGATAGCGTCACCTTTCCTCCGACGCTGAATCGTAGCAGTTCCTGTGTCCGACCGCCGTACTGCCATTTTCCGCGAGGAAAGTAGTCAGCAGCGCTGCTGAGAGCCGGAGGAGCGCCGGAGCGCGCCCTCGACACCCCCCCCCCCCCCGCAACCCAGCGGGCGGACCTTCGTTTCTTCCTTAGGCCAGCCTGGCTGTGCCGGTATCCACGCTTGTGAGGGAGTGGATTTCCCTTAGATCTTCACCGCGCTCTGAGGTAAGCGCGTATAGACTTTCGCAAATGCTGTTTGGCTGGACCCTCTTTGTAGCAGGCTCTCTGGGAAACTTTGTGCACCATAAAGAGCACGCCTGCTGACTTTTATGGAGTAGTCTGTTGGAGGACAAGGCTCTGTTCTATAGTGTTTTCTTCACGCAGTTCTGACGTAGGAGCATTCCGTTTTGGTTTAGTTAAAGAGCCCAGGGAAAGGAAGATTGAATTCCCTTGGGTGGACCTCTGAGTCACCCCTCCCTTGGGGGGTTGGTGGGATCGAGACACTCACAGGGGTTGCTGCTGATCTCTCTTGGTTTCCTTCCTCTACTTGTCTCTCTGCGTATAAAACTGCCTATGCGACTGCCTATGTGACTGCCTAGCTGGGTATGAAGTAATACCAAGTAACGGAGACTAGGGAGAAGTAGCTGGTTGTTGTTTGTGAGACATGTTTTAGGTATGAGACCGACTAGTGAGAGTATACCGTAATGCCGTTCGGGCTGTGCAACGCCCCTGCGGCATTCCAGTACTTCTTGAACGAAGTGTTGAAGGAGTACGTGGACCATACAGTGGTAGTCTACATAGACGACATACTCATCTACTCGAAGGCAGAAGAAGAGCATCAGGGCCATGTTATACAGGTTCTAGAAACCCTAAGGAAGCACAGACTATATTGTATGCTAAGCAAGTGTGAATTTGGGGTGTCTGAGGTAGAGTTTTTGGGAGTTATGCTCCGTCCTGATGGTTTGGGTATGGCTGAGAGGAAGGTTCAGGCGGTGCAGGACTGGCTGGTGCCAACAAACGTCAAAAGGTGTGCAAAGCTTCCTGGGGTTTGCCAATTACTATCGCAGATTTATTCAGGATTTCTCAAAGAAGGCGATTCCGATTACCCGGCTCCTCAGAAAGGGAGTAGCCTTCGAGTGGACCCCGGAAGCTGCAGACGCCTTCCTCTATCTCAAAAAGGCCTTTACCTCTGCACCGGTTCTCAGGCATCCCCAATCAGACGCTCCCTTCATCGTAGAGGCCGACGCTTCCGACGAGGCGATAGGAGCTACCCTCTCTCAAAGAGACAAACACACCGGACAGCTGCATCCGCTAGCCTACCTATCCAAAAAACTGAACCCGGCAGAAAAGAACTACAACAAGGAGCTGTTATCCATAAAAAAGGCCTTCCAGGAGTGGCGTCCGTATTTATGGGGAACCCGGTATCCCATCACGGTGTACTCAGACCACAGGAATCTACAATATATCAAGACTGCCTGACAACTAACTCAAAGACAAATGAGGTGGATGCTCTTCTTCGAGGAGTACGACTTCATTATCACTTTCAGACCTGGGGTGGAAAACCGTAAAGCGGACTCCTTGTCCCGCCTAGCGACAGACGGTGACCCGGTCATAGTCCCTCCTGCAGCCATCATTGACCCCTCTATGGTGGTGTGCGGTCTCAAAGCCGAACAGTACCTGGACGAGGTACGACGCAACAGGACCCTCCAAGAATGGGAGAAATGGGCTGACGCGACACCTACCCGAACCCTAAAGCATGGGTTACCTTTCCAGAACAGTCAGTTGTATCTACCCACGGCGCCTTTGCGGAAGGAAGCCTATGCTTGGTGTCATGATTCCCTGTTAGCTGGACATCCTGGCATCCGTAAAACCGTCCTGTTGATGCAAAGACATTTCTGGTGGGACTCTTTAGTCCGAGACGTCAAGGGATGGGCCTCTAGGTGCAAGAGTTGTGCTCGAGGGAAAGGAGACAACCAAAAAGAGAGGAAGACTGATCCCCATGCCAACTCCTAACTTGCCGTGGCAGCACATCAGTTTGGACTTCATCACTGGTCTACCCATGGATCAAGGGTATTCTGCGCTTCTGGTGGTGGTGGAAAACCTTACCAAAATGGGTCACTTTATTCCCTGCAAGATCCTGCCCACCGCCGGACAAACCGCACAACTGGTGCTCCAAAACGTGGTTAAGCAACACAAAACCCCTAAGGTCATAGTGTCAGATGAGGCCCGCAATTCATCGCAAGTTTCTGGAGGATGTGGTGCCAAGCCTTGCATGTGAAGTCCGCGGTGTCTACGAGCTTCCACCCGCAGACGGAGAGGCTAAATCAGACCCTAAAGAAGTACCTGAGATGTTACGCCAACGAAGCACATGCATCTTGGGTTTCCAGGTTATGAATGGCTGATTTGGCCTACAACAACGCTTCCCATAGCTCTACGGGGGTCTCTCCGTTTGCAGCCAACTATGGTTTCTGTGCCCGCATTTTGCCTATTGAGTTGCCTGAAGACATAGCTAATCAGCCCTCTGTTCGTGCTCATATCAAAGCCCTGCAAACTATACACAAGAGCATAAGGAGGCAGCTGCTGCGGGCCAAGCTGATCTATAAGGGATGGGAAGATCGCCACCGGATTGACGGGCCTGAGTACGAGGCGGGGGACATGGTGTGGTTGTCCACAAAAAACATCAAATTTAAACTGCGCAGTGTGTTTCATCCCAAATACATAGGCCCATACCAGGTGGTAAAAAGGATCAATCCAGTGGCGTATCGATTAAGGTTACCGTGATACCTCCGGATTCATCCCGTGTTTCACCGCAGTCTTTTGAAACCCGCAGTGGGGGCAAAGCGTAAAAAGCCTCCTCCCGTAGCTACTGAAAGGGGACTGGAATACGAAGTAAAACGCATTGTGGATTCCAAGTACCAGACAGGGAAGTTGTGGTTTCTGGTGTCATGGAAAGGTTACACCCCAGAGGATGACTCGTGGGAACCTTGTTCCAACGTACACGCCCCAGTGGCGGTCGGTGCCTTCTACCGCAGACACCCTGATAAACCGGGCTCTAGGAGGCGCCTGGCAGGGGGACCTACTGTCCGTCACGTCACGGACCCGGATAGGCCGAAACTTGGACGCACGATAGAGTCACCTTTCCTCCGATCCTGTCGTAGCAGTTCCTGCGTCCGACCGCCGTACTGCCATTTTCCGCAAGGAAAAGTAGTCAGCAGCGCTGCGGAGTGGGCGCTCAACCCCCCCCGCAACCCAGCGGGCACCGCGGGCGGACCTTTGTTTCTTCCTTCCTTAGGCCGGCTTGGCTGTGCCGGTATCCACGCTTGTGAGGGAGTGGATTTCCCTTAGAACTTCAGTGCGCTCTGAGGTAAGCGCGTATAGACTTCCGCAATTGCCATTTGGGGGGCTAAGGCTGGATTCAGTGCCTTTCCCTCACGGATTGACCCCCTCACCCTCTTTGTAGCAGGCTCTCTGGGAAACTGTGCACCATAAAGAGCGTGCCTGCTGACTTTTATGGAGTAGTCTGCTGGAGGACAAGGCTCTGTTCTGTTTTCTTCACGCAGCTCCGACGTAGGAGCATTCCGTTTTGGTTTAGTTAAAGAGCCCAGGGAAAGGAAGATTGAATTCCCTTGAGTGGACCTCAGAGTGACCCCTCCCTTGGGGGGTTGGTGGGAACGAGACACTCACAGGGGTTGCTGCTGATCTCTCTTGGTTTCCTTCCTCTACTGGTCTCTCTGCGTCTAAAACTGCCTATGCGACTGCTTAGCTGGGTATGAAGTAATACCAAGTAACGGAGCCTAGGGAGAAGTAGCTGGTGGTTGTTTGTGAGACATGTTTTAGGTATGAGACCGACTAGTGAGACCCATTGAGTGTAGTGTTGCATGCACTTATCTTTTATCATTACGCTGTTCTTTGTTTTACAGGTTCTACTCCCAGCTGTTCCCTTCCTTTCCCTTCCCTTACTTGATCGCCCTAATACTCTGTACAATTGTTGTGGGAGTTGGGGATGTTAAGGAGGGGAACCCCTATTGCGTCGCATGAATCCTGAGGAGCACCCGCCTTTGGACGGGATCGTTACATTTGCGCTATGTACTTCTAGTAAATTATTAAACAAGGTTATAAAAAAAAAAATTAAAAAAAGGTGTAGATCACCCTCAATGTTTATGAGCATACGGTCTACCATACGGCCACACGACGAGCCCTCTTATGTGTCCCACCCTCAATGCATGAACACGGTCATGTCATCTGTCTCTCGGCTTTACACTGTCCATTCCTCTGTCCACACATGGGGCCACACTTAGCACTCAAGTTCCTAACATGGAACGTTAATGGCTTGGGAGATAAAATAAAGCGGGGAGTAGTCTTTAACCTGGCTGTAGATGGCATCATTGATTGCCTCCCATCCTGTAGGGACCCCCTAGGGGGTCTCCATTGGTAGAGTTCTTGTCAGCTGGTTGATATCTGGCGGCGACTAAACCCGACCGCCGTGCAGTGTACATTTCACTCTGGTGCCCATAACAGTCAATCGCGCATCGACCACATGTTCACTCGCGCTTAGGATATACATATGTTTACTGAATCCAGGTGCCTAGTGCGTGGAGTCTCTGATCATTCCCCCGTCCTCACAACACTTACGGTCGACCAGCCCTGGCGACGCACCACCCTTATTATAAATTTGTGGGCGCTCAAGGTACCCCACATTAAGGAGACAATACTCAAAGAAGCGGACTGCTATTTTAAAGAAAACGTAGGGTCAGTCACCTTAGCCCGCGTCCTATGGGGTGCGTTCAGCAATGTCATGAAAGGCAGAGCCTTATCGTTGATGGTTGCCAATAAAAGAGAACTCACCAAGTGCATCACAGAACTTGAGGAGGATATCCTATTCAGGGAAATAGTCCTGGCACTCACCCCTGATCCTGAGATGCAGCACTCACTAGCGATGGTGCGTCTCGATAACCAACAGCTTCTGACGGAAGTGGCCAAAGCACGGTATACCTCCACACGCCACAAGATATACGAACATGGGGAACAGACGGGTAAACTCCTTGCCTGGTTAGAGAAAAAAGGAACAACTGTCACGGTGGGTTCACTCAGTGCGTGGGGCTAATGGGGATACAATCACTGACCCACAACAGATCGCCGATACGTTCGCTTCTTACTTCTCGTTGGTATACGCGTCCTCTGAGACGTCCCAATCATCATCAGCTGCGGACCTTCTTTCGACCATTAAAGTGGCATGTCTGTCCACACAGGACTGAGACTCCCTGGAGGGTGCTATCACAGAAGCTGAAATCCAGAAAGCGATACAAGACATTCGCTCGGCTAAAGCCATGGGACCCAATGGGCTCCCAATCGAATTCCTGAAGCCACTGGAATCCAAACTTTCCCCCCACTTGCTCCAAATGTACACTGAAAGTTTTGATGAAGGGGCACTACCTGCTGATGTTCGAACGGCCTCTATTGTGGTCATCCACAAGCAGGGCAAACCATTAGATGACTGTAGGGCGTATTGCCCAATCTCACTCCTGACAGTTGAGGCGAAACTTTTAGCTAAACTGTTGGCCAACAGACTTATCCCCTGCATCACGGAGCTCGTGCACCCTGACCAATCCGGGTTTATGCCAGGGAGAAATACAGCTCTGAACTTGAGGCGACTCCATGGGGTCCTGGGTAGACGTGATACGATCAGGAAGGATGCAGATTTACTATCATTGGATGCATCCATGGCGTTTGATACTATCGAGTGGGACTTTCTTTTCGCAGTCTTAGATAGGATGGGTTTTGGCCCAAACTTTATAAAGTGGATCCAATTGCTCTGTGCCCACCCAACCGCACATGTGACAGTCAACAACCACGTCTCAAGACAATTGCCACTGGGGAGGGGTACTAGACACAGGTGTCCTCTGTCACCCCTGTTCTTTGCCCTAGTCTTGGAGCCGCTGCCGGTCTGGATCAGGGGAGACCCAGAGATTAGGGGGCTGAAGTGGACAGAGGACCACGAAGACCGCATCTCCCTATATGCAGATGATATCCTCCTATATTTGGCCTCGCCCTCACAGTCTCTCAGCCAGTTCGCCATATATTCCATATCTTTGGCTCCCACTCGGGCTATACTATCAACTGGATTAAGTCCCAGCTGAAAGTACTGGGGGTGCGCCGCTGTGCGGCCCCAGAGGGTATGACATACCTGTGGCAACAAAGGGCTTCAAGTATCTCGGTATCTATATTACACCGGACCCAAATTTATTCTAGGAGTCCAACCTGCTTGCACCCCTGATTCGCCTTCCGTCCGACACTAAACATTGGCGATCCCTTCCCCCTTACTTTCCTGGGGCGTGCAGCCCTCTTCAAGATGCTAGCACTACCGTGGTTTCTCTATGTATTGCAAAACACCCCTAACATGATTCCTGACCACTATTTCAATGGTATTGAGGGTGTTGTGCACGGGCTACTGTGGGACTGACGGACTCCAAGAACAGCTATGAAAAAGTTGACGATGGGGTGGTATGATGGGGGCATTGCTTTACCTGACATGAGGCTTTATTATCAGGCATCCCAGCTGGTTCCAATCAACATATGGGACATGGGGAATATGACTATCCGAATTTTCGTAAGGACCAATGGCTCCTGGGTCGGGGGGGGGGGTTATGCTAGAGCACTCTACACAAACCCTCACAAGCTCATCCTCACGAGACCCACGGCACGCACAGTGGAGGTCTGGCATGGCGTGACTAGCAAATGGGGTGGCATAACACACTTACAAAGGCCACACTACATTGGGAACCAGATCTGTTGGGGCAGCTCAGCAATTGCCCTGGCTTTGACAAGAGGGATATGATAGGTATTTCGACAGTGGGTGACATGTGGAAGGGGGGTAGATTAGCCACATTTGCAGATCTGCAGACCAAATACCAACTAGCACATACCGAGACATACCGCTATCTGCAAATCAGTCATGCAGTCAAAGCAGTTTTACCCAAAGACGCCCCTCTACCTGAGGCCTCTCCACTGGAGGACAGACTGATACTTGACCCTAATCACAAAAAGGCCATGTGTCTCGCATACAAAAAGCTAATAAACAATCGCCCAGACCCCTTAAGGCATCTGCGACAACTCTGGGAGGCAGATCTGGGAGACTTAGAAGATGAGGACTGGCGTGATGCTCTAGCCTCTCCCAAGGACGTGGCTATCCCTATGAGATTGTGCCTTGTCCAACTGAAGATCCTGCATCGCGTGTATTTAGACGCAGGGATCTTGGTCAAGATAGAAAGCAGGACTGACCCCCTGTGCCTTCAGCAATGCCACCAACTGGGAACCTTCTTTCATGTTCTTTGGGATTGCTCGATAGTGCAACAATACTGGAGCAAGGTCACACAACAAATGGAGAGGGCGTGTGGTAAATCTCTGAAGGCCTCCCCCCAACTATACCTTCTAAATATCTGGGAAGCTACTGACTTAACACAAATAGAGCAAACATGGGCCTCGCTGGGGTGGGCCATTGCAAAACGTAATATTGCCCAGAAATGGGGTGTGGGGACGGTTCAGACTCTACGCGACTGGGCAGTTGACATGGACAGGGCAATGATTGCCGAAAAAGATGTCTTTAAACATAGGGGCTGCCCTAAGAAATGGGACTAGAAATGGGGAGGTGGAATAGATACATGTGTACTATTTGCTTGTCCCCACAGTAGAACTGCAACGGGCTAGACCACTGGATGTCTCTGATGTGGATGATGCGCCCCCACCCAGTACTGAATAATGCAGTCACTTGCACGCCAAGTGTCGAATGGTGTGCATCTTTGTTTTGCGAATTTGTCCGGCTATGCGTGAATTACTTTATGTATATGCTTGAAAGTATTACTATGATGGAATGGAAGGGTCTCTACTGTGTCTCCCTGGTTTCAAATGTATCGATTTTTTTTTTTTTTTTTTAAAGAAGGTGGAATTTCACTTGGCAAAAAGATACTAGACTTATGTCTTGTCCTCAGGATCTCGGGGTCTTGTGCCTAGTAAACAATCCACCACAGCTCATTCCATCACAGAATAGAAACACAGTCAAAGTGAAGAAAGTACAGTGCCACCTGAGCTCAATAGAAATGATGTTGGCATGCAAGGGTGCCAGCCAATGCAAGTTCCTATCAGGAATCCAGGCCCATTTCCAGCTTAAATGCCTCCAGGGGGATAGATGTTTCCTCAGCCATAGAGCATGTCTTCACAAATGCCCTTCTATGGAGTCAAAACTATTTTTGAAGGTTGTAAACTATACCGTCACATAAGTTAAAATAAAGGTTACTTTAGCATCATCATTTAATTCAAGGCCAATGTAATTGGAGTGAAACTGCTGTTGGTCATTTTTGATACGGTTGGTAGTACTATCCCTGGGCTAGAAGTGGGCGGGCCTCTGACAGATCGAGCCACATGTCTGGCTCAGTTCGAGGTCTTCTCAGACTCTCGAGCCCAAAACAAGTTGAGCATTTACGTGGCTTCTGGCTGCCACCTACATTCTAGCTTCATGTGCTAAGAATTAAAGATAAAGCATTATCCCTTGATGTACAAAAGGCAGAAAACTGCACAATAAATCAGAAAAACTGATCACTCTTGGCTTCCCTGCCTGACCAAATTATGTAATACTAGGCAAATGTGTCACCAAGTCTCCTCTTTCTTCACTATTAAAGGGAGAGTACCTGCAAATATGTGACTTCATATTGTACGTCTTGTGTTTGATTAAGGAAACTATAATGTTGTTAATAAGAATCTAGGCCACATTTACGATACACGTGACATTTGACTAACGCATTCGTTTACTAATGGCATTATCGCTGGAACGGTGGGCAGGAATGTTTCTACATTCTTGCATTAAACCTTTTAATGCAGGGATATTAGCGTTGTACCAAGGTAAAATGATTCTGCATGATAAAGAAAAACTTTTTTCACACTCTGAAGAGGCTTCATCATATTTTTACATGTTAGTTGCATGATTCACATGCTAAACTAAACATTTTCAAGGCTTGGATCGTGCACAGACCCTTAGAGCCAAAGACGATCCTTGGTTCAGCGATCCCAGATATTGTGTTGGCTCACCCACCTATACCCTAGACTCAAGCGAAGGCTGCCAAGACAGCAGTTTGGCTAAAGCATTGTCTATGTATTTCTTTTTCATAGGACTGCTGGTTTTGTGGACCTAAACTATCAGTCGGATCTTGGTTCTCATACACCCAGTGAGAGTAACTGCTATAAAGAGAATACACTGGAAGGAAGTTCAACAGGTCTTTATTCGCTTCTGTACACCACCACAGGTTCCAGTCAGCTGGAGTAAGCTGTAGAACCTTTGGATCAACAGATGATGGAGCATTCCAAATAGGACAGGACAGTAGGGGAGGCGGGTTGTACTAAGAGGAAAACTATAACAGTAACAACTACTAGGTGATCGCTCTGTGCTTTAGTCATAAGGGGTTTAAGGGTGGGGTGTACCCCAAACGCAAGTGTGTGGGTATCAAATGTCATCCTGTACGAGGAACCAGGCATGCATATGCACTCCTGCTAGTTTCAGTAGAAATGACCTGATGTTTAGCTCAAGATAGGCCATCAGATCAATTATGTGAGATCTCTGAAGAACAAGGTCAAATACAGAGCCATGAAACAGACCCTGACCGCTTTCCTGCTTGGTCTCGGGCCTGGCAGCTCATCCTCAGGTTTCTGGTTTGGGAGACGACTTGGCCTAGTGGAGCTGGGTGGCGGAAGCTTTGAACACCGTCCGCCCCCCAGCTGAAAGGAGTGAACCTTTGAGGGAGCTTGGGTGGGCTACTACTGCCATGGAATATGTCTGGTCGGGGTCAAAATGAGAAAAAAAAGATTTTTTTTAAAACTCTGAACCCTCTAATTATGCGTTTGCAAGAAACTTGGGCCTGTAAAGCGTTAAATTACAGTGGGTACTTTGTGTGTCCCAGTTATGCTAAGTGTTCTGAAAGAGGCCACACTAGGGGGGTTGGGGGTGGCCATCCTGATTCAAAAATCGATGAATTGGAACAAAGTGGTTTTTAGTCATCTATCGAATCTATGACTTTTCTTGAAGTTGGCATGTTTGGGAGATACTGGTTGTCCATCTTTCTTCCTTTTAGCAAATATGTATATTCCACCTGGAGACATTTTGATCATTTGGTGAATGTATTTTTTTCATTTGTTTATGATATCACTATTAGGGAAGAGTGTCCCTATGTAATAATTATGGGAGACTTAAACACTAATTCTGTCTCTGAAATTTAGGCTGACCCTATTAAAGAAGAAATTTGGTCTTTACCGGAGATCTTATTCCCGGAAAAACTAAGAATGGATAAAGGAAGGTTCTCCTTCCTCGAGGTCCTTAGAAGACTGGACTTGATCATATTAAATGAAAGACTGCCCACAGGTGAAGCTGCTCTTTTTACATTTCATTCCCCTTTACCCAGAGTCTTTTAGACTATGTGGTTGTTTCTTATCAAATGTTTGGGGTTTGTGAAAAATTATTTGTTCTCCCATCGGTAATGAGTGACCATAGTATAGTGGGCATTTCCGTTGCTTTTATTTTACATGTATTGGACCTGGGAAACTTTTGTTTGGTCACAGCCGCTTTTAACAAATCAAAACGGTCGCTCCTTTTGGATACCAAATAATATGGTCATGGTTAGCTTGAAAATTAAGGGGGTTTATGCAGACCAGTTGCGATACGTTCCTGACAACCCTATTCTATTTTTCAAGGCCCAAATGGAAGAGATTTCGTAAATTAAGTTCTAGTTCTGCTGTCCCCCCGGTCTAAACAGGACATATCCCGTTTGAAAATATTAAACCAAGAAATAAATAGATTAATACGAAAACAGCACTTGCAGTTTTCCATGGGTCGCCAGCAGGAAATTAACCATCTTAATCAAGGAAGAAGCTGTCGTAAACTTGATGAAACGAGAAGGGATTATGATTCTAAGTGGATCGGTGTGAGAGAGGGAGCAAGAGCCAAAGATTCAAGGAGGTACTGGAGTCTGATTGCAGAGTATTGCAATTCAAGGCAGAAGGCTCTGCCTATCCAGATTTCCGAAAAGGACTGGGTGGATTATATCTCTGTATTGTATGCAAACAATAGACCAGTAGTCTCTGTGACGTGTTGTGCAGACGAGGCCTCTCTCTTGGTATATGGCCCCCCTTCAGGGGAGGATATAGTGGAGTTTAAAAAGAATGCTAGAACATCAGGTGCACAGGGCCCTGACGGAATTCCCATTTTGATAATCAAAAAGGAGGCTGTTTCCTTGAGAACCTTTCTTGTCTCGTTGTTTAATTACTGTTTTCAAACTGGGAAATTCCCCATTCTTGGAAGGGGAATGTTGTATGTAGTCCCTCTATATAACAAGGGCCCTAAAACCTCACCATCTAGTTTTAGACAGATTACTTTGCTGGACACCTCGGGCAAATTATTTGCAAACACCATTCTTCGCCATTTACACTAACGGGCTCAGGATCAGAATATCATACCCTCAGAACAAGCCAGTTTCAGAAAGAAGCATAGCACTTTAGTTAATATGGCGGTCCGCCAGACTATCGTAGAGAAATAGGTCTTCCTTCGGGGTATGCCAATCTTTACGGCATTTATTGATTTCTCCACCGCGTTTGATAGAGTGGACAGTCAAACGCTGTGGAGAAAGCTTCTTCTATTGGGTGTCCCTCATCATCTTCTGGGGCCCATTATGGAGTTACATTCGGATACCTGGTACCAAGTCTTGATGAGAGGAATGCAGGGATTATCCCATAGGATTAGAACACACAATGGGCTCAAGCAGGGCTGCCTGCTGGCCCCTCTGTTGTTTTCTTTATACATATCGGATCTCCCTGGTGCCCAAAATTCCGTGAGGGGGATGCCCCCTGAATTGAAACAATGTCTGTTGGCTTTCTATTATACGCTGATGAAGTGACCATTTTAGATTTAACACCGATAGCTTTGCAACGCCGTTTGGAAGTAGGGGTTGGATTCTGAAAAACTTGAACTGGTTGATTGTTATCTATATCTTGGAAAGGTCTTTTCAAAACCTAAGCGAGATACAGAACATATAAAGCACTGTACAAGCAGGACTTTTTACCAGGCTAGTGCACAGCACAGATTCCATAGAATCCGAGGGAGACGTCAGTTTGGGCATCTTTTGTCAGTAGTTAGGGGCAAAATTTCTCCTTCCTTGACCTATGCCGCTGAGGTGCTGGATATGAGCTATTGGCTTTCCTTTGATAAGACTGAAGGTTGAATTTGGCGCCAAATTTTCAATTTAAACACTGTGGCTGCCCCCCCCCCCCCTGCTTTGCGCCTTGAATTTTGCTTAGTTTCCTCATATATCTTTCTTTGCAGCGGTTTTAAGGTGGGGCAATTCTCTCCTCTGGGGGGATGAGGGAACACTTAGAGCCGCCTTAAGAGTCAAAATTTTTATTAGGCTGATAAAACAATCAACATTTTTTGGGTCCTTTGGGCGAGCAAATGATGCATTTGGGCTTAGCTTGAACATCGATTCCCCCATGTCAAAGCCTGCATTGAAGGTGTATATAAAGAGTTCTGTGTCCACCATCAGTTTGGCTAGAGACATTGCCTTAAGACAGCCCAAGTCGCACAATGAGGTGGTCTGTGGGAGTGCTTTGGGGAACAAACCAGTCTTATTTAACTTGGAACTTACCTCATAGGGTCAGAAGACTGATGTTCTTGTTGAGACTGCATGTGCTGCCCTTTAGAGAAATTACTGGTATTTGGGATAAAATACCAGAAAGGAGAGAATTTGTGAGATGTGTTACCTAAAAGTACAAGATATTAATCATGTGCTATTTGTGTGTCCTGGGCTGCAAAAGGTTAGGCACTATTTCTTACGGCATGTATTTGTTAAATTTAACATTTCCTCTGCCCTTAATGAAATGAAATAATCTGTAATAGGATTTATCTTTTTTTGTTTACTTTTCTGGTTATCTATTAGGAATTTTTATGTTATTTTTTATGTAGTAATATTTCTACTTCTCATTTAGTTCTATGCGCTTAGTAATATTTTTTGGAATGTTCTGTTTCGACTTGCACTTTGCATATTGCACTCTGCTGTTTTATAACATTGTTTTATTCTCTCCTGTATTTGGCATAGTATGTATGGTAAAATGTTTTAGGGGGTATTTTTATATATAGGAAAATGATTTAATGAAGGAAATGTATTTTTCGATATATCTGTAGTATATGATTATGTGGACATCAGTAGGAGTTACATATCATAACAGCGAATAAATATATGAAATGCGATCCTGCTTGGTTTAATCTAACTTTTGCTCACGAAACAGTAAATAGCTCACAGGTACCATGAATGAGTCACAGTATAGCTCAAGATTCTGCCATGTTTGCTCACGACCTGGATTGGTCAATTTATCTGAGTATATTTGTTAATAATTGAAATATGGATTATTGGAATATGTAAGGTAAGTCCACAAACTAAATTTTCCCTCTTGGATGTTACGCATGTTAGAGATCTGGATTGCGCTGCTGAATAAAAAAATAAAAAAATGAGGCCCAGGTTCGTCGTTGCAGTGCGCTAGAGTGGAATACAACACTTCTTCAGAGCTACATGATACAGTTCTGGCAGCGTCCACACGGTGGAGTTGTGCCCAAAACATAAACATTTGTGTAGGTTGGCTGTACGTTTCACTCATCCAACAAAGCCAAAGAAACTATAAAGGAAACCATGTCGTCATTATTTAGGTTGAAGCCTGCCAGACAGCACAGGCTGCGAAGGACTTACAGGGGGCATGTTGACTGCTGACCTATAAAGCAACTACGCCAATTCCTTTCCACTAGCTGTTGGTTTTGTCACGCAATGGTTTTATTTGTTTGAGTCCTGTCCATCTAGTCTGTCCTTCCCGTGGGTCATAGTCTGTTCACCATCTCTCTGAACGGCTCTGAATCCTTCCACAAGTGTCTGCTTTTCGGGAACTTTGTTTTTCTTTTTCCAAAAGCACTCCATGAGAGTGCATGCATTCCCCCCATTCTCGGTGTTTTCCCAGTTCTCCTAGAACATTTCTTTTCAGAACATAATAAAAATGCAATTTTCCACAAATGTGTTCTTCTAGCCACGCTCACGTACACTATTAACGTTTCGTTTTGTTCGGGTTACCGATCAAATTCTGATCGGTAAACAAGAAGCAAATTAAAAACCATTGCCTCATTTTGAAGGTGTGTTTATGCTGGAATAAAATGATGCAGTCAGACGCCGTAGCTTTTTTCAGGTTTATTGGCCCTGCTGCACAGCATCAGGAATGCTGAGCAACAGGACAAAAACCACTGGCAAAGCCAACAGTTCCAAAAGGCGAGGCCTATGGGACCTGCTGGCTCACCCAATACTGGCTTTGAACGTGCACAGGGAATGTCTGAAATGTTTCTCATAATAGTTACCACTCTCTGACGGCAATCAGCTTGAGGATGCGCAATGCAGAAGGTAAACACGTTATGCTCTCAGTGCTCAGCTCAGCCCTGCCTACAGTGCACAAGGCACAGAGGTCCTCAGATACAAAGCCTGCAACTCTGAGGTCAGCATTGAACAAACTGGCTGATTCCACTCGATAGCCCCAGGGCCAGTGTTATTTTTCTGCTGTGAATACTTTGGTGCTTGCATGAATGCCCCACTTGTTCCCGTTATGCCCCCCATATGTTCCCGTCGAAACCTCTTTGTAAAGCTATCAGCTGCATCTTTTTGGGCCATGGAAAACATGTTTTGTCGAAGTACACAGTCTCCATTCCACTGACCGAGATAGCTAGAGGAATTACATATAATTACTAAGGGCCGAGGCAGCCGAAAGATGCAAGAGAGACAGTGGCGGCCGCATCATTGAGGCATTGGAGCACTGCCCTACTGCTTTCTCGCAGTGCGAGAAGCAGAAAAAACAGTATTTTAAATACCATTTTATTTTCTGCTTCTCGCGCTGTGAGAAAGCAGACTGCCTGCAGGGGTATGCCTGGTTGGGGGTGGGTGGGTCGAGGAGGAGTGACTTGCACCACTCGGAGTGCCCGGACTGCTTGGTTGGCCCTGGGGCAGACCAAAGCAGTCATGCACCCTCTACATTTTCTCTATGTAGGCCTACATGGAGAAAATGGCCTCCCAACTGGTGCCCGTCTGGGTGCCGTCCGAGACTCCACACCAATCACAACGCTGCTATTGCAGCGTTGTGATTCGCTTACAGGAGGGGAGGGAACTGCAGCATGCCTGTTCTGAACATGAACACGGGACCCCAGGAGCAGAGGCGGCGCGGCGGACCCGGTCAGGTAAGTTTTTTTTTCTTTTAAACCCTCCCCCACCCCGTGCGAATCCCTCCCGCTTCTGGGCCCAATTTTGGGCATTGTTTCGGAGGCAGCTTGGGATTGCGATGCTGAGAGTGACTTAATATTTTTGAAAAACATTTTTTTTTTTTTAAAGCAAAGGGCCTGCAGATCTGTGTGCACATTATATTAATCCAAGTTAGCAAGAATAATAATTGTAACATTTGTCTGCAGAGTAAAGTTTCCTCTCATTAAAAGCCTTATACTGGCTGGTGTGTGCACGCTGTTTCACTGATGATATGAAAACTATATTCCTATTGTCCTCGAGACTGTGCTATTAAGTACACAGCGTGCGCGCTTTTTATTAATACCGTGTGTACATCCGCGAGGACGTGTGTGCAAAATCTAATTTGCGACAGATCAGGACTGAAGCTTTGCTTGAACCATTCATGCTGCGTTAAAATGAGTTAAGATCCTTTAAAATCTATCCGTTAAGTAGTGCTTGGGAGTAAAGTAGATGAGCTAGTTTAGGACACAAATAGAAAACAAGCATTGGCATAGCCAATAGGTCTCGCCTTTGGGACCTTATAAGTGTTTAGCCATGCAACAGTTGCAAAACTAAATATTTATAAGGTCCCAAAAGCGAGACCTATTGGCTATGCCAAGTGGCCGTGGGGCCGCGAAAGTGAAAGTAATCGCGGTAAACCGCGGCGCGCGCGCCCGCGCACATGCACTGTAGCTCTAGGCTGGCCTGGTAGCACTTTTTGGAGCCCTCTCAATAAGTCTCGCCAGACCAGCGCACACGCTGGGTCAGGCGAGACCTAATGAGGCAAATGCGATACTTTTGCAAAGTCCAAAATACCACAGAATGTGCCAGACCGGTAGAGATGCGAAATGTGCCTTCATCGTATGCGGTCCCCTGCCTTCAAGCCGCATTGCCTCTGCATAGAGCTATGGCTCACTTGTATACTGTGCTTCTCCCGTGTGCTCGAATTGGCGTGCAACATTTAGAGCTGAATGTGCATGGCAGCGGTCGAACGCACTGCCTTTGGGTGTCATGCAGCAGCCTGTCTTCCTTGGTGGGAAAACAGTGATCTACAGATGGCTGGGATGTAGTCCCAGTATAGAATACCCACCGCATTGCCTTTCAAGTGGTGGGGTGTGCATGTGGAAATACAGGTCTCGAGTTGTGTGCAGGTACTTTGCTGCGAGCAGTTAAATGGGCTTGGCTTTGATATTAGATGTAACATATATACTCACTCTGCTTTGCCTCGGGCTACAAAGTTCGGTTTTATCCCTGGTTAAGATCCACAACAACGCACTCAAGCGCGCCCTCATGCCACCTTTGGAAACTGCTTATAGGGAACAATTTGGAGATATTAAACTTGCTTACTTTGGAATCAATCGTCAGACCGGATATTCCAAGCTACCCGTACCGAGGGAGGGAAAAATATGCCCCAGATCACGCCGTTTGATAAAGTCATAACTCTCGTCACAGCCTCAATGGACGCATTTCCAGATTCTGCATTTAGATTCGGACTTTGACCTAGCTGGATATATTATTTTTATAGAAAGATTTGTGCGTTTATGTTTTCAGTTTTCTTTTTAAATATCACCACAAGAGTCCTGTTATGCTGCTCTCCTTTCCGTAGCCCTTAGTTTAATCCACGCAGTGCATGCCTTCATGTTTCTTACTGTGACCACATCTCGCACAAATATACACCAAACCAGTTTTCACAAGCAGGGTAAAATAGAACGGTATTATTAAAATATGTATAGCGTCTGTGCATGTGTGTCTCTCTCTCTCCGATGGTCTTCTCTCTACCACCCACTCTTTCACTCCATCTTTCTCTTGAAGCCCCCCTTGCCTGCTGCAGCATAGCTGGCAAGTTTCCAGTTTGCTTATGAGTGACATTTCCAGTGATTGGGTTTGCTTTTCTTAAATTATAAATATTTCAATCGTATTGCTTTATTAACCTTCCGGCTTCCTCATTTGCTTGAAAATGCACCATTTGTCCACTCTTTTTTTCATAATTTTCTCATGGGGAAAACCCCCCGAAACCGTTAAGTTATTCAGGCTCGCTCGCTTGCCATAGTACAGTATGGCAATAATTTTACGCCACGCCACTTTCAAATGTCACCAGCCACCACTGAAGAGAGAGATGGGGCAGCAGAGGGAGCACTTCCTTTCTAAGGAGTGAAATGAGTTTACCTTCTGTCTGACAACAAAGTGGGTGCACTCTCCCCAACAGAAGATTTCTGGGGGTTCACCGAGGCCCAGTGCCTCACAGACAAGATTCGAGAGCGAAATCACAGCGAAATCACTCATTTCTAACCGGCGGCTCAGTAGCCACTCAACACTGGGAAAGTTTACCAAACTGAAGTCAGTGCAAAACTGCAAAGCCATTAGATGCGGCGTTTGTTAGCGGAAGCGTGTGGTAATAGTTGGCCGACTGTGTGAGTGGCACCCAGAGGTCCTCGAATCAAAATGCCACAATGAAGTAACATCTTGGGCTACCAATATGCAGAAGCTGGGGTCGGCCCCCCCTGCTGACTGCATTAGCAAGATTACGCTGAACCCTCTCGAAGGGTGTTGTTAAAATGTGTTCTAAGATGGCGGATGCAGTGTAGTTAGTGAACATACAAGGCACATATCTGAAAATATTGCATAGTAAATGCTCTTGACAAAGGGTCCGCATACCGACTGCACCTTTAAAAAAAATCCGAAGACACTGCCCTTTACTTAGTAAACAAAAAAGCAGCAAAACCAACAACATGTTACTACGACAGCAAAGTAGAAGAAATTAATGTGCAAATGCAATTAGTCAATAGCACTCTGTCTTTATGAGAGGTGTTGGGCATCCAAAAATGGGAGCACTTCCTAAACAAAAAAAAAAACATAAATCGGCACTTAAAACGTCACTTTGTCAGCGAACAAAGTGCATTAAAGAACCATTTGGGCTCTTAATTGGAAACTACAAATCAGATTACAGCCCCAGTCTAATAAAACAATTATTTGATACCCCATCACCTAACAAATAAAACAAACTACTCTTCCGCAAAATGACACATGAATAGATACCCACAGGCAAACCATGAAAAACACTTGAAAACCAAGAGCTTAACAGGGGACGACCCAAAGACCATTCTCTCTTTAATCCTTATTGTACTTCTATGAGGTATTGAAGACATGACGTCAACAGATGCACATCCAGCCTTTAGCCAGATTTAAAAATTACATTGAGAAGTCTGAACTCTGCAGACACTTGGCTTACATCTGTTACCACAAAAAAAGGTCTGGCTCATGCCTTTAACATAAACCTCGTCACCAGAACAAAGGGGACAAAAGTAGCGTCACCAGTTAAGTCGATAAAACTACCATAATTTAAGGAGTTTTTATTAGCAGCACAGTTCCAATTCAGTTTGTCCATCTTTGGAGTTGAGATGTAAGTGAGAACATGCGATCTCAGTTAATCGTATAATATTTTGGGCAGTAAAAGCAGCAGTTGGATTTTAGAAGAGAACCGGGATTACTGGGGCAGAAGCACGTTGGCAGGAGTTTCCAAAATGTTTAATCCAGAAGAAAAAGGGATAACAAAGAAACAAGATGGTGGCACAACAAACAGGAAACTTCCCACAGTGCTGCACCAGGGTTTAGATATATGACACAATTCAAAGAATCCATTTGTATGGGACCTCTTCCAAAGAATATTACATGCTTGAAATTATTTAATGGCGACAGGCCAGTATGGCTGCGAACTGGTAGGATCCAGGGAAAAATTCTCAGATTGGAGCCATCATGGTCCCATCTTTATTCCCAGGAGCCCTTTGGCCCGCTCTGTATAAGCGTAATGCAGTTCAAGCTTCCCTCCCTCAATTCTGTATTCATATGGCACGCTCATCACAAGCTCCTTTGGATAAGGTCATCTACTGGTCCTGCTCCTATCCACCAATTTACATACCTACACCAGGAGTACGCTAAACTCTTCCATTCCCAACTCGATGGATACTTGCATACACGTTCAATTAAAATGTTGGGATTAGACTGCTAACCATAGTTAGCAATCTCATCTCCAACAGTCTAAAATAACAAACTCAATTGGAATCCCCATTACGGGTGCTAAATTTCTGATTCCCTGCCTGTGTCCAAGCAAGCACAAACATTACTTCTTATCATATATTGTTTCTGTTTGGAACACAAACAAGAAACTAAACTGAATAATAAACAACGGTCTCTATGATTGCTGTACAGTACAAAAGAATGTCTTTGTATCAGTCATTTATTTATTTTTTAATTACATAGAAAACACTTCTCCCAGGTCTTCAGTTTAAAAACTGTTGAATTCATATTGATTAAAAGACATCAAGGGTCAGATACATGAATTGGCTTGTATTTGCACAGTTAATGTAACCTAAAGCTTCACGCTTTACAAGAGCAAAAGGCTCATTTCCACATTACAAAGGGGCATGGTGAATCGCTGGGACTGTACCAGGACACAAATCAATGGTCTGTGACCACATCTGCATAGAAAGCAGTCCTAAACCACTGAAGTCAGAAGGAGGTCCACCAAAGACAGCTTCCACTCACTATATAGATCAGCTGCCAGCATCGGGAAGCACAGAGTGGTCTCCGAGACCTGATGCCTTCTCCAGAGATACCCATTTCCCAATGCATGACTAAGATTTGTGGGTCTCCCCTGAACCAGCACATGGGATATCATGTGCAAGATCTTTTGCGAATTAAAACTTAGAAAGGGCTTCAAGCATGCTTATTAATTACCATTGGTTGGCTTGAATGTCAATCATTTCTTTCTTTTGCATTGGTCAGTGGAAGCTGGTTTCATTTTGCCGGTCTCACTGCAGACACCTTTAGAAGGATTTTGGTTTCACCTTCTTTACATTCAACACACACCAAAGATCTACGTTTATTTTACAACCCTCTTCCTCTTGTTCGCTACAGTTCATTATACAGATAAGCAGAGCTATCACAACCTTCCTTTCTGTGTGGACTGGCGGAAGATGGATTAGGATTACACAGTAAAAGAAGATTACACACACTGTCTCCCTGACTTCTACGTAGCTAAAGTACGACGCTTTGGAGCTTCTAGTAATTTCTAGAACGTATTTTAGCGCAGCATGTTGTTTTTATTTATTACGGCGCTATCAACACACGCCTTTCCTTTTCTGCTGTTCACGCGCAGCTTGTGTATTTGTAGTTAATAATTAAGCTTTGTCGCTTTCTTTCTGTACTTGAATTATTAGGACGCGTTTTATAATTTATACACTGTTTTGCTAACACGTGTTGCTTTAATTCGATTAAATGCGTCGCGGCGCCTGCCTTGCACACACTGTGAGGGCAGGGTGACAAGGGGTGTCTGCTGTCACAGGGCAGGCAGGTGTGTACCCCGGTATAGACACTCATGAGCACATGAAGTGCTCATCACGGCAACGCATGGTTTCACCCTCCCCCCGCCTCGTTTTGAGCTGGCCCCATCATATGCACATTTTCCGCGCTTCCTGCACTGATCAGCAGGTGTCCGAGGCCACGCTCTCTCCTTCACGTCACCCGACTGATAAGGTGCATTTCTCTGGGTTGTTTCTTAAAATTTCTCCGTCACGTGCAGCATCTAAAATAGTGCCACCGTAGCGTTTTTTTTTTTTTTTAATAAAGTATGGGTGCAGATTGTTTTTAGGTCGAGGGACCATCCGGTCTGCCGAAGGCAGAACCGGAAGTCCGGAGATTTAATGTTTCTTAGAGTGGCTATTTAGCCCGCCTCTCTTTTTGCTTCTCCTCCATTGGCTGGCTTCCTAAACGGAGGCCAGCCATTGGAGGAGAGAGCCGTCCCTCCAAATGGGCTCCGTCTTTTTCAGATTCGGGGGCGTGTTCCGTGCTGTTCTTTCCACTTTTTAGCCACGCCCTTTTTAGAACAGCAGGAACACGCCCTCGAAGCCGAAAAAGTTTTGAAGCTTCCATCCGCCATTTTTAGGTCTCTTCTCCATTGGCTGGCCTCTTAAATGCTTGCCAGCCATTGGAGAAGAGGCTTTGTCTCGCAAAACAAGCCCCGCCCTTTTCGGATTCGGGGGCGTGTTTTTTGCGAGGTTCTCAGGGCGTGTTTTTCTCTCCTCCAGCCAATGGCAAGAGGAGAGAAAAAGGAAACGCCCCCGAATCAGAAAACGCCACTGCCTTTCTCCGAGGCATTTCTGCTTCACCTCGGAGAAAGGCGGCGGTGTTCAGGGCGATTCCCTCAACGACTGGCTGCTGGGCTCTTCAACCTTAAAGGATGCAAACTGGTGAGTCTTCTCACCATCCATTGTGTCTACCTCTGCCTTCTCAAGCACACATTTTCACTGATACGACTCTCCCATTCTGCAGAATTGTTCACGAGCACATTGATGCCCCCGGTCCAGCCCTATAACAAGGATTAACCGGTAAGCTTCCTGTTAAACAGCTAGCATCACGCTCACAGATTTATCACAATTTCTTCCGTAGCCGCCTCCCTTGCATGTTTTTAACCTCACATCAACTTCCCCGCGCAATTATCGCTTCCTTGACTGTCTGAGCATTTCGCGATCACTAAGCAGGTCACTTCTCAGTCTTGTTTTTCGTTCACTGCAATTATACCACGCTCGCCGCGGCAGTCTCAAGGAAGGTGGAGAGCAGGCAGCAGAGGCTTGGATTTTCTGCCGTCTTCCCTTTTTAGAGCCCCAAGCTCGCATCCAGCTCGCGCTCCGGGATCATGGTTCCATTGCAGGCTGGGAGAAGCCCCTCCCGATTTTTGGGGGCCCGTGGGCTATGAAGGAGCTGCCTTAACCGAGTTACTTCGCTCCTTTTCTGAGACAGGAGTGGTAAAAAGAAAAATACAGAAAGGAGGGAAGCGCCGAACTGGAAACAAGGTAAGATTTCTAACTCGAACTGTTTATACCATCTGCCTCCGAGAACTCGGCTCTCACTCGGACCCGTGTTCGCCTAAGTTCGCTCTGTCCCTGCACACCTCTCCTAGGCACCCGATGCCTTTGTCGACACTGCCTTTGTGCCTTCGCCCACCCTGGGCCTCGATCAAGCCCTCCGTGCGCCCCCCCAAAATCTATCACTAGTTTCTGTACCCTCACAAAAGTTGTGCAACCTCAGTTTCCTTTCCTCGATGATTGTCTTCACGATTATTAAAACAATCGGACAGGTTGCCAATCACTTTAATTGAAATGTACACTCTGTTGTGAACTTTCATATTAAACTTTGAGTTGCAACCTATATGCTGTGCTATTGTGTGGTATATTATACATTTTTGCTACACAAAAGCTTGATTGATGGGGTTACGTTATTTACGGCTTTCCCCTTACTTGTTATGCATATTGGGTTACATAACACTTTTTTTTTGTATTTGTGAGTAAACACCTTCTAAATATGGTAGGAGTTCGTAGACAATAGATAACAGACTAGCTTCACATCGTTGTGGTCGCACTACAAGTAACTTCTGGTTCTGGGAGTCCTTTTAAGGCAAACGCCGGGCTATGGTGCGGTTTTGCTCCCGACATTAGAGAGGCGTATGGTATCATTAGGTACCGTTTATGGGACACACGAGGTACGTTAAATACAGCATCTATTTGCCAAATTGGACACATCGTTGTATAATTTACTCAATTCTAATTTGGGTCCATTCTTTGCAGGTGAGTGGGTGCCTCGCCCATATGCTGATACGCTTTCTCCGCATATGAGAGAAATATAGATATTGAGTTTGCCTATAGTGGTGTATTACACGGGTACGTGCAGTTTGTTCTTTTAGATTCACAATGAACACGAGTTATGCAATGCTCTGGTTGGCCTATCCCACTGCTCATTGCATTTTAATTTTTCTTTAACATTAGGGGCCCTTAATAACCACTGGTCCGGTTATTTTCATCATTGCATGTATCCATTGTTGTGATACATTAGATGCAACACCCAGTACTGTACCCTTTGGGTATGCTTTAGAGTACTTACTGCATCCCCTTGGACCAACGGCATCGGCCTTTTGTTGGGTTTTAACCACAAGTTTTTCATCTATTGTAGCATGACTCGCGGATGCTGCTTTTATACAATGCTTCATATAGTATAAATGTACTCCCTAGAACTCGCACAACTTTCACAATGTTTCAGAAATGTAAACTAAGGTTTGAGATCATGTTAACCTGTTTACTGTTTTCAACCAGTGTGTAAGGGCCGTCACCAGCTGTTTGAGTTGTTGCTTGCAAAACATAAAGCTGATCGGATCGCTCTACATGCATGTGTTTTGATTTCTCAACCTGCCAAAATGTAGTAGAGCTTCGAATCAAGCTGATCTCCAATGATCAGCGGCCCTATGAAGCAGCACAGCCAAGAACAACAGTGACTCTGTCACTTAGGTCACAGCACCCTTGAGAATGGCCAGCTCTAGGGCAGTGCAACCGGTGAGACCGGGCGCTGACTTTGGGTGGAGACATTATGTTTGCAAGTAAATTAAGGTTTTACAAGCGCTTGCTGCCTCCTTCCTGGCCTCCAGCAATATTCGGCAACAATAAAAATATCATGACGACTCGGGTGTTTAATGTTCTTCCTAGAGAGAGATCGGAGTTTTGTCTAGTGGAAGTTTTGACTCCTGGAAAGGTAGCACATAGGGTTAATGTGCCTGCAGCAAATAACATGTACCATGCAGATCACAAAGTGCACATAATGTAAATAGGTCAGTGGGTACTGCGTGTGTGTGTGTGTAGATGGCTCTGTGGGTGGCTCGATTTGTGTGTGGGTTGCTCTGTGTGAGTGGCTCTGTGGTTGGCTCTGTGTGTGTGGATGGCTGTGTGTGTGTGGGTGCAAATGCAATAGGTCTCGCATTTGAGAGTGATTAAGCTATTGACACTGTAAATAACAATGTCGTTTCTTTAAATGTTTTAAAAACAAAAATATAAACAAAAATAATGTCATGAGCAATGCCAATAGCTCTAACTTTAACAATGCCGAGACCATTGCATTGTATATCACAACACACTTTCTCAAAACTTCACTACATCACTCTCTCACTACCTCACAACTTCACTCTCTCTTTCTAAATCACTAATTCACTCTCTCTATCTCACTACCTCACTCTCTCTCTCAAATACACTAAGTCACGTACACTCACTCTTTCACTACCTCACTCTATCTCACTACTTCACTACATCACTCTCTGTTTCTATCTTAATACCTCACAACATCCCTCACTAACTCACTCTTTCACTACCTCACACTCTATCTACCTCACTCTCTCTCACTACATAACTCTCTATACATCAATACTCCCCTCTATCTATATCACTACCTCACTATCTCACTACTTCTCTCTCTAAAAAGATCACTACCTCACTCTCACTACCTCACTGCTAATGCAATAGGTATCACATATGCAAAAAAAAAAGCTAATGCCAATAGAAATGACAATGCCATTTATTTAGGGATACAAAAATGATAACAAAATAATGAGCAATACCAATAGCTCTACCTATAATATTGCCGAGACCATTGCATTGTAAATGCTTGTTTTTAATACTCTAAAGCAACTCGACACAAGTGCCACCCCTGAGCAACGCGGTTTAAAATATATAAGTGGTCGCTCAAAATCCTGCCAGCTCTATTCATAGCATATAACAGGAAGTAAACCGAATTTATAGCGTAGACCACAGCCGATGAGGTAGAGAAAGGCGGATGTGGGAGTGCTATGAATAGCAGGAGTTATATTACCACATTTCTGATACACTGAGGGCTTCAGAACTCTTTAGCTCGAGGAACAAGGGAGGGCAATTTCACTTCATGTGATGAGGTAACTCAGTTTAGTTAACCCTGGAATGATACAGGCAGAAGAGAGGTGGAGTGTGCATGTGAACAGTGGCAGCATCTTCATTTTTGAGTCTTGACAGAAAATTAAGTTTGATTTTGCCGCCACTTTGGCTATTGGTAAGCAGACGTCTTTCATCGATGATGTTGCAGTCTCTTCTAATTTGATCACTTTTGAAATGTAGTCTGTAACACTTGGCGCACAAAGTCTTCAGTGTTTGTTCCCTTTTTAGGTGTTGCCTGTGACAGCGCATGTGCTGGCGCTTGTAAGACATTGTGTTAGCTTAAAGGGGACTTAGATACCCACCAATTACTTAACACTGGTTGGCTTCATCGTCACTCTTATTGGCTTGTATGGGCATTGTGTGCCCGCTTCACTTCCTCTTCATGTGTTTCTCCCTCCCCTGGCGCATGGCCCAAGTGTCCTGCTGCAAGTGCTTTCTGGTTCAAGCTACTTTTTTTCTACTTGCAGCACTCACTAAGAATGCATGTGTTTATAGGCCTCCACACCTCCTCCCCCATCCTGCTCTGTTGTTTCTTGTCCCATTGTCATTGCTTGCACTATCTCTCTCCCCTTCCTGCGTTGTTGCTTGACCTATTGCCTATCCATTGGTGCTTCCCCGGTCCTCTGAGCTCCCTACCCGCATGGTTGTTTGCATCGTAGTCTTGCCCCCTACGCCATCCCCCTGTTGTTGCTTGCCCCGTCCCCCTGAACCACTCCCCCATTGATGACTGCCTCTTCAGACTGCCAGAAAAATAAGTACTATGAAGCACCCATCGCTGGCCAGGTCATACTGCCTTTTCCCATAACTTTTAGCCATGCTGTACCAATTAGCTAAAACACATTGACAAAGCCAACAGCTCTTCCATAAGCGAGGCCTATTGGGTTTGCCAATGCTTGTTAAATTGTGGCATCCACACTTTTGAGAAAAAGGATAACAAGTACAGTGCAGTACAAAACTCAAAGCAAGGATGGAGGTCTGCCCCCAGCAAACTCAAAGCAAGGATGGAGGTCTGCCCCCAGCAAACTCAAAGCAAGGATGGAGGTCTGCCCCCAGCAAACTCAAAGCAAGGATGGAGGTCTGCCCCCAGCAAACTCAAAGCAAGGATGGAGGTCTGCCCCCAGCAAACTCAAAGCAAGGATGGAGGACTGCCCCCAGCAAACTCAAAGCAAGGATGTTGGTCTGCCCCCAGCAAACTCAAAGCAAGGATGTTGGTCTGCCCCCAGCAAACTCAAAGTAAGGATGGAGGTCTGCCCCCAGCAAACTCAAAGTAAGGATGGAGGTCTGCCCCCAGCAAACTCAAAGCAAGGATGGAGGACTGCCCCCTGCAAACTCAAAGCAAGGATGAAGGTCTGCTCACAGCAAACTCAAAGCAAGGATGGAGGTCTGCCCCCAACAAACTCAAAGCGAGGATGGAGGTCTGTCCCCTGCAAACTCAAAGCAAAGATGGAGGTCTTCCCCCTGCAAACTCAAAGCGACGCCAGTACCCTCCATGCCCTCAATGCCGGCTGACTACACACCTGCTTCCGGGCCACCCCGAAGTGCACCCAAGGATCCTTCTCCTGACGGAACTGCAGCTACACCAGCCTCCAAACCACCACCACGTCCACCGGAGCAGGACGAAACAACCTCCGATGCATTAGACTCAACACCCGCTCCTACTAGACTCCTCCTCCCCGGTCATCGCCCTCCTGACGGAGACCTGGATGAACCCCTCCTCGGCACCCGACATCGCCAAAGCCATCCCTGATGGCTACAAGATCACCCGCAGGGACCGCACAAACGGAACAGGAGGAGGAATCGCCATCATCCACAGAAACACCCTCAGAATCTCGACCAGCACCGACGACACCCTCAGCGCCGCCGAACACCTGCACTTCCAGATCCACACTGACCCCAACACCACCCTCAGAGGAACCCTTATCTACAGGCCCCCGGCCGCAGTTCAGCAACTCCATCGCCGACTTCGTCAGCCCGCACGCCCTTGTCTCCACAGACTACATCCTCCTTGGAGACCTGAACTTCCACCTCGAGAACACCAACGACAGCAGCTCCACCAGCCTGCTTGACAACCTCTGACAAACAGCTCGTCACGGTCCACCCACTCCGTCGGACACATGCTCGACCCAATCTTCTCCGCCAGCAACCACGTCACCTTCAGCCACACCACCGAACTCCACTGGAGCGACCACCGCTGCGTCCACTTCACCTTTGACAAGCCACACACCACCGCACGCTACGGGCACCCCGCCGCAGCTGGAGAAAAGTCACAGAAGACAAGCTACTCACCCCCCTCACCCGAAACCCACCAACTGACACCACAGACTCCGCCGCCCGCAACCTCAGGTAATGGATCGACGACTGCACCAACACTCTTGCCCCGATCATAAATCCCTCTAACAGACGCTCCGACAGAAAAGCCATCTGGTTCACTGCCGACCTCCAGGCATCTAAGCAGGCCTGCCGTAGGCTCGAGAAGAAGTGGCACCACGAACAGACACCAGACAACAACACAGCCTACAAGAGTGCCACCTGCAACCACCACCAACTCATCCGAACCGCCAAACGGACCTCCTTCAAAGAGCGCATCGACAACAGCGCACACAACAGCAAAGAGCTCTTCAACATCGTGAAGGAATTCTCCAACCCCAGCTTAAACTCCAACAACATCCCGCCATCGCAAGACCTCTGCGACTCCCTAGCCACCTTCTTCCACTGCAAGATCGCAGACATCCACGACAGCTTCAACAACCAGGCCCCCCCTGACAGACACCGACGCCTCAGACTCACCGCCCCCAGCCACCTCCTGCCTTCCTGGACCCACGTCAACGACGACACCATCAAAATCATATACACTATCCACTCTGGCTCACCATCTGACCCCACCACATCTTCAACAAAGCAAGCTCCACCATCGCACCCCACCTCCGCAAGGTCATCAACAGCTCCTTCAAGACTGCCACCTTCCCGGAGAGCTGGAAACACGCCAAGATCAACTCCCTACTCAAGAAACCCGAGGCGGACCCCAAGGACCTCCGGCCTATCTCCCTACTCCTGTTCCCGGCGAAAGTCATCAAGAAGCTCGTCAAACAACTGACCTCCTTCCTCGAAGAGAACAACATCCTAGACCCATCCCAATCCGGATTCAGCAGCAACCACAGCACCAAAATAGCCCTCATCACCGCCACCGACGACATCAGGGCCATGCTGGACAATGGATAAAACGCGGCCCTCCTCCTCCTGGACCTTTCTGCCGCCTTTGACACAGTCTGCCACCACACCCTTCACACACGCCTCCACAACGCAGGGATACGCGACCAAGCCCTGGACTGGACCATCTCCTTCCTAACCGGCAGAACCCAGAGTGTCCGCCTCCCCCCGTTCCGCTCCAAGGATACCAAGATCATCTGCGCGTACCTCAAGGATCGTCCCTCAGCCCGACACTCTTCAACATCTACATGGCACCGCTCGCCGACATCGTCCGATCACACGACCTCATCATCTCATACGCCGACGACACCCAGCTGATCTTCTCCCTCACCAAGGCCCCGACCACCGCCAAATCCAACCTCCACGAAGGAATGAAGGCAATCGCCGATTGGATGATAAACAGCCGCCTGAAACTAAACTCAGACAAGACGGAGGTCCTCATCATCGGAGCCACCCCCTCCGCCTGGGACACCTCATGGTGGCCGGCCGCACTGGGAGCTGCACCGACGCCCACTGACCACGAACGTAACCTGGGGTCATCCTGGACTCAGCATTGTCTATGACCCAGCAAGTAAACGCCATCCCCTCCTCCAGCTTCAACACCCTCCGCATGCTCCGTAAGAGATACAGATGGATCCCTACTGGAACCAGAAGAACGGTCACCCAGGCCCTCATTAGCAGCAGGCTGGGCTACGGCAACATGCTCTACGCAGGAACCTCAGCCAAACTCCAGAAGCGACTACAACGCATACAGAACGCCTCTGCACGACTCATCCTCGACATCCCCCGCCACAGCCACATCACAGCCCACCTGAAAGACCTGCACTGGCTCCCCGTCAACAAGAGGATCACCTTCAAGCTCCTCACCCAAGCTCACAAAGCACTCCACAACACCGGACCAGTGTACCTTAATGAACGACTCACCTTCTACACCCGAAATGCCAGCTTCGCTCCGCTGACCTCGCCCTCGCCACCGTCCCCCGCATCCGACAAACGACTGCCGGCGGCAGATCATTCTCCCACCTCGCCACTAAGGCCTGGAAAACCCTCCCCATCCACACACGACAGACCCAGGACCTGCTGACCTTCAGGAAACTCCTCAAGACCTGGCTGTTCAAGCAGTAGCAGCACCCCCTCCCCCCTAGCGCCTTGAGACCCTCACATGTGAGTTGTGCGCTCTACAAATGTCTTGATTGATGGATTGATTGAAAGCAAGGATGGAGGTCTGTCCCCAGCGAACGCAAAGCAAGGATGGAGGTCTGCCCCCTGCAAACTCAAAGCAAGGATGGAGGTCTGCCTGATTCTGGCTCGCAATCTGATCCACTCGTGGTCATGATTTAGGACATGGACTTTCTTCTGATTGTGCGCTGTCAGACGTCTTGCTTCTGCTTTAGAAGTCACGCATAAAGGGAAAGGGCTTGCCCAGGCACAGCGTTGCACTGAAAAGTACACTTGATGTTGCGACAGGTGCCAGTTTATATCTCTGGTCTAGAACGATTGGTCATCCTTGCAACGGCTAACTGAGCGTTGCCTTTTATGCTCTTATGTTCTCTGTCAAGGCAATCGGGTGCATATGGCTGGCCACAGATTATGCACTACTACTCCACCAATCTGAGTAATACCAGTTGTTAGACCGGTCAGCCCTTTGGGTGGTCCCTCCTCATCATTATTTATTTTGTCCCACATTTGCCTCAAACCCTGTTATGAATTTTTCCTTTTTGGGAACCACCAGACTTTTTAGTGTTGATGCAGGGTCAGGGAGCCATTTTCCCTACCCCTGGAACTGCTGTCTGAGGGCCTGTGACACAAAATGGTGGCCACCTGTGACATCATCAGAACCCACTGGAGATTTCTAGAACCTTCTGCAACATTCTGGAACCCTGTGACAGTTGGAGGCGGTTTAGAATGTTGGGAGGCCATCTCAGTGTGGCAGTTGGCACTTGCCTAGAGAGGACAGAGATTCAGAAGGAGGAAGGAGTGAGGCAGCAGGGGTGGAAACCAGTGCTTGGAGTGGGGTCCAGAAACCCACCCTTGATGCTAGTCCCTACTGACCAAGCCCAGCCTAGAGCCCTGTGTGGGACCAAGACCAGAAAAACCATCTTAAGGACCTAAATATTGTGAAGAGGCCTTAAAGAAGAAGAACAGCAAGTTCCTGACCTGTTCAGCAGTGTCCTCCTGGAGTCCTGACGTCGAGAAGCCTGGAGACCTGGGGCCTGAGGTGGAGAAGCGGCGCTGACAGAAAGCAGACGTCGTACCCGGAGCCGCCAGAGGTCGAGTGAGGGCGCCGACGGGGGTCGTGGAGAGTCACCGGAGGTCGAGTAAGGAACCACCCGAGGTCGAGTGAGGGCGCCGACGGAGGTCGTGGAGAGGCGCCGGAGGTCGAGTCGGGAGTCACCCGAGGTCGAGGTGAGGCGTCGACGGGGGAGTGAAGTCCGCCCTCCGGAGTCACCGGAAACCAAGGTGAAGCGCGCAGGAGGTCGGGAGTGGAGGTCACACTCCGGAGTCGCCTGAGGTCTAGGTGAAGCGCGCAGGAGGTCGGGAGTGGAGATCGCACTCCGGAGTCGCCGGTACCCGAGGTGGAGCCGACGGAGGTCGGGAGTGGAGGTCGCACTCCGGAGACACCCGGAAGCGGGGAGACCGTGACCCTGTGACGCCGGAACACGACATCGAGCCAAGGCCGCCCAGCGACATCGATCCGGAGCCACCTCACGGCACCGACCCGGCGTCAGGTAAAGCAGATCGACGCGACATCGAACCGAGGCCGCCCAGCGACATCGAACCGGAACCGCCAGACGGCATCGACACGGCGTCAAGTGGAACAGATCGACACGACATCGAACCGGAGCCGTCCAGCGACGTCGACCCGGCGCAGAGCGGAGCCGATCATCGTGAAAAGGGCAGTAAGTGGTAGAAAGGGCATCTAAGGCCCTGTGGAGCCCTAAAAGACCATTCTAGGGGCTAGAGGGGTGTTAGAACCAGCCTGGGAGTGCCAGGGGTGAACTGAGACTGGTGCAGTGACCTCTGGGAGGGGTTGTGTATCTTGGGAGAGCCAGATCCTTGGGTTACCCTTATTCTACCTCAGTGCAGGCCCAGCCTTGACCAATCTAGGTGGGACACCCCTCATGTCATCCAAATGACCACAAGCTGTACTTGGGCATCGTAAAACCAGACTACCTCATAAATGTGATCTGATTTGCAATTGTTATTGATTGCTTATATTATTTATTGAAGGCGTTTTATTTATGGTCTGACTGTATTTATTCCTGCATAGTATTTATTGTCTGACAGTATTTAATTGCCCCCTGTATTTATTGTACCTATATTTATTCCGTGTTTATTTATGACCTGATCCTATTTATTGAGACCCCACTGTGGTATTATTTATTTGACCTGCTCTTTTGAGGAAAATCTTATTGTCTTGTATTTATTTTATGAACCCTGCAACTAAGAGAAAATAAGATAAAGACAAACTACTTTCATTCATAATTTTTACGGTGTAGTGTCGTTTTTGGAACGGATGAACGCATGGTTATTGTGAGGGTGTGACGTATGCTTAACACGGTGCCTGTACCCCAACCGCTCGAGCCAAGCTACCGCTGTGCTTGGGAACCGGGTGACTGCTGACCCGGTTGCCCGGTTTCCAACATAAAATTGGTGTTCAGCGGTGGGATTGAGCTGTGCTTGCGTCCACTCGACAATAACTGTGGGTAGTCCATAGGCCTACACCGGGAGTTTTCTCCAAGCGGCCTTCCTAATTTTGAGTTTTGTTTTTTCCAAATTTACTTCTGGTGGTGGGAGGAGGTATTACAAAAGGTACCCCCCTGCATAGCTTCTGTAAGCAACTGTCTTCTAACCTGAGTGGGCAAAATGGAGTTTGTATTGGAGGATGTGGAAACTTACACGGTGACCCAACTCAGGGAGTTTTGTCAGAGAGAGGGGGTGTTTTGTCCCCAAGGTGCAAAGAAGGGTGAGCTCCAGACCAGCTTGAGGGCTTGGTGGGAGGCACGACGAGAAAGTAAGGTTGAGAAGGAGGACAGGGATGGAGAGCCTGACAGCGAGGGGGCTGGTTTGTACCAACCTGAGGTGGGGAACCTAGTAGCGGGGCCCAGAACACTTTCAAGGAAGGGCAGCAGTGTCTCTAGCAACGGCTTATTAGAAGCAGAATTCATTGACCGGAGGGAGAAAAGACAGCTCACATGGGATTTGGCGAAGCTGGAGAATGAAAAGGAGGAACGGAGGATGGCTCACGAGTTGAGGCTCAGGGAGATAGATCTCCAGATCCTATGGGTCGGGGCACACACTGTTCCTAATGGTGGCAGCGAAGAAAGAGAAATCCCCAGGGAACCCAAACCCTATATGCCAAAAGACATAGTGGCTAGCTATAGTGCAGGTGATGATATCGCCAAGTGGCTAGCGTCCTATGAGATCTCATTAAGAGTCCATGGGGTTCCAGAGAAGTATTGGGGAGGGGGATTGTATAAGTACATGCCTCCAGCTGGTAGGGATACATTATTGGCCCTAGAGCAGGATGAGCAGACCCACTACCCCACCATGAAAGTGGCGCTCATGAGGAAGTTTGGACTAACACCCGAGAAGTACAGACAGAAGTTCCGGGGTAGCCACAAACTGGGCACACAGAATTGGGTGGATTTCCTGGACTATGCAAAGAAGGCATTAGAGGGTTGGATACAAGGCAGTGAGGTGAGGGACTACGAGGGGTTGTTTGATTTGATGTTGAAGGAACACCTGCTCGAAAATTGTTTCCCTGAACTGCGTCAACTCCTGGTGGATAGCAAGCTGACCAATCCCCGGAAGCTTGCTGAGGAGGCGGACATTTGGGCTAGTACCCGGGTGTCCACAAGGGGGACTGGAGGGGACTCTCAAAAGACCGGACAGGGCGCCCCCCAGAAGAAAGAGGGAGGGGAAAAGAAAGCGGAGTTCTCTAAAGGCCCCCAAAATAGTTCCCAAGGGAAGGGAACGGGATTCACCCCTAGGGCTAACCCCCCCAGAAACCCTAATCCTGGCCAGAGTCAGCAGCCAAGGGTTGTCCATTGCTACGAGTGCGGTGGTGTCGGACACTATAAGGGAGATGTGAAGTGCCCGAAAAGACCACCCCCTCCCATCGGAGGAAAGGCCCCCGGAGTAGCTAGTGTAGTGCTCGGGGAGGAGATGCCTTTAGATAAGGGAAGGGAGTGGGCGGGTGTCACTTTAGTGTCCCTGGGAGAACGGGAGATGGTTCCTAAGATCCAGGTGCCCGCAAATACCACAAAGTATGGGCAATGGGTCACCATCAATGGCCAAAGAGGGGAGGCTCTGAGAGACACAGGAGCCAGTATGACTATGGTACGTAGCCAACTGGTGTCTCCAGAGCAGGTGATTCCCCATGTGCTCCACCCTGCCGCGATGGCTGACGGCAGAATGGGCCACTATCCGGTGGCCGAGGTTCCATTTGAATGGGAAGGGGTTGCAGGTTTACTTCGAGTTGCCGTAAGCCCTGCCGTGCCAGTCGATTGTCTGCTGGGGAATGACATGGAGCATAATGCTTGGAAGGAGGTGGAATACCGGACTCATGCTGAGATGCTGGGTACACCTGACTGGGCCTGTGTCAGCACAAGGTCTGCGACTACCCGGAGAGGGAGTTCGTTTAGGCGGGAGCCTGGAACTAAGGCACCGCCGGCTGCCGACCAAGGGAAGAACCGAGGACAGGAGGAGCCTGCCTCGGCATATGCGCGCCGTGTGACGGATAGGCCACCGGAGGTGGTGGACCAGGAGTCCGCGGAGGGGGATGTTACCAACCTGAAGAACCTACCCATCCCAGCCGAGTGGCACGTGGAGGGAGGGCCGACCAGGGAGGAATTCTGCAAGGGCCAGAAGGAGTGTCCTACCCTTGAGGGACTGAGGCGACAGGCCGAAGCCCAGGCAGCCGGTAACGTTGAGGGGAACTACCACATTTACTGGGAGGATGGCCTCCTCTACAGTGAACCCAAGGCACCCATGCACGGATCGTCACAGGCCTTGGTTGTCCCTCAACGCTACCGAGCCTTCCTTCTGGAATTGGCTCATGAAATCCCCTTGGCAGGACACCTGGGGCAAGACAAGACCTTTGCCCGGCTTGTCCCACACTTTTATTGGCCTCAGATGAAAGTGTCGTCTGACACCTACTGCCGGACGTGTGTGTCTTGTCAAGCCAGTGGGAAAACAGGGGTGAAGCTGAAAGCTCCCCTGGAACCACTTCCTGTCGTTAGCACCCCCTTTGAGAGGGTGGGCATCGACATTGTGGGTCCGTTAGATCCACCTACTACAGCTGGTCTCAGGTTTATCCTGGTGGATCATGCCACACGGTACCCAGAGGCCATACCTCTGAGGACCATAACTGCACCTGTTGTGGCTAGGGCCCTGATGGGAATCTTTACCCGAGTGGGTTTTCCCAAGGAAGTTGTGTCCGACAGGGGGACCAACTTCATGTCAGCATACATGCGGGCGATGTGGAAGGAGTGTGGAGTGACCTACCGGTTCACCACTCCTTACCACCCCCAGACCAATGGTGTGGTGGAGAGGTTCAACAAAACCTTGAAAAGCATGATCAGAAGTCTGCCTGAAAGCCTGCGGAGGAAATGGGACCTCCTCCTACCCTGTCTATTGTTGTCCTACAGGGAAGTGCCACAGAAGGGAGTGGGCTTCAGCCCCTTCGAGCTTTTGTATGGGCACCCTGTGCGTGGACCTCTCAGCCTGGTGAGAGACGGATGGGAAAGAACTCCCAGAAAGCTTCCCCAGGACGTGGTGAGCTACATGCTGGCCTTCCGGAGCCAAATGGCTAAGTTGTGGAAGCAAGCTTCTGACAACTTGGAAGCCAGCCAAGCAGTGATGAAGGCGTGGTATGACCACAATGCTCACCCGGTGGAGTTGGAGCCTGGCCAGAAGGTGTAGGTGATCGAACCAGGAGAGCTTAGCGCCCTCCAGGATCGCTGGTCAGGACCCTTTGAGGTGTTGGAGAAGAAGGGTAAGGCTACCTACTTGGTGGACCTGAAGACCCCTCGTCAGCCCCTACGGGTGCTGCATGCCAACCACCTCAAACCCCACCACGAGAGGCCCGAAGTCATATTGTTAATGGTGACTGACGGAGCAGAGGACGTGGAAAGCGAGCCTCTCCCCGACTTATTTGCGTCTCAAGAAAAGGATAGGTTGGTGGAGGGAGTGATTCTCTCCCCGTCGCTAACTCCTGAACAGCAGGAGGACTGCCGCCAGGTCCTGGGGCAGTACTCTTCGTTGTTCTCCCTTGTCCCGGGTAGGACTCACCTGTGCGTCCATGACGTGGACACAGGAGACAGCCCACCTGTGAAGTCAAAGATCTACCGGATGACAGACAAGGTGAAGGCCAGCATTCACAGCGAAGTCACTAAGATGCTGGAGCTAGGAGTGATTGAACCTTCCAGCAGCCCCATGTCCAGTCCGGTGGTACTAGTACCAAAAGCTGCACCAACGGGTGCCCAACCGGAACTGAGGTTCTGCGTGGACTACCGGGGACTGAATTCAGTAACCAAGACTGATGCTCATCCGATCCAGAGGGCGGATGAACTGATTGACCGGCTGGGAGCTGCCCAATATTTGAGTACCTTTGACCTTACATCCGGGTACTGGCAGATCTCTCTGACTGATGGAGCTAAGCAAAGGTCAGCCTTCTCCACGCCCAAGGGCCACTACCAGTTCTGCGTGATGCCCTTTGGGCTCAAGAACGCCCCTGCCACGTTTCAGCGTCTGGTGAACCAGATCCTCGCCGGAATGGAGAGTTTCTCTGCTGCTTATCTGGATGACATTGCCGTCTTCAGTAACAGCTGGGAGGATCACTTGCGTCACCTGCAAGCTGTTCTCCAGGCCCTGAAACGAGCTGGGTTAACGATCAAGGCCAGTAAATGCCAGATCGGGCAGGGGTCGGTAGTGTACCTTGGACACTTGGTGGGTAGGGGAGCGGTGCAACCCCTCCAGGCGAAAATAGAGGCTATCATGGCCTGGGAACCCCCCAAGACTCAGACTGAGGTCCGAGCTTTTCTGGGCCTCACAGGATACTACCGCCGCTTCGTGAAGGGGTACGGGACCATTGTGGCCCCCCTCACGGAGCTTACGTCCAAGAAACAACCTCGACGGGTAGTCTGGACGGAGGCTTGCCAGCAGGCCTTTGTGAAACTGAAGCAAGCCATGTGCGAGGCCCCGGTCTTAAGGGCCCCAGATTTTTCCAAGGAGTTCATTGTCCAGACGGATGCATCGGAACATGGCATTGGGGCAGTGTTATCGCAACTCAATGAAGAGGGTCTGGATCAACCCGTGGTCTTCCTATCCCGGAGACTACTTCCCAGGGAACAGAAGTGGAGTGCAATAGAGCGTGAAGCCTTTGCAGTGGTATGGGCTCTGAAGAAGTTGCGGCCATACCTGTTTGGCTCGCACTTCCTAGTTCAGACCGACCACAGACCCCTTCGTTGGCTGATGCAGATGAAGGGGGAGAATCCCAAGTTGCTAAGGTGGTCTATCTCCCTACAGGGAATGGACTTTCAGGTGGAACATCGGCCTGGAGTGGACCACGCCAATGCAGACGGTCTCTCAAGGTATTTCCGCCTTAGTGATGAGAACTCCCAAGGGGTTGGGTAGCTCTCCCCACTTTCAGCTGGGGGGGGACGCGTGTTAGACCTGTCAGCCCTTTGGGTGGTCCCTCCTCATCATTATTTATTTTGTCCCACTTTTGCCTCAAACCCTGTTATGAATTTTTCCTTTTTGGGAACCACCAGACTTTTTAGTGTTGATGCAGGGTCAGGGAGCCATTTTCCCTACCCCTGGAACTTCTGTCTGAGGGCCTGCGACACAAAATGGTGGCCACCTGTGACATCATCAGAACCCACTGGAGATTTCTAGAACCTTCTGCAACATTCTGGAACCCTGTGACAGTTGGAGGCGGTTTAGAATGTTGGGAGGCCATCTCAGTGTGGCAGTTGGCACTTGACTAGAGAGGAGAGAGGACAGAGATTCAGAAGGAGGAAGGAGTGAGGCAGCAGGGGTGGAAACCAGTGCTTGGAGTGGGGTCCAGAAACCCACCCTTGATGCTAGTCCCTACTGACCAAGCCCAGCCTAGAGCCCTGTGTGGGACCAAGACCAGAAAAACCATCTTAAGGACCTAAATATTGTGAAGAGGCCTTAAAGAAGAAGAACAGCAAGTTCCTGACCTGTTCAGCAGTGTCCTCCTGGAGTCCTGACGTCGAGAAGCCTGGAGACCTGGGGCCGGAGGTGGAGAAGCGGCGCTGACAGAAAGCAGACGTCGTACCCGGAGCCGCCAGAGGTCGAGTGAGGGCGCCGACGGGGGTCGTGGAGAGTCACCGGAGGTCGAGTAAGGAACCACCCGAGGTCGAGTGAGGGCGCCGACGGAGGTCGTGGAGAGGCGCCGGAGGTCGAGTCGGGAGTCACCTGAGGTCGAGATGAGGCGTCGACGGGGGAGTGAAGTCCGCCCTCCGGAGTCGCCGGAAACCAAGGTGAAGCGCGCAGGAGGTCGGGAGTGGAGGTCACACTCCGGAGTCGCCTGAGGTCGAGGTGAAGCGCGCAGGAGGTCGGGAGTGGAGATCGCACTCCGGAGTCGCCGGTACCCAAGGTGGAGCCGACGGAGGTCGGGAGTGGAGGTCGCACTTCGGAGACACCCGGAAGCGGGGAGACCGTGACCCTGTGACGCCGGAACACGACATCGAGCCAAGGCCGCCCAACGACATCGATCCGGAGCCACCTCACGGCACCGACCCGGCATCAGGTAAAGCAGATCGACGCGACATCGAACCGAGGCCGCCCAGCGACATCGAACCGGAACCGCCAGACGGCATCGACACGGCGTCAAGTGGAACAGATCGACGCGACATCGAACCGGAGCCGTCCAGCGACGTCGACCCGGCGCCGAGCGGAGCCGATCATCGTGAAAAGGGCAGTAAGTGGTAGAAAGGGCATCTAAGGCCCTGTGGAGCCTTAAAAGACCATTCTAGGGGCTAGAGGGGTGTTAGAACCAGCCTGGGAGTGCCAGGGGTGAAGTGAGACTGGTGCAGTGACCTCTGGGAGGGGTTGTGTATCTTGGGAGAGCCAGATCCTTGGGTTACCCTTATTCTACCTCAGTGCAGGCCCAGCCTTGCCCAATCTAGGTGGGACACCCCTCATGTCATCCAAATGACCACAAGCTGTACTTGGGCATCGTAAAACCAGACTACCTCATAAATGTGATCTGATTTGCAATTGTTATTGATTGCTTATATTATTTATTGAAGGCGTTTTATTTATGGTCTGACTGTATTTATTCCTGCATAGTATTTATTGTCTGACAGTATTTAATTGCCCCCTGTATTTATTGTACCTATTTTTATTCCGTGCTTATTTATGACCTGATCCGATTTATTGAGACCCCACTGTGGTATTATTTATTTGACCTGCTCTTTTGAGGAAAATCTTATTGTCTTGTATTTATTTTATGAACCCTGCAACTAAGAGAAAATAAGATAAAGACAAACTACTTTCTTTCATAATTTTTACGGTGTAGTGTCGTTTTTGGAACGGATGAACGCATGGTTATTGTGAGGGTGTGACGTACGCTTAACACGGTGCCTGTACCCCAACCGCTTGAGCCAAGCTACCGCTGTGCTTGGGAACCTGGTGACTGCTGACCCGGTTGCCCGGTTTCCAACACCAGTATTTTAGGAAAACTCTTTATACTGACATGGCTCTTCTCACATTTCTTCTCTCTCCTTTCCCCTTGTAGCATTTTACAAGCAACTAACCTAACATAACTTTTGATGCAGCTCTTTATGTACAGCCGGGGGCTGCCTTCTTGTCCTATTACGTCCTCTTCCCAGGGCTTCTAGTCCAGGCGGAGCCGCCAATGGCCAAAGCAGCAAACCATGACCTCCTGAATAGACTTCAAGGTTTGGCCACGTTAGGGCATGAGAAGACCCATGGTAAGGGCCCTTGCTAAGACACTTTCTACACCTACATTCCACCTAATCCCTTCAGGTAAACAGAGAACTGTTTGTGGTACACAATGTTAACCATACTCTGCTGTATCCACAGGCACCTCCTTGATTAACAGCGTCTGCCCTGTTCAATGTGTTCGCTTGGAGCGACCTGGACCCACATTTCTTGCACCTATGTACCATGAGAAGTTCTTCATACTGCACCTGGGTAATGCATGCATACTGCTATATCAATTGCTACGTGCTTGCCTACTTCACTACCTCGCTCCAGGGTGTATATTGATTTGTGAGTTGCTACCTGCATGTCTGGCCACAGGACATGTTTGCTGGTTTATGCATCCAGGGAGCAGCCTCCTTCCACAGGAGGGTAGTGTCCACTAGCATATGCAACTGGCTGCTTCTTTGCTACTAACTGCTGTCTGTTACGCACCAGGCATCACTCCATATCTTTGTATTGCGACCCAGTCATGTTTTCGGGCATGCATCATTTCAAGGATTGCATGGCACCCATTCACTCACTTTAACAAACCCTGGTTATCTGATGGATAAGTATCTGAACACTCCTCCACCCACTTAAAATTGCTAGTTGCATGCTGTGCCTCGAACAAGCAGATCTGTTGCCGACTTGCACCGCCAGCATCTGCACACCTCCTAGTACCCGAGCGAGCCATTCCTTAGGATAGCTGTGCATAACACTGGTTGTGTCATGGTCACAGATGAAACATGTCATATACACACAGGCTTCCTCAGGGTCATCACATGTGGATGGTGGCGGGGAGAGCATTATGACTAGGCACTGTTACTTTCACGGTACCACAGCAAAACGTACGTATATGGCTTCTAGATTTAATAGCTTTTTAAAATAATGTTTATGTTACACACATACCACTGTCTACGTAAATGGAAAATGGAAAAGAGTGGTAACCGAAAACAAAAGGAAACTAAAACATAAGTTGCCCTAAGCAAAGTTGTGAATACGGCTTGTAAGGTGTCACTGCCACCGGCTCCCTTCTGGTAGGTCTCAGCGAGTATGCCCTGGATTAGAAGAGTCACTGCAGCATAGTTGCAGTCTCTCTAGGCAAATGGATACTGAATATAGTTCAACAGACTGAAGTGTTTCCTTCCAACTTGTATATAGTTTGGGGGAGTGTCATAACGAGTATTCAGCGTTCCAAAGGCCCCTAGCACCTCTCTGATTGCAAGCTGTCCCATTCGTGTGATTGTGCTAGGGTATAGTGCCAGGGTATGATATACCACACCATTACAGTTCATTTTGAAAAAAAGGTTTCTCTTCCTCCATCAGCATCTGAGAGTTTTATGTGTACTGTCATCCATTTTGCAAATGTTTCATTTTTTTTTTTTTAGGAAGCCTATCATCCATTAAAAATGAGTCTGCATCCATGGCCATACTGCCAGATGGCTCCATATGCCAAAGCTGCTGTGTTTTCTCTTTCCCAGGAGGATGTGTGTTTTTTAAGTCTGGTCTGACAGCCTAGCTGACTCCAGATCTATTGGTTTCAATTATTTAAAATACATGAAGATGACTTTGGCTCTGCCCAGACGACTATTTCTTTTCACCTCATGCTATATTATCAGCCTAAGGTATTTTTATGCCTCCTGTGTAAGCACGAGGCATTATTTTACATCTCGAAAGCAGGGGTGGCTCCACCATGTGGGTGGAGGAGCGTCGCCCCACTGCTTTCTCGCAGTGCGAGAAGCAGAAACATAAAATGGTATTATAATTACCATTTTATGTTTCAGCTTCTCGCACTGCGAGAAAGCAGAAGGGTTTGTTTGGTTGGGTGCGTGAGTCTGCTCGAGGGCAGGGGAGGAGTCAAGCCCAATGCTGTAGGCCCTGACTGTTAGGTCGGCCCTCTGGGGCCGACCAAACCAGTCATGAGCACTCTCTTGTCTCCATGTAGGCTGCATGCAACCTAATGGAGAAAATGGCCTCCCCATAGACACCTGTGTGGTCGGTGTCCCAACTAATCACAACGCTGCCATTGCAGCGTTGTGATTGGCTTAGAGGAGGGGAGGGCGGCTGCCTGCTCCTGTGGAGGCAGGAAAGCAGGAGCAAACCCAGCAGTGAAGACGCGGGACCCGGGAACGGTAAACATTTTTATATTTTGTAATATTTAGACACCCCTCCCCAATGCGACCCCCCCCCCTTCCCTCGCAACCACTCGCCCATCCCCCGCCGCGCGCCCACCCCCTGACCCAAGCCGGCCGCGACGGCTCAAAAGTACAACTCATACATACGCTGCATACAGAACTCAATGCTGTTTTTGTTTTACTACAGAAGAGTTTTCTAAATGTTTTAGTCAGGAAATGTATCACACACAAATACACATATATGTTTTCAACACAACCTAAAAAGCACACAACCCACCTTGCTTTACAACAAAACACGCATTGGCAATGCAAATGGCTTTAATGCAGTTTGCATTCATCAGCACATTAAAGTCAGCCCTGTTGAGTTTGCCAATGCTGGTTTACACTTGCACTAAGCTGCTCAAGGCACCTGGCAAAACGGAAGCTTCCAACGGTGTACCGCATAGGATTTTTGACCCAGGACCCACAAAAACTTTGAACACCCACCCTCCAAAACGTGCACTGGAGAGATACAGTCAGCAATGCTGCTGCACTTCAACACTAAGGCTACCTTACCCGGGCCTTTCTACGTCATTTCCGTTGAATGCCTCTGTCGTTCTGCATCAATGTCGTCTGCACATGCGCACACCTGCACGCCTCTGTGGGCAAGATAACAGCACACGAGTGACAGCAAGGTCAAAAAGTAAAGAAACAGAAGCAGGCGGTGCAAATTGTTTTTGCCGTTTTACATACCGCGTGCACAAAATCTTAGCCTGCTGAATATTTGACGCGTGACTAACCTATTACTAGCTGTGCATATATGTATGATAATTAAATACGGAAGCAAACAAACGTAACGCAAATAATTCTTGGGCGAGTCATGTTGTTTCAAGAGAGGATTCTGAGCGCCGCCGCCATCTGTCAGAGCAGAGCCCGACTGCAGGGATGAGATAGCAGTGTATCAAAGCCGAGACTGTATGGCTTTCAGGGATTAAATGTAAACACGCGCAGCCCAAACCGAAACAACCCGAAAGAAAACATCCGATGCGGCAATTCCCAAGCAGAGCCTCGCTCCCTCGTATTTCCGTTGAAAGACCGCAGTGAGGAAAAGAAGAAAATACACACGAACACCACAGAAGCACGCCCAAAAAAACACACGGTCTCCGGCCTACAGATTCACTCCTTGGACCCATCCATCTTCGAAAATAAACATTTAACTTTCAGCCATGAGGCCTGTAATCCGCTGTCACTCCTCCGTGGATATATGGTGCCTATAGACCACGCTAAAGAAGGAAATCAGCAATTATGTGGCTGCAAAGTCATCTTAAAGAAGGAAAGCGTGACTGCCGCCAGAACGGCCAGTGGTATAAACCTGCTGAAGCCTGTTCAGTATTTTATCTCCAGCGGATTCTGGCTGTCCTGGCTTTCTACCGGATAATCACGCGGATGACGTAGCCTGATGCCTTGATAACAAGGAGCTGACAAGGAACAGCCTCTAAATAAATGTCACAGCACTGAACAAACAGTAGAAAAGCCAAATGTTGTCTAATGGAAACCTATGCCCACTAATTGACTATTATTAGAACACTGGAATGTCGAGAGCTCCACTGCAGACAATGGAGTGGCTCGGGGCCAATAATGGCTGGTAAAGACCTGCTCCAACTTTCTAAAATTAGTCTTACGGGTTTCTCTCTTTTTAAGTCATAACATTCTATCCTCGGTGGGCGGAATGTTCTCATCCCATTACAGTCCTCCTCTCTCGGCCTATATGGATTGCTAAAGATACTCACCTTCGTTATAAATCCTCCCCTGCAGCTTAGGCCCTATAACTTGGGTTCAGGGCCTATAACTTGGGTTCAGGGCCTATAACTCGGGTTCAGGGCCTATAACTCGGGCTCAGGGCCTTTAACAAATGATATAGCCCTCAGCAGCGGGATATAATGCTATATCAATAGTGCTTTTCCTGCCTGTTTTACAACAATAAATTTAGCACAAGAAACGTCTTTTTTTTTTTTATTACGAGTGACTGACTACAAGCCAGCTAATTATCAGAAAACATGCTTTGCGGGCTTTAAAGCATCTGCTGTGGAAACTTGTCGGGTATTTGTCATGGCACTGCCAACAGGAAAACTACAGTAACGCTATCCTGTGGTTATCCTGTGGATTTTTATACTTTCGAACAGACGCCCCACTGTGAATAGAGGCTAACTGATAAATTCAAATTTTTATTGACATTGCACACACCAGCTGGTTAGCGACAATGGGCATGTATCAGCTAAATTCACATGACAAAAAGAATATGCTTCTAAATGTTCTTACAGCACTAGGCCTCTGAAATATTTACAGACTGTTAGGTGGATGAATTGTTTTGGCCAATCTCCCTTAGAGTTGTCTCTCTTCTTTCATCTCGAGGGCAGAGCCCCTAGTCCACCCAGATCAAAATGGTTGTCGAACCTCTGGTATTTTAGAATGGATTGGGGCACCAGATGTCTTGGTGGGATAAAAGATTATTACTGTGAAGGTGAATGAGTTACCTGCATTCAAACAGAGTGTTTTATAGGACAAAAAGTATTCTGCATTTGAAGACTTCTTACATAAACATAACATAACGTGTATTTGTAAAGCGCACATTCACCGAGGGTATCTTGGTGCTGAATAAAAAAAGTTTACTGCTACCCAGGTAAATCGTACTAATTTTATCGAACTCAGAAGGATGAAAGGCTGCGTGGAACTACTGGGATGTGGACCTGTGACCATGAGGTCCATCTCAGGCCCCTACAGTGGATGCATTAGTCCACTAAGCCACCAGAGCCGGCAGACATTATCTAACTAAGAAAAGCCAAAGGTTCACACAGAAGATACAGGAACATATGATCTGATGGAGGGATCATATAGGGGGTCTCAGGGGTTACCAATGGCCTCAGAATCGCCCAGAAAGCTCTAGTTCAGATACATTTATCGGTGATATGTTATCACCACCACCCCCATCTTCAATCAAACATGTGCTATTCCCAGTTTCTTCACCAGTTATATTCATGACTCCACTCTCTTCTTCTACCAAAGGCATTTTTCAGACCTTAACTCCACTTCGCCCTTTTCTTTTTAGAATTCATTGTATTATATGTGATTCTACGAGGGGCCTTGTACGAAGGCATTGGCCTCCCCTTGTTCTATAGAACAAGTTAATAACCTTCGGTAACGATGTATCTGTAAGAAACATTAGTTAGTTAGATTCCTCACCTTAGAATATCCCCAGGCGTCAGACTGGATCCGGAAGATTTTTCGTCAGCAATACCCCTTGCGCGTCGCTAGGCGTCGTCTGCGGCTCCGCGTCCGTCGTCGGCGTCGTGCGCCGGGATGACGTCGTCGGAGTACTTAGACGCCGCCCTCGCGCGCTGACGTCAGTTCTTGTACATAGCCTTCCGCGCCAGGAACGCAGAGCCATGCAAAGACCGACACTGGTGCCAAAAATAAAATCTAGGGGCCTGAAAGGACAACCTTAACCCTAGATGTCAGTTCGCAGAACGGGGAGGATGGGTGGGTCGGTGAGGAATCTAACTAACTAATGTTTCTTACAGATACATCGTTACCGAAGGTTAGTAACTTGTTCATCTGAAAGAAACACGTTAGTTAGATTCCTCACCTTAGAATAGATACCCAAGCAATACCATCCCCGGTGGTGGGTCTGCGAACCAAGATCACACCAGAAAGTCCTGGAGGACAGAACGGCCAAAGAAGCCATCCCTCCGGACTTGGCTGTCAAGGCAATAATGCCTGGCAAACGTGTGTAGCGAAGCCCACGTCGCCGCCTGACAGATGTCCTGCAAAGGGACTCCCCGTCCCAAGGCAGTAGTAGCCGCCGTGGCCCGAGTAGAATGGGCGCGCAGCCCAACAGGAGGGTCCTTTTTAGCCAAGGAATAGCAGATTTTTATACACAAAACGACCCACCGAGAGATGGTTCGTTTGTGCACAGCTTTCCCCTTCTTAGCGCCCACGTACCCAACAAAAAGCTGGTCGTCCACCCGGAACTGTTTGGTGCGGTCCAGATAAAAGGAGAGCGCACGTTTTGGGTCCAGACGGTGGAGCCTCTCTTCCTCTTTGGAAGGATGCGGAGGCGGAAAGAAGGTGGGCAAGGTGACAGACTGCCCAAGGTGAAATGGAGTCACCACTTTAGGAAGAAAGGAGGGACGAGGCCGAAGGACAACCTTGTCCGGATGAACAGATAGAAAAGGAGGCTTTGAAGATAAAGCCTGGAGCTCACTCACCCGTCTAGCCGAGGTGATGGCTACCAGAAAAGCAGTCTTTAGAGTTAGAAGACGAAGAGGGCAATTGTGAAGAGGCTCGAAGGGAGCGCACATCAGGAATGTCAAAACCAGATTCAAGTCCCACTGAGGCATTACAAAAGGGACAGGAGGGAACGTGTGTGTAATGCCTTTGAGAAAGCGTGTAACCACAGGGGACTTGAAAAGAGAAGGCTGATCAGGAAGCCGCAAGAAGGCGGAGATGGCAGCAAGATAACCTTTCAGGGTGCCCAGGGCAGAGCCCTGCCGGGCCAGAGAAAGAAGGAAGAGGAGAACCTCAGAAAGAGGGGCGGAAAGGGGATCCACAGCCTTTGCTGTGCACCATGCCACAAATTTGTTCCACCGGCAGGCGTATACCAACTTTGTGGAGGGACGCCTGGCTGCCAGAATGATATCACAGACTTCAGGAGGCAAGTCAAATGGCATCAACTGCCGCCGCTCAATCTCCACGCATGGAGGTGGAGGCTGGACAGGTTCGGGTGGAGGACCGTCCCCTGCTGCTGCGACAGAAGATCCTCCCGAAGGGGCAGACGTATCGGGGGATCGGTCAACAGACTGAGTAGCTCGGGATACCAGTATCTTCGTGCCCAATCCGGAGCCACCAAGATGACTTGGGCCCGGTCGCGCCTGATCTTCTTCAGCACTCTGGGCAGAAGTGGTATAGGCGGAAAGGCGTACAACAGACCGCAACTCCACTCGTGACGAAAAGCGTCGCCGAGCGAGTGCCGCCTTGGAAATTCCAACGCGCAGAACTGCTGACATTGCGCGTTCTCTTCGGTGGCGAATAGATCTAACCAAGGCTCTCCCCACTGCTGAAAGAGGCCTTGCACCACTTCGGAGTTCAGACGCCATTCGTGATCCATCATGCTCCGGCGGCTGAGTTTGTCTGCTCTGGCGTTCAGAGAGCCCGCCAGATGTTGAACCACCAGGGTGACGCCCTGGTGTTCCAGCCATGTCCAGAGGCGCAGAGCCTCCTGACAAAGGGTCCACGACCCCACCCCGCCCTGTTTGTTGCAGTACCACATGGCGGTGGTGTTGTCCGTGAACACCTGCACGACACTTCCCCTGACAGAGGGAAGGAAGGCTTTCAGTGCAAGCCGGATCGCTCTCAACTCCAACAGGTTGATGTGGAGACGAGACTCCGCCGGAGACCAGAGGCCTCTGATCTCCGCCTCTCCCATATGGCCACCCCATCCCAGGAGGGACGCATCCGTCACTACGACATGCTCCGGTTGGGGAAGGGAGAGGCTCTTGCCCTTGACCCACTCGCGGTCCGTGAGCCACCACTGCAACTGCTGTGCAGTACCCTCCGAGATCAAGACATGGTCGGACAGGTTGCCGTGATGCTGGGCCCACTGAAACTTCAGGTCCCACTGCAGAGCCCGCATGCGCCGCCTGGCGTGATGCACTAGTAGGATGCAGGAGGCCATCAGCCCCAGAAGCCGCAACACTAGCCTGACCGAAACCCGGGATAGAGGCCGAAAGATGGGAATCAGGGCCTGTATATCCCGGACCCGCTGTTCCGGAGGATGGACCCGGAACTGCGCCGAATCGAGAACCGCTCCGATGAAGAGGAGCTTCTGAGAGGGACTCAAGTGTGACTTCGGCACGTTGATGGAAAACCCCAGCAAATGCAGGAGATCCGCCGTAGTCTGAAGGTGGGAGACGACTGCCTGGGGCGAGCCCGCCTTCAACAACCAGTCGTCGAGATAGGGGAAGACTGGGACCCCTGATCTGCGCAGATGAGCTGCGACCACCGCCATCACTTTCGTGAACACCCGAGGGGCACTGGTGAGGCCGAAGGGGAGCACGGTAAACTGAAAGTGCTCTTGGCCCACCGTGAACCGCAGGTAACGCCGGTGGGCCGGCAGGACGGGGATATGGAAATATGCGTCCTGCAAGTCCAACGCTACCATCCAGTCTCCAGGGTCTAGGGCAGCTAAAACCTGAGCCAACGTTAGCATCTTGAACCTTTCTTTTCGGAGGAAGGCATTGACGTTCCGGAGGTCCAAGATAGGGCGCAGGCCCCCCTTGCCCTTCTTGGGAACCAGAAAGTAGTGGGAATAACAACCACGACCTACTTCTGGACTCGGAACGCGCTCGACGGCCCCCTTGGCCAAGAGAGCCGAAACTTCCTCGCGGAGAAGATCCAAATGATCCCCCGAGATACGGTGGTGCTGCGGTGGCATGGCTGGAGGGGTCGTCTCGAAGGGGAGGGAGTAGCCCCTTCGGACGATTTGCAGCACCCACCTGTCCGATGTTATGGACCGCCAGTGGAGCAGGTGATGGCGAACTCTGCCGCCCACTGGCGTGGTATGGGCCTGAAAGCTCGGACTAGGAAGGCTTTGAGGCGGATGCTGCCGGGGTGGATGTGGGCTGACCACGTCGGCCTCCATTTCCGCCACGGCGGAAGCCACGTCCGCGACCGCGCGCAGGTTGGTTCTGCGGCTGGTGGCTTTGCGGACGTGAGGAGGCGCCCCTTCCTTGGCCACGAAAGGGGCGAAAAGCGGAGGTGTGCGCCCGCGGAGCCGAGAGGCCCAAGGACTTGGCCGTAGCCCGGGAGTCCTTAAAACGGTTCAGCGCACTGTCCGCCTTCTCACCAAACAGGCGAGTGCCATCAAAGGGCATGTCCATGAGGGTGTTCTGGACATCCCCGGAAAATGACGTGGACCGCATCCAGGCGTGGCGGCGGAGCGCCACCGTGGTGGAAATCGCCCGACCTAGCGAGTCCTTGGTGTCAAGCCCACATCTTATGGCGTGCCGTGCCGCATCCCTCCCATCGGCCAAAGCCTGGGTAAGACGCGTCCGGACCTCCTCCGGACACAGGGGCAGCACGTCCTCCACCGTATCCCACAGGGAATGGGAATAACGGTCCAAGAAACAGGCGGTATTTAAGGACCGCAGGCCCAAACTAAGGGACGAGAACAGTTTCTTGCCAAACTGCTCGAGTCTCTTGGAATCCCGGTCCGGCGGAGCGGTCGGGAAGGAGGATTGGGAAGTAGAGGCCTGGATAACCAGACTCTCGGGGGTGGGGTGTTGGGACAGGAAACTGGGGTCGCCCGGAGCAGGGCGGTGGCGCCTGGCAACGTTCCGATCCACAGGAGGAACTGTGGAGGGCTTGGACCAGGTGCCCTGCAGAACGTCAGTGAGGGCCTCGTTGAACGGCAGCAGAGGCTCAGTGGAGCTTGCTGAGGTTTGAAGCACCTCAGTGAGGATGTTGGTCCTCACAGCCACGGCAGGCAACTCGAGCCCAAGGGCCTCAGCCGCCTTGCGCAGCACCACAGAAAATGCTGCACCCTCCTCCGAAGCCACGGTCGGAGGAGAAGTGAATCCAGCGTCTGGCGAGGTGTCCAGCCCGCTGGTCTCCCCCAGTTCATCTGCCCAGTCCTGAGAAAGCTGTGACTGAACAGCCAGAGGGTCCTCGAACCCCTCCCAGTCGCCCCCTTCTTCCGATTCCTGATAAACAGGAGGAATGATCGGAACCGGACTGTAGAGATGGTAGGACTCAAGCGGCGTCGGATGCGGCGTCGGCGGACGCCGTGCCGGCGTCGGGTCCGGATGAGGGCTAAACCGGGGCGTCGGCGTCACAGGCGTCGGCGTCGGTGGCGCCGGTGACTGCGTCGGTGGTTCAGGCGTCGGCGCCAGTGGAGGAGTGACAAGGTCAACCGGCGTCGACTGGGGCCCAGGCAAGGGCCCCGCGGGGACCTGCGGCGTCGAGACCGGAGTCGTCGACGGCGCCGGGGCCGGAGCCGCCGGCACGCGAGGTCGCCCAGTCGAGTCCGCGGGGCCCGAAGGCGCGTCAGCGGGCGTCGACGGCGGGGCCAGGCTCCTCATGGCCGAGAGGAAGGCACTGATCTCCGCCGGCGCCGCGTCAGCCCCAGGGACCGGAAGGTATGGGGGCGGACGCGGCACCTGCGGCTCCGCCGGAGCCGCGGGGGTGGAACCACTTGGACCCTCGGCCGAGTCGCGCGACCGGCGAGGGGAGTCCGAAGAGCGATGTCGCCGCTTGGACTTCTTAGAGTGTTTGGACTTACCCGACGACTTGGAGCCCGACGAGCGATGGTGGCGTCGGCTAGGGCTCCGCGAGCGATCCTTGGACCTCCTCCTGGACCGGGATCGCGCACGACGCGGAGCCGAGTGGCGAAGCTCGAGAAGCTTGCGGGACCGCTCCCGCCTAGCCTTCGAAGTCAGGGCCTGACAGTCGTTGCACGACTCCGCGTCGTGGTCGAGGCCTAAACAGTAGAGGCACCGGCGGTGGTGATCGGTCACCGACATCAGTCGATGACAATCTTCACAAGCCTTGAACCCAGGCATCCTACCGGCACCAGATGTCGACAGACAAGGATCAAAAATGATCAAAAAGATTTAGTCAAAAAAGACTAAAAGGGGTAGCTCTCCCGGATCTGCGCTTACTGGCGCGGAAAAAAGAAGAACTGACGTCAGCGCGCGAGGGCGGCGTCTAAGTACTCCGACGACGTCATCCCGGCGCACGACGCCGACGACGGACGCGGAGCCGCAGACGACGCCTAGCGACGCGCAAGGGGTATTGCTGACGAAAAATCTTCCGGATCCAGTCTGACGCCTGGGGATATTCTAAGGTGAGGAATCTAACTAACGTGTTTCTTTCAGATTGTGCATGCAAAAGTTATTCAAGGCAGACCCGGAAAACATGAAGGATCAGGACCTCAAAGCACGTGCATATGAAGAAGGGACCTACTCAATGACACAGGTAAAGTAGCAGCTTGAAGCTGGCTTCAAAGTCATATCCGTCATAATATTTTGATGAACCAACCCCTTTTCCACTCGGGTCATTTGCAAGTGATCCCCACCCCCTCGGTCAGGGAAAATAGATCAATCCTCATTGGGTAGTCGCCAGACTATCTTGTGCCTCTGCCCCCACAATAAAAGGTCATTGTACCACTCAGACTCTAGGTGCAGAAAGTAGTTAGCCATTGTCCAAAGGGCAGAAGACTAGCACGTCCAGTTCCGACCAGACACAAATTTCCAATTTATGACTTTGCATCATGATGTACTGTGGAATGCCACACAGTGCACAACAACTGAAGGTCCTTAATTTACTCTGGTTCCATTTATTGAAAATTAGAAAGTCTGATATGAATTTTAGATGCATACATTTTAGACTCCAACATACAAAAAAAAAAAATCATGTTCAATTCCAGCCTATATATCACACCTTCGTAGAACACTGCCGAATCAAGGCCTTATTTATGAACCTTGACTCCATTCATTCCTGTTAAGCATGATTCACACTTTCCAGTGAAAAAAGTTTCATGGGGGTCTGTGGATCTCGTTTGACAAGAATTAATCTAGTCAAGGTCCATAAATAAAGCATTGATTTGGCCGTGGTTTGATTCAGCCGCGATGCACTCCAGCTAGTTGTCAAACTCAGATTTGTTTCAGCACTTACGTTGCCTTTAAAAGGACTGCTATAACTAATTTATTGAATTGCTAATACTTGTGTTTCAACACAAACATGATGGCCACATGGTGTATTAACAACTAGGAAGTTTGCTTTAAAGAAGCACAACATTGATATTGAACCACGCACCAGGCTATTTTAGGTACGTTCACTGGCCCTTTTCATCCCTGTTTGGCAAACCGAGGATGGAAGAATTCAGTTCCATCTATGCATCCACCCAACGCTGGCCTGATTAATGCACTCTTGTCTAATGCAAGCCTGATCCTCATTACCCCATGCTGAATCCTTGGATCTTTACCCACTGCTAGTCTGTGTTCCATTAAAAAAAAGCCTGTTATTCCCGCAAAATCCTGGTCAGTCATGTGAATTACATACAGCTAAGATTGTACCATCTGTTAAGTGCAAACCCTCATTCCTACTACTACACCATACATCTGAAGCATAGACCGTGGTGTAGTCCCATTGGGAAAAGGTATTTGCTAGATCAATTTTCCCCTTAAGCCCCTGTCCAACCAGAGCAATTTATGGAGCATGGGTCTGTTCTATGCTGACCTCCGAAACCTCCACCGACAGCCCTCTTTGTACACTGGCTCAGTCCATGCCACCCTCTAGAGCTCTGGTCAACAACCATATTTAGAACTCCAGTCAACACCTGTGCTGGGATCACAGTCAAAACAATCCCTCTGAAACATCAACAAAGTAAAAGTTACCCTTTGGCATCATGGTCAACATAACTGTCTTCAACTCTGATCCATCAATCACTTTGGGAGCCAAGCCCACAAAATTTCCCTGGAACCTAAGTGTGCGACTGACTTTGAAACCTTGACCCAAGTACCATCTAATACAATTTATGTGGATGAAGTGATGGGACGTTTAGAGGTGCAATATCGAGAGGGGTGGCTCTGCCGGAGTAGTCAACTCTGTGCTGCAACAAGGATTCACAGGATGAGCATGGAGTGAATGAGCTCTAAAAGCTGATCTGTGGTAGCTGCAGGCTCATTACAGCTCTGGGGATTCAGGGAAGCAGAGCGGTGTGATGCTGCGTAGTTGGAGGATGTACAGAGATCTTTGGTCAATGAGCCGCAGACAGAGAGACTGCTTGGCCCATGAGCTCTGTGGGTAGTCGGAATAGGGGGTGATGAAAACGAAGGTGAAACAGTAATCCAAAGGATATTCTGTGAGCTGGTATGGGAAAGGCCTCCAGAGGAGAGACACTTTGTGGTTGCTGCAGGCAGGGAGTGGGGAGAGATACAGGGAGTTCAGCATCTGGTCTGCAGATGGTGGGATCTTCGCTAATGTGAAATGGGTCCAGCGTGATACTTTGTAGGCTGGGCCTGTGTCAATCCCTCAGTGACGTTTTCCTTCCAGCAGAAGAGTAGTTTGAGTGGCATTGGACAGTAGTCTTTGCTTCAGACAAGAAGGTTCTTAGCGCTATGTTAGAGATGTGGGGTGTGGAACACTAGAGCACCTTCACTACAAACTGGTTGGGGTAGCAGACTGCACTGTGGAATGGGTAACCTATAGTGCCACAGAGTACCGCTCTATGGGGTGGTGGATGCTGGAGAGCCTGCTAAGGTACAGGGGTGGGGGGTGGAAAGTTCTTTGTAGTCCCCCCTTCTGAGCTCATTATGGGGTACTGTATCCGGCTAGGGAACAGGATGGATGGGAAAAGAAGAGCTACAGGAGTCTGGCTAAAGGTAGCAGAGGTAATACGATAGGAGTTGATCATGGTGCCAAAGCCAAGTTCATCAATCCAGACATTTACATTGAGTTCTGTATGGATGTGGCATTCATGTGGGGGTAGGAGGCCTAGAGATGGTTTTGGGATCTAGCCTATTGGGATAGTCCTGTACGATGGAATTGTGAGGATTTTGTGATTCCTCTTGGATGACTCGGGTGGAGGGCTGGTTGGTCAGCCTAGGAGGTAGACTGAGTGCGCGGTGAGGGCAAGAGTAGTGTGAAGCCAAGTTACAGTCTGGCTCCAGTCACTGCGGACAGGATGAGTGGTGATACAGCTATAATTGGCCTGTTTTGTGCAGTGGCTGGACCAAACTGAATTGGGCTTGGTGTCCCATAGATTTCTGCAAGTGGAGAACTGTATCGAGTTGGTTGCAGTTGTGTTGGATATTGGTGCTATGGCTCTGAATGGAATGCAAACTGGGAGGGTAAGTGGTTGGTTGGTGGTGGGGAAGGTCTGTGAGAGGACCAGGTTAATGGGGTGCACTGAGGCTCACACACATCAGCATCTAGCAGGGTAAACAGATTTTATCAGCATATCTGAATCAACTGGGCTGGTTGGCGCTGATCGGGGCTTCGTAGACCACTGGTCTACATGTTGGCCACACCTGACCTACAACAATGCTACTTACATTAATGACCTCAGATGGGTTAAATGTTTGAGTCAGCCATCTTGGATTCAGTCTGTATGTAGCATACAGACCTCTGCAGGAAGAACTCCACCATCTGTATTACTGTAAGACAATGGTCATCCCATTTCACTTGGTGCCAACCTGGTGTTAGTGTCCTTTACCTACCGACATCATTACTTCATTGTGATATTTAATTGACTATGCTCTTTATTTTCCCTGGGCTTACTATGGAAAGAAGCTACACAAACTATATCTCATTTAATCAAGCAACAATCTTCACATTAATTCTACATATGACACTACCACATTGTAAGGCAAAAATCATATCTTGAACCCCAAATCGATTTTGTTTTAAACTTAGTCACAATTCTTATCCTCTCATCTTTATCAGAGATCTAAACTTACAATAGTCTGCTTCACCAACTCACGCTTTAACAATTGATCATTCCAGGGCAACCTAAACTTGCTTGGTTGTTGCAAATGGCGAACAGATGCGTGATTATTACGTGTTCATACCGGGGCACGATGGCATCAGCCGTAACATGGTGTTTTGTACTACATACTAGGGTTCTCTACTTCCATTCTGACATCCTACCCCCAGCGACCAAAACACTCCCACAGTGTTTTGAAAGAGGTACAGGGAATGTCATCAACTGACTAACCAATATATGCCCAGCAGACCAGAGTAACCTAACTAAATTAATAATAGGTCGAAAGTAGTATAACCAATCTCATTGGTATTTTAGTCACTATCAGTTGAGGCACCACCTATAACATTTGTCAAATTCTGCTGTAGTTTTGGAGACAGTTTTACTTGAACTGCCAATATATATTGTCCATGTCTGAATAAAACCAACTGTTTCCACAACAAATCAGCACGTTCAGGACATCTCGGGGATAACTAGGTATATTAGACCACCTTTCCTACTACTAAATTAGGGCTCATAAGATCAAGTCAGACCCCCAAATCATGCAGTGTGAAAAGAGCATAAAACTGCACCACTGTGTCAAGAACATCAAAGAGCAATCTGTATTTAAACCTGCGATGTCCGCTCTATGGGACAGGCACTCACGCAGAATTTATAAGATCAAGTCGTATGCAGGAGAGAAACAGTCGAGGAGGCACATTAAGAAAGAGTCCCAAGATAGCCAAGATCGGACGCTAGGCAGTGAAGCCATGACACGTAGGTTTTTTTATAGTCTGTGTGTACAAATCGAATCATCTAGTTAAGAGAAGGATGGGCTTCCTCGTAAAACACACCTGCAGTTTGGCTCAAACTTCAAACAAGGCGTAGCAGGGATTTTATTTACTGTTCTGTTTGTCACAGATTAAGAACATCACATTCCCAGTGTTCCAACACATTGGTAGATGTGTTTGAGGTACTGTAATTGATGCTGAAGTAGCGCAATATGAAATGGAGGTCGATCTGGTTCAAATGATGTATTTAAACCCAGCTCCACAAGTGTCCTAGTTCGTCAACACAGTACGCATAAGTGCAACGGAACCTCACAGTCACTTCTTGCTAAAGTTAAAGAATCCAGAGTCTTCGTGTTATTTGAGAAAATTTCAGCATCTCCTGTGAACATCATGAGGACAGAAGTCTCTTAAGGGGTTCAAGGCAAGTGAAACAGAGTTCGCTCAGCAAATACAAAGCATACCATGCCATTGCAGAAGCTCAATTTAGAAGCCATTGTGCCAGTGCACCTTTCTAGATGAGAACTAATTTCAAGCTAATGCTCAACCGAAGACGACTGGCTACAATGGATTTGCATTTTAAAGAGTTTAGGAACTGTCCTTGAATCTCTTCTAATCTTCACAGACTTCTCATGGTAAAGAGGATACTGCACTGTAACAAGCAGCAGTGTTTTAATGTTTGGTCCAATGGCTAAACAGAATAATTTGTTTAGATGAATGTAAAAAGAAAAGGTAAATTGGTTCAAAGAACTGGTTTTGCATTCACAAGAGAGAAAACCATGACAAACTATTTGGAAAAGTAAATGCTGGAGAATGACACAGAACCCACCGTTTGGGTATTACCAAATACAGAACTCTTACAGTCGATTATTACAGTCATGATGAATTTTGTTACCTCTGATTTTGTTCCTTTCTCTCTTGGAATTTGAAAGCTGGCATATCTCTGGTCCATTACACTTTACTCTTGAGATAAACCTCAAGCGAATTTAAATCCCTTCAGGGATAAACCTGTAATCTCGATATAGTGATTGCTCACACTACTTTCACAGGGTACCACAATATTGCAAATTAAATGTACTATAATTTAGAGTTTTGGAAGAATGGTCCAGTCAGAGCAGAGTGCATTGTTAAAGGTGCAATTCACTAGGTAATCTGTTTGCATTCTTTTTTGCATTTGTATATAGCGCTTTATATAGAGCGCTTTAAATGAGCCCCACTTACATTATACAAGGACGCTTTCTTTTTTGTGGGCACGGGGAGATTAAGTGATTTGGCCAGAATCACAGGATGTTGAGCCAACACCGTAACTCAAACCTGGTTCCCATTTACAAAGTCACCAGCTCTGGCCGTTACACCTTATTCTCTCCGCATTTCAATGTCTTACTATTTCCTAAGGCATCCAATTCAAACCCTTACTCATACATCACAATCTATATTCTAAAGGAATTTTTACATTGCAAAATTAAATCCACAAGTAGTTTCCTGCCTAGGGCCTATATTCATGGCTACTACTCGTGGCTTATAGATCAGGTCTGCCATTTATATAGTCTTTGAGTTTGGAGTTATTTCGGTATTAATGAAAGAACCTGGATGCAAATGACCTTTTTTATTAGTAAACGAAGAGTGTTCTTGCATGCAATCCTCACATCATCCCTTTGAGGGCTGCCCTTTTGCCTGTTAATCACATAAATGGCCTATGCTCAGTAAGGTTATGTTACTTACGTTCATTACAGAATTGATCTCCGAAACTGCATCATCGTCTGTAGGGAACTGGTAAATCTGAACCCCATTGCTGACCAATTCACTCATTATTTTAATTTTAAACTTGTGTAATTCGCTCTTCGAGATGGTATCTGCCTTGGCAATGATCGGGATTATATTCACCTGTTAAGAAAACAACAAGAAAATAAAATTTTACTCACCAGCCAGCAATAAAAGCTGTTAAACATTATACATTAAAGGACATGAAAGCGAAAGTATCCTGTTCCTTAGTCAAACACACAAAGTCAAGCAGATACCTACACGTACAGACACCTACATTCACACACGCATTTACATATATTGAGTTCTACTAACATATCATACTTAAGGTTACATGGCACTTTCAATAAGAAAGTGATGAATCATTAACTTAGAACGTTCCCACTATGCCTTGGTTATTGTTCTAAGATGGCTTGGTGATCACCCATCTTGGTGCTCTAAATCAAAACGAAGGTAAAAAGCTGTGCTCTGGTGGCGGGACAAACAAAACAGACAACGGGAGGGTGGGTGGGGGCAAGAAGGCAGGGACAACGGGAGGGTGGGGGGAGAAGGCAGGGACAACGGCAGGGCAGGGGGAGAAGGCACGACAACAGAAGGGGGGGGCGGAGTAAAGAAGGCACCAAAGCATGTCGTGCCTGCAGTAGGAGAACCTCATTAAAGAAAATAGTGCTCACAGTCTAAATAACATGTACCTTGTAATAACCGAAGTAAAGCGGCCAGTCACCATGGAAGGTGATAAATGAAGAGGAGGCGGTACTAAGGAGGGACTAACAAGTCTATTGATGAATCTGAAGCCAGCATTTAGTATGGACAATGACAAGCCAATGGCAAATATGAGCAGAGAGTGGGCGGGGCTTCTATTCCCTACTCCTCTACAATTACTCTCGCAGAACAGAGCAGCGCATGCGCGCTGGTTCTAGGCTCGACCTAAAGAGGAAGGGAAACTATCTTAAGAAGAAATCAAAAGAGACGGACAAAAGAGCCAACCATAGGTCTTTCAACAATGGACAGCTAAAAACTGTCTGCAGGCGAGACCTAATTAATGATCAAGCCATTTGCACACACAAAAAATGCAAAACGATCAAAGTTATATTTGTGCACCAGCCCTTGGCCAGAATACGAGTCATTTTTATCCTAACTCAGAACATTATCTCAAATAATCACATAACTACACACAGATCGAATACATGTCATAGTCCCCCCAAAAAAATGGAAACATGAGGTTCAGCCCCTGCTGAAAAAAACAAATCTCGATCCCTCGTGTCTGGGAAATTATAGGCCCATCTTCCTGCTGCCAGGTACATCCAAACGTTTGGAGAAACATATTAGTCACCATCTCACCATGTTCTTAGAATCTAAAAACCTTAATTTCACCCAAACTGAATTCAGACCATTACATGGTACTGAGAGGGCACTGTTAGCTATAACTAAAGACCTTAGACAACTTCTTGATCAGGGTGCTACAGTTGCAGTCCTACTCCTGGATCTCAGCGCAGCCTTCAGCACAGTGGACCACACAACACTTGTCGAGAGGCTCGCCAAAGTGGGGATAGGGGACACTGCGTTGCAATGGCTTAAATCCTTCCTCAAGGACAGAACTTTTCAGGTGTGGGACCAAGTATGTTTTTGTGACATCCGGTCCTTGAAATGTTGAGTACTTCAGGGCTCCACATTGAGTCCAACTCTGTTCAACATTTATCTGTGCCCTCTTGCAAAACTAGTCCAGTCCTTATGCCTGTGTTGGACCTGGCCCTGCTTGCAGGGTCATCCCGAACTTTTTCGCCTTCCCCCTAACCTTTTTGCTGTTGTGGTAGGAGTTGTTGTAGGACGTTGGACACTTTAGTGCTGGTTAGCAGTGCCAAGTGTGTGTGCTTTCAGCCTTACATAGGTATATTAGGAAACCCCCTCCCCCTTTTAGGGGACATCTCCCCCATGGTAGGAAATGTATATGCGGTGTGTGGTGTAAGAAAAAAATAATAAATGCTGTGCAATGGTGTACGCACCTTTATTTCCACCATTGCAGTAACTTCACTTTTAAAATGGACGCCATTGCTGTGTGCCGCCTGCCTGCGGTGGGTTGGCGGTCTAGTGTTCGAAGTGACCGGGTGCTCTACACCTCCCCCACAGTGACAGTTGGGACTGGAACTGCCAGGAGCCTTCCAGGAGGTTCTGGCCCTTTCTGGTAGGTGGGGTGAGGGGGGTATATATAGGGGGGCTGTGCCTCCATGTGCTCAGACTGAGCGTGGACTTAATCGAGAGGGGACACTCTGCCAGGAGGTACCGCCGCAAGGGCCTGCGTGCTGGCCCCTGTGCCCATCTGTTCCCCTCTACTGTCCACAGGGCTAGTGAGAGACTCTGCTGGAGTGGAGACTGCTGCGCTAGCAGGATGGCCATCGTAATGGAGGATGACTGTTCCTAGGAACTGCTGCTTCAGGTCTGGTGAGCTGCCCTACTGCCTGCTGAACTCGCCCTGCATTAATTGTCTCCTGGCCCCTAGCGCCCCATGAGCGCTATATCTCCAGTGACTATACTTGCCTGCCTCCCTAGCGCCTTGTGAGGGCTGCAGCTTTACTTGGTGGGACCTAGCACCTGGGAAGCGCTACAACTTTGTTCCATTAGTGACTGTGCCCTTCCGGCTGCCTAGCGCCTTGGGAGGGCTGCAGCACTATCCAAGCCCCCAAGAACTTTCCTGCTGCTTAGCGCCTCATGAGCGCTATATGTAAATTGTCAGGGAGAGCTGCTTGTTCTAGACATACAGCGGGAGCCTGCCCAGCTGCTGTGTGATTCCCAAGGGGATCCCCGGCGTGGGGATCCCACCTGTGTGCTTGCTAAAAGCGGGAGCCCACCCCGCATGATGTATCTCGCTCGCGACTGCTCCACGCCGCATTGGTGACTTTAAAAACAGCAGGTGCCCACCCCGCACTTTAAGCTTAGCGCAAAACACCGCCGCAGCCCGGGGCAAGAAAAAGGAGAGACGCCGTGCTGCCCGGGAGAACTGCCTGCTGTAAACTTCAACGGGAGCCTACCCCGCTTTATGCATTATTGAAGACAGCGGGTGCCCACCCAGCAGGGTGCTTTACGTAGGAGGGAGCCTACCCTCATTGCCGCGCAGAGGAATCGCCGCAGATCACCACGCGTGCTCCCTCGCTGACGTCAGGGGAGCCGTGCTGCCATTGGCGCCGGCGGGAGCACCACCAGGGAATCCCGCCACGGAGGAAGCAGGAAGTTCGTAGCCGGCGGCCTCCACACTGAAGTCCTGGGTCCCAGGAGGGGGCCCAAGTGAAGTCCAACGAGGTGTCGGCTGCAGCGAGAGGCCAGCGGAGACCTGAGACAGCCCCAGTGAGTGGGGGCTTCAGGAGGCCCAGTGTGGTGCTCGCTAGGCACCCGAGCAGTCAGGCCAGTGGGTCCTGAGTGGCCCCGCAGGACGGCGGGCCGCTCCAGCGTTCGAGGAGAGATCGCCGCTCGGAGGCTGCAGCGGACGGCTGCTGACTACTTGGCTCAGCCCCCAAGGAGTGGTGAGTGGGGCTGAGCCTCTTGTGATTTACTCCCCTTGTGGTGTTGCCCCCGCCTCGGACCACAGGGGTGAGAGGCCAGTGTCTGTTTTGGCTACCCAGCGGCGCCGCAGTTGCGGCCCGCTGCAACGTTTCTTCTTGGGGGCATTATTGAACCTTAGAGTCCCACTAGGGGGGCTCCAGCGAATCCAGAGGGAGTGCTCCCTCCCCAGGGGCAGTGGCGCCAAGGACCAATCTGTAGCGTAGGGGGCACTGATGTTCGGTATTTCCATGGTGCCCTACTGGCTGGTGGTATAGTGTGTTTTCTACCTACGAAGGTATTCCTATGCCTAATGTAAGGATGCCTAATGTTTACCTAGATGGCTTTGTGTGCATTAGGTGCCTGATACCCACTGTCAATGAGGGTTATGCCTATTTCTATGCATAATGTGCCTCCATGCCTGACCTACTAGGGCTACGCCTACTGTCATGTGATTATGCAGAATATGTTTTGTTCATTGCTGGTGGGTTTACACTTCATGCCCAGGGGTATTTACATAAAGTGTACCGCCAATGTTATGAGAAGGGCATTTATACATGCATAGTGTAGCTTAGGCTGATGTTGCAGTTATGCTGATAATGTTTCTCCCTTAAGGCTTACTCTGATGGTTTGGGACCTAGGGCGTCTGATGCCTAATACTACTGCTATGCCATGCTGGGTTCAGTTATGCCTAATGCTCATGTGATTTATACTAGTGTGATCTATGCCTAGCCCTACTGGGATTTTCTTCTGCCATAGGACTTACGCCAATAAGATGCATAATGCTTTTTCCCTAATGCCTACACGGCTGGTCTAGGCCTGAGGTTGATACCTAATGTTCTGCCACTAATGTGTACAGTGTTGGTGTTCTGCATACTATGCCTAATGCTAATGGTTATGTCTTCAGGCCGAATGAGGTTGTCATGCCTAAAGTTATGCCTTGTGTTAATGTATTGCTGCTTTAGGTTTATGTCTAATATTTATTGCATTGACGCTAAATGCACGATCTTGCCAGAGGTTATTGGCGGAGATACATTTATTATTGATGGACTTTACTTACCTTCATCCCTTTGTACGAGCGATGGTTTTGGCAGCAGCCCTGATTGGCGCTGTCCTGTAAATAATCCCCGTGTAAATTGCTACCCAGTGCCGGTTGGAACAATGTATATGCAACTGTGATTACATTCTGATGTGTTTATTCCACAATACACAAGTTATTTTCACATTACCTGTTGTGGCCTCCTTTTTGTAGTGTGCCTGGTGTGTCGCCTGTGAGTGTGCTGCGCAGATGCTTTACACAATGCCCTGGAGTGTGGCCTACCCGCTCCGCACCAGGCTACCCAGTTTCTAACAGCCTGTCTATAGTGTTGTATGTTGACGATGCACAATCAGTTGCATCGATCACTCCAGAACAAGGATCTAACCCCAATCAACTTGTCCCCTGTCTCAAAAAGGTAGCCAACTGGATGGCCAATAGCTCACTCAAACTAAACCGGGATAAGACGGAGCTCATGCTGTTAGGAAATAAAGAGGCTACGAGAGAGCCTTTCCCCTGTGTCTAGGAGCTTCCGCAACCCCAAAAAATAAAATAAAAAGTCTAGGCATCTGACACTGCCCCAGACCCTGCCACGTTCTTGCATATGACTTGGACCTTTGTCAGGCTACAAAGATACTGGAATCAGATTATTCAGATACTCCGCACCACCACAGCAGTTCGAATAGAACAGATGGTTAAACAGTGTCTATTGGGGATAATCCCGATACCAAAATAGGGAATATGCACCAGACACAAATTCAATCTCCAAGGCCTTGGATTAGCAAAACGTTGTATAGCAATACACTGGACTCAAATTCTTCCCACCAAATTTGACACATGGCTATCCGACATGCAGGAGTGGGGGGTGGCGGAGGAGGGTCGTTCAAAAATAGTCTGCACAGATGAACACTCCAAACGGGATCTAGAATACTGTGGACACGTGTTGGAAGGGTTTTTAAACACTTGCCTTGCTGTTAGAATTTGAATCCGATGCCACACAAGGAATATGTCCGGGCACCTCCGTGCCACATACAGAAATAGGGGATAACACAGACACACATGCACAAGGGAGTCAGCTATCACTACGTGGTAGGGCCCCCTCCTCCCACACCAGTCGACTAACCCCTGAGTGATTGTTGGTCCCAACTAAATGGATTATTAACAGATTGGTGTTTCCAATACTTTAAAAAAAAAAATTACATTTTATTTATTGTTTTTTAATATCAGCACGACAAATGGTGTTTCCAATACTTAAAGTGAACTCCGTCACCTGTCACTGCTACGCTACTCTGAGGGGAGTTGCAGGGGGGGGGGGGAGGGATTTGGTTTTATCCCTTATACTGTATGAGTCCTATAATTTGTATTATTGTAATTAGCTACATGCGGACAGTAGACATAAAAGATGTGAGCAAACCCGGATGTATCATGCAAATTACACTGTAAACTATGTTGAGTGCCCTTTGGCAGACTACCAGTATGTAGAATACTAATATTTCTTTGACTAACAAAGCAGTAGTTTAAATAAAAATAAGTTTTAAAAAAGTCTAGGCATCTGGTTAGATGATAGGTTTACAATCGAAGAACAGGCAAACTCGCTAGCTGGAAAATGCTTCGGCATTCTCAGACTTCTGAGGAAAGTGCTAGACCTTTTGCCCCCTCTAGCACAGACACTCGTTATCCAGGCCTTGATAATATCCCGGCTGGATTACGGGAATTCCATATATTTAGGGTCCCCTTGTTATGTTAAGAAGGAGCTACAAATGATCCAAAATGCCACTGCTCACCTCCTCTTCAAAACTCCAAGGCACCAATCCACAAGGAGGGCCTTGGCTGACCTTCATTGGCTGCCTAAGGAAGCAATGAGTTCAATGTAAATGTCTGTGAATCACCTACAGGGCTTTGCACAGGAAGGGGCGTCAAATACTCTTCACCCTGGTTGAACCTTACCATCGAGTAGATCCCCATGGTCAGCCCCCTGTTCTCTCGCAACTACGTTCAGTATTTGTAGATCCAGATGGCGTGGCCGCTCCTTTAAATTTCTGGCATCTAGACTCTGGAACTCCTTGCCTCTAACACTGCTTCAGTCGGACTCTAAATTGACCTCCAGGAAGGCCTAAAGACATGGCTTTTCTCGATTCTTCCTCTGTTAAGATCCTAGCAGGACGGACTCTGATCTACTGGTTTGATTCAGCACTGGGAAGCCTCCAAGTAGCCATGCGCTACACCAGGGGTATTCAAAACGGGGGCCGGGCCCCCCAAAGGGGTGCCACGGTCTGGCCAAAAGAAGCATTATGCTGATAACAGTGCTTTGTTTTAAGCTGGAAAAAGTTAGCGGCATTAAGACGCTCTGTAATGGGCCATCAGTAACAGGTTTCATTTACATCGTAGCTGGGAGTAGCTGTCAAAAGGGAAGGGACTCCAAATATACTTCAAAACACCCCCACTTCTAATATCACACTGTGGATACTTGTACATGTTCGTAAAGACTGCTCGGCCAGAATAGTATGTTTGGTAATCATGTATTCGATTGCATTTTTAAAATGGTAACAGATCTTAACTGCAGTGTTTAAATAAGTCTAGATATATTTAAATATTGCCAATTTAAGATTGTGACAAATTCTTTGGGGGCCCGATTAATTTTTTTCACCTGGGTGGCGCAGCATTAAAAAGTGTGAAGATCACTGTACTACACAAATCTACTAGATTAAAATAAAAACAGACAAGGACATGCAAGAATCTGTACTTATACACCGCCCAACAAGAACACATTCCCATTCAGAAACTTGTGCATATGAACCCGTCTTTGAATCTCAAATACTACACATCTATAGGAGACACTGCCGTACAAACTGCAATATCAGTATATAAGTTTAGTAAGTGTGCACGCGGCAGAACTTAAAAAACATCACTGGTGCTCAAAACAGATCTAATACGCCTCTGTACTATATTCAGACCCTGTACCTCGTGGACCGAATACCCATCAGTAAACACCAGACACTAAACCATGCGCAACACTACACAAATGTGCACAGAAAAGACATTCATACATTCAGATAAAAGAGCTCTGCAGAGTGTTCTATAAAACTCTACGTGCTCAGCAAAACAAAAAAAAATGAAAAACATTAAATGGTATGGTTTCCGTCAACAATAATTTAACATTTAAAAATGCAAAGTCTAACATGTAAAAAAATTGCAAAATGAGGGTGCCTATGAATCCTTAACTGACCGTGAATTACATTTGCAAATGAAAAAATACAACACGGTCCTAGTAGGCATCGGATCACACAAAACTTAAAAGTAATCATAACAGTAAATAAACCGAGCATGCAAAAACAGACAAATTCAACCACGGAAGACTGACAAAATGCATTTATAATGAAAATTCTTACAAATACAAGTACAAACTCAATTAACTACAAAAAGCCTGAAGCAAAATTTTTCAAGACATAAAAAAAACACACGCAAACTTTACTTAAATACACAAACACAACTATCTAACATGATATAATAGTAACAAAAAAACTGCATAGTATCTCACAATATCTTAAGACACCACATATGATGAAAAGTGAAATAAAAAGAAACAGATATGGGTAATTGTGGAGCAAGGGAAGGTCACAGTCGACCACACGACTGGCTCGGTTACAAACCCATCAGCCCTTGAAATGGTACTGTCCTGTTGAGATTATAAACAAGACAGCCAGTGACTACATTGGTGACCCTGGTCCTACCGGATTTCAAATTTGGGTTTCCATACTTAAACAACTTGAATAATTCTGAGCAAATAACTTTACTTCTTTGGACCCCATTCTTTTGAGCCGTTTAGAAATGCACGGTCTTATAAATGAGCTAAATGCTTGTATTACGCAGTATTAATTGCTGTATTTTGCAATAATTTCTACAAGTGACCAGTTCGTTATAACAAGAAAAACACTATGCCTCTAAATGACAATGAGCGCGTAAGAGGTGATGAAACCGAGAGCACTGAACCTTCAAGGGTTGGCGCAGCAAAGAAACGCATTGTAAAGCAAACCCCTAAACATTCCATAATGAGCGCAGCCAAAAAAAACACACATCCTGTTTCCGCATGCACTGGATGAAATGTCCCAAAACAGGACTGTCTGTGAAGGAAGCACAACTTTGCTAGACTGTTCCCCTTGCCTACCAGACACCCGGTGTTCATTGGGAAGAATATGAAAAAAAAACACTTCCTCTTTCCCGCCTGTCTGCAGGCCCCCGACCTTCAGGGGTGATCAACCGTTCATATTTTTTTTAATGCATACATATGGCTGCATTCGCTTCATGAAGTTAGTTAAGAGGAAATTTATGGCCTATTGTGCTAACTCTTTTTTTGAAGAGGCAAGCATACTATGGAATATTTTTATTGGGTTTATATTTTGGGCTTTAATAATGACGACTAATAGGCCTTTTCACACTTTATTTTACATATGCCGACTGAATTAACAATTGCAATTGAAACAAAATTCCTATGATGTGTAGAAGAGTGTGTTTTTAATGTGTTTTAATGATGCCACATTTTTCTGTAAAACACAATTTTAAACACAATCGATGCCATCTGCATTACTCTCTTTCCCGACAAATGCTCTGCCGCACATAATCCATAATGTTCCAAGACCACCTAAATCTGGACAAAGGACTCCACTGTCAGAGAAAAAACCTCATAACATTTATGACTAACAACTTCCACCAAAAACACACAGTGATGAATGGAATGCTTGAATTATCTCAGCCACCGGCGATCGCGCAGGCCGCATCTTAATCCACAGTTTTTTGTCCACCACGCCACCTCACTTTGGACATAGTCCTATGCAAATCAGCCGTGACCCTGATCCTTATGGGGACAGTTCAGTCTGAACTGCCAGGCTAGGTCGTCACCGAACCAGAACATTTGCTCTTAATATGGGTTTATCAGCCAGGTAGAGCTTGAATCAAGCGGCGCAATGAGCATGTCACCCACAGTCACACTATAGGCATCAAAGAACACAGTGATGAATGGAATGCTTGAACTAACCTTAGCTACTGGTGACCGCTCGGGCCACATTCCAATCCATCGTTTTTCATCCACCATGCCACTTCAGTTTAGACCCAGCCATATGCAAATCAGCCTTGACCCTGATCCTTATGGGGACAGTTCAGTCTGAACTGCCAGGATAGGTTGTCACCGAACCAGAACACAAGCAACCGAGGACCGGATTATCAGCCAGGTAGAGCTTAAATCAAGCGGCGCAATGAGCATGTGACCCACGCCGGGGCATCCCAGTCACACTATAGGCATCAAAGAGCACAGTGATGAATGGAATGCTTGAATTAATCTTAGCCACTGGCGATCGCTCGGGCCGCATTCCAATCCATTGTTTTTCATCCACCATGCCACTTCAGTTTGGACCCAGCCACATGCAACTCAGCCTTGACCCTGATCCTCATGGGAAGAGTCCAGCCCGGACCGCCTCATCAGCCAGGTATAGCTTGATTCGAGAGGCACAGTAAACTGGAATCAGCTGCATATGTGACTACCATGAAAATGACACACTGATGTTTGGGGACTAAATATTTATTTACCAATCAGGCAAACCCAGTGCCGTTTCATTTTCTATTCAGAAAATGACAGGATTACGTTTGATGGTGCGGAGTTTGTTTAGCCAACTGTTTGGAGAGAAAATGCTAATATTCCCAAAATGTATTAAAAGATAAGCACTGAATGACAATTCACCCCGAGTTAAAAAGACATATTGCTGATATTAAATCATTGGAGCCGGAAGGGCTCATACTGCTATGATCATTATGTAATTATTCATATATAGGCACCTTGACATAGCAATTTGTGGCATTACTACTTATCTTATCTAAAGCCCCTGGTTATCCTGCAGGGGTGGTCACTATTGCGATCTTGTCTGATGCCCTCACTACTGTAAGAGGGATCATTTTTGTTAGGAACTAAAGATTGGTCTCACAGATGGGTGGCTCTCCTAGTAATGGTTAGAGATCTTCTGGGAGGTAATCCTACGGTGAAAGGGCTGCAGATGGTCGCCTGACGTGCGGATGATCAGCAGAAGGATACCACACATGCAGAGCTAGGATAAAACTTGAAATACGATTCATCACTTCCACATGGACAGGGGTGTTCACGTTCAGTGTAATTTAACACATAGTACAATTTATGAATTTGCATTTGCAGAAATCCTTGTGCGACCCGGCGCTGTCCACAAGAACTTCAAGGACTGTCCGCATCCAATGATATTCACTCATCTTGCACTTGCACGCGCAATGGCAGATGTTTAACTTGCAGTTTCAACCCCGTCTTTACCCACAACATTCTATTTATTGCCTTTCTCCCGCGTCCCAACCCGTTTGTGTGAGGATCCGGGCATTCAACCAGAGCGGACGGTGTAAGCGCCCTGAAACCCAAGTCAGAGCAGTAAAGCGCACGTTCCTGCGCGAGGCCCTGCGACTGACAGCAGAGGGCCCGCCTCCCTGCGACTGACAGCAGCGGGGCGATCTCCCTGCGACTGACAGCAGCGGGGCCCGCCTCCTTGCGACTGACAGCAGAGGGGCTGAGGCTGCAGTGACACAGCGCTCGCCGGTAGCGCTCCGTTCCCAGGCTCCCAAGTCAAGGGTGAAACAGCAGCTGTTCACACCGAGGGCTGCCTGGAGTTGGCAGGCCTGCGAACGGACAAGGGAGTCAACTCATGCGCTGGAAAAAAGCGAAAAACGGGCTTCTAAAACGAACGGCTCTTCCATATTTGGCATCACATTAGCAGGCGGGAAACCAAGCAACATGATTCAACCGAGAGAATCTGCCAACGTAGCACAAGCGCTTGCAAAAACAACCATGGTTTATTGGAGTAAATTAGACGCTGCCAAGTCTTGTATTCTTTATGAAGGAGAAAAGAAAGAAAGAAAGAAAAAGAAAGAAAGAAAGAAAGAAAGAAAGAAAGAAAGAAAGAAAGAAAGAAAGAAAGAAAGAAAGAGAAAGAAAGAAAGAGAAAGAAAAAGAAAGAAAAAGAAAGACAGTAGAAAACAAACTGACAAACGTAAAGAAAGAAAGAACGAAAAAAAGAAAGAAAAAGAAAAAAGAACGAACGAAAGAGGAAGAAAGAAAGAAAGAAAGAAAGGGAGAAAGACAGTAGAAAACAAACTGACAAACGTACTGTAAGTTCACCATGTAAAAAACACACCTTAGCGATAACAGCAAGAACCATGTATTAGGAGTGAAAGTGCAGAGGTAGCACCAATATGAGTCAGTCAAAGACATTCTTGCTGCTTCCCTGAGGGACGTTCGATTAGTAGAGTGAAGCCTAAACACTGGATGCTAACGATGGTCTCACACATTGGCTTGAACACATTTATGCTGTTTGAAGATTCATTGATTTTGCCTGTATACTGATAACTCGCCACTGACTGGTTATAGTTTGCAATACACTAATACAAGCACAAACAAGAACAAGCCAATTTAAAAAGAGCATAAATTAAAACCTGAGGATTGAATAAGAAGAGAGAAAAACAAAAACAAAAAATCAAACTAAGCAAAGGACTGCAGACAATGAAACCGCTAGAACCATTGGAAAGGCCACCCTGCATGACGACGGCTATCTAGAGTGACAGGAGGGCGTGGAAGAGCCCAGCCACATCCATGCTAAGGTGAAGTTTGCCTTCTCCATCAGAAAGCACTTCTTTGGGTATTAATAAGAAATTCTGTGTTCTCACACGCGGTGACCATGCGTACAGCCCTCTACAAACATTTTGTTGCATCCTAAATTTACTAGGAGAAAGGATGTCCTCCAAACCGAACTTTATATATACTTCCTTTTCTGTGTTTAATTCTGAATCTTTAAGTTTGTACCTCAGACTTTCTTCTACTGTATTGTCAGCTCAGCCTCCGTCCATAACAACAACCAACACAATGCCTTTCCCAGAGGCCCTCTGATTAACCTCCACAGGGCTCTAGTGAGGGTCACCCAGATACTGGGCTTCGGGCTCACGGGGCTGGTGGCCGGTGGGCTCCAGTGGGATGATCGGAGATCTCCTGCTTTGCCTTTCTAAGGTGGTCTAAGAGCAGTTGACTCAAAAGAGGCAGAGAAGACAGACGTGACCACTGCTGTTATACAAAACTTCAATAAATACACTACCACAGTGAAATGATATGTAAATAGTCCCACACAGTTAATCTTCTTGGGGAACTTTGAAGAGCTTACTACTGTCAGGCTGCCATACTGGGATGTGTTCCCTTGCATTTAGCGTTTACGTTTTAGGCTTTTCTTGTCTTTAAATGTATTCCTTAATTATTTTGGACACAAAGCAAGAAAATATGTTCTTGGAACACTGAGCCCCTCTACTCGATGCAGGGACAAAGGAAGGTAATAAGAGTCTAGCACATTTTCTTTTATGGTAATCTCGAATTAAAAGACCTTTCAGAGCTCTTCTTAAAGCTTACATCATGATAAAGACTTTGCTCCATTGGGTGCAGCCTCGGCTCCAAAATAACGGGAAACAACCATTGAAAATGCAATAGGTCTCGCCTTTTATTAAGTTAAAGCCATTTGCTTTGCTATACAATACCATTAGCAAAGCAATTGGCTTTAACTTAACTTTGCATAGTGCAGTGTCCGTGAAGACGGCGCTGTGCTTATTAAAGTAAAAAAAAAAAAAAAAAACAAGCTGACACACAAGGGAATGAGAGACAGGCTGAAGCACAAGGGAAAGAGAGACACGGGCTGAAGCACAAGGGAAAGAGAGACATGGGCTGAAGCACAGGGGAAATAAAGAAGTGAATGACATTTCATAGAAGAGGAATAAGGCAGAGGTAGCACCTAGGTCAATATCTGAACATTGCAGCAGAAAGAAAACAGGTATCCTGAAGATAGTGCAACACTTGGGAAATGCGGAGACTTTAATGGGCACCGGGACTGGCTGCATTGGACGATCCATCGTTCACCACTTGAGGCGGCCTCTTGGGAGAAGTCAAGGAAAAGTGGATCCACGGAGGCAAAGAGGATCAGGACCATGTAGAAGAGGAGCAGCGTCTAGAAGGCCTTAAAGATGAATTATGCAGACAAAAAAACTTAGAAAAAAACACTATGGACATCAACCAACCTACCTCTTAAAAATTAAACAAGTACCAAACCTACACCCAAAGGCGAAAGCCTATAACATCAACACCATGTGAAATACTTTCCACACAAGAGGAGGATGCCAAGACTCAAATGGTCTCCCAGCAGATCCCAGCGTGGGAAAGCACACTGCCTTCTGCATGCCACGAGGACCAATGCAAGACTGGCCATCTGCATTGTTACGGAAAGCAGGCTACAAGTAACGCGTGACCTGCAGGTTACAGAAGGTTCTACGCAGCAGCAGCATTAACACACTCGGCTAACAACAGTACTTCTCTTCAAACTGGCATGTTAATAAGGCGCAGATGGAGGGGACAGGGAGGTTCAAAGGGTGGATGCAGCAGAGAGATGAACTGGCCCTGTACTTGAAGGCCTGCAGTGGGCACGCCAATGTGCCCGAGCTCACCAGGTGCCGCCAATCGATGACCTCTTGATTGTGGCAGTGTGAAAGGGCAGCTCCATCAAAGTGTGGGGGGTGAGCCCTGCACAGCAGCTGGGGGGGGGGGGGCTTGCTTGTATAACAGGAAGCAGCTCACACTTACCCCCCTTAATTCACATAGGTTAGAAATGCAAAACAGGGCATTTGTCTGGGGTTTTGCATCTTCAAGGATGCCTTTGCTTGCCCTGCCACCCGCTGCAGCCTCCTACAGGAGCTTAAATGGCCCTGTCACCACCGGCCATACTGCAGTTAATCACCGACGAGATCTCGGCAGCAGCTCGCCCACTCCGACACTATCTGCCTTCAGACACTGGGTGCGGAGGGGCTGGCATGGCTGGGGCGCGGGGACACCGGAAGAAGAGGGGATTTAGCGGGACTAGCTAAGAGTAGTGCCCAAGAGGGCAGAGCTGGGCCAGGTTGGGTCACCGGTCGCAATGTGATGAGGCAGAGGGGCAGAGCTGGGAGGGTGGCCACTGGGCAGACCTTGGAACTGGTAGGAGGAGGGACTCCCAGGTGCAATGGAGCCTTAGTGGAATGGTAGGGGGAAGCATATTCAAAGGAAGAGCTGGGGGAAGATGAGTGGTAGAGTTGGGCCTGGCACTGTCAGATCTGCTAGTCCTTGATCAACCATGTTTTGCCCGGTTACTTTTCCCATTATTAACTCACTTAGCTCTCCCTGACACAGCTACCGTGCATAACCCGCTTGTCTTGCCTCCCATCCCAGTCTCGGCTTCTCCTCTGACCCCTCTCCTTCTCCTAGGCTCTTCTTGCGTAGTTTCGTCACACAGTCTCACATGCACTATCCCGGGCGAGACTCACTTGTCCAGGACTAAGTAGAGGTCGAAGGTCCCGTGCATAATGTCTCGGGCTCCCCGCCCTCCTCCTCTGGTCTCGCCCCCGGGATCCTCCGCGCTCTGCCTGTAACTTGGGGGCACAGATGCAATCAGCAGCAGGAGGCACAAGGGGACTGCAGCGGCGCCGGGACTCTGCAACCTTCGCCTGCCGGGACCCGCCATCCTCCGCCCGGGACAGGCAGCGAGACCCGGAGCAGAAGCACCGGAACCCACACAGCGGAAAGGGATGAGGGGGATAGGAGGAGGAGGGGAAGGAGGAGGAGGGGAAGGAGGAGGAGGGGAAGGAGGAGGAGGGGAAGGAAGAGATGAGGAAAATGGGAGGGGTAGAAGACAGAAGGAAGGAGGGAGAGAAAGGAGGGGGGTGCGGGGTAAGAGGAGGGATGTGGGAAGATACCATATGCTATGATGTCACCCTTGGGGGTGTCCTGACTCCTCACCCTATGTCGAACTCTCCCTCCCCAGAAAGCAGAGGCTGATTGATCAAGATCCCGAGGACCATCTGCGGCTGCTTGCCGATGGAGTTTTTAAGGGCTGTGACCCGTATTATGCATTCCCACTGCAAAACAAAAGAAGGGTGTGCGCCCAAAATCGGGAAGGTCACCAAGTCGCATTGTATTTTTTAATTAAAGAGAGTGGGAGTGTCTCAACAGGGTCTTGGCCAGGAAGTTGCGAGCCTCGTCCCTAGTCGCCAGAAGTTGCGAGGAGCGTCATTGAGACCACGGGGGGGGGGGGGGGGGCGGAGGTGAGGGATGGCTGGTGGGAAGACGTCATCGCAGGAGGGAGGTGTCACATTTCTAGTGGAGCCCCGCTGCTTGCTTTGCATGCGCACAGCATGCGAGCTGTCTTGTCTGCTTCAGGGCCGTTGTGAAGACTTTTTTTTATCTGCTTGTTAAATAAAGAAGCAGATAAGAAAAGTCTTCACGACAGCAGTGAATCAGGCGAGCCAGTCCGGTAAAAAGCCAAAGGGAGGCAACAAAAACCCCTCCTTTCCAATGGGAAGCCAGCGTTTACCATAAACGCTGACGCTATCCAATGGAAATGAGGGGCGGGGCTCAAGTCCCCTTCTGGAAACGGACGTATTTACTATAGCTCTCGCAGGCGAGGAGCGCCTGCGCGCTCCAATGCCAGGTGAGACATAAAAAGGGGCAATAATGCAGTCTTGACGACCTATGCGCATGCAAGTGCGTGCGCCTTTGAAATGACACAGACAATCTTTTACATTTACAGATTGAAGGATCAATACATTTTCTTTAAAAAAAATTACAAAAAAATTGCCTTGCACAAACACACATTCTGTGAAGTCGAAGGGACAGAAGCAATTTACTACTCAGTCCTCAAAAATATGGGGAAACGCAAAAAAAAAACAAATTGGGTGAGTGTGTGTGTGTGTCATAATAGATGCGCTCTAATGGAGCGCTTAACCAAAAACAAATGAGCGTTGGCAAAGTCAATAGGTCTCGTCTATGTGCGAGATTTTGGTTTTAGCAATCGGGAAGGGGTGGAGAACAGGAGGGCTGGTGGAGATGGAGAACAGAAGGAGGCATGCATTAAGCTGCTTCCTCGACCTTGTATTAATCATCAATCGACCCCACACACACAGAACATAGCTTGAATGCAGGCAGCGCCTGGCCATCTTGGACTAGTATTGTGTTATAATGGCATCCTTTTCTGCAGCAATCAAGGGTTATGCAAAATACGACATTGGACATTGAACTGAACTCTCCTGCTCAATACCGAGGTGCTCTATGTAAAGATAAACGTATAATTCAGAAATAAACACGAATGCAGGTTAGGGGACCCTTTCTTTATTTAAATTACTTTAGAAGGGCCTTTCGCATATGGCGAGTACAAAGCCTACCTCAAACGCCCTTATCAGGCAACACAGGAAGGGTGTTCAGAGTTCTTCTGCGATGCCGGCCACGGTGGGAGAGACAGCGGAGACTAGCCACTGATTGGTGTGCTTTGACTGCTAAACGGTCTCCGCTCGGTCTGCCTTGAGATTGGACGTATCCTGCGCAGTTGCCTGCGGGGGCCTCAGTTTTACTTCTGGACAGCGAAGGAAACACTTACCCCATCAGCTTCAAGAAGGTGAGAAGAGGCGTGGCGAGGCTAGCCTGCCAGACGAAACAAGCGCTGCCACCTACCAGAGGAAGCACTTGCTGCTAGGGGATGCGACTACCGCAAACCGACAGTTTCAATGCCAGAGAAACTACAGTAATGTACTCCCGAGTACACACGCTCTTCCAGAGCCAGCATAGTACCAGCACTTAGACTGTGAGAGCTGCAAAGGGCAACAGCAAAAGGATGAATGCAGCCTACAACAGAAAGAGGGAGGCTGGTGATGGGCAACAACCGAATGACAGAGTGAGTGGGTGGGTGGGTGGGTGCGGTTAAGCAACACCAGGGCACTACAGGAGTAAGGGCTAGTGGGGGTAGGCAACACTAAAGAGGGAGGGAAGGATAGAGGGGGGGGGGGGGGGGAGAGAAATACACAACATGATGGAGCCAGCTGAATAAGACTCCGATAGGGTTGAAACAGGAAGAAAAAAAAGTAGCGCCTAAAAGAAAATGCATTGGCAAAGTCAAAAGGTTTCGCTTATGCAAGATCTATTGCCTTTGTCAGTGTTTTTAGCAATTAGGCCTCACCTTTGGGACCTTTAAAGTTTGCCAATATTCTGCGTCGACTAGTGACCTTTTACCTCTGGGAGTGCTTTCTTTGTTGGGAATGTTTTTTTGTTTGGAGAGAGACATTACATGAAGACAGCAATTTCCTAAAAGCTAAAATAAAAGTGGGTGGAAACAAAATTTGAATGGCATTGTAGCATTTCAAAGGATGAAGCAGACTGACTCAAAGCCCCTATAAAGTAAGCATGTGTAATACATACATATTAATTAAGAACAAAAGGTATTGGCAACACCAGACCTAAAAAAGAACCCTTCAAGCCTCTAAGGTTTTGGTAAGCACAGTAGGTTTTTTGCGATACATAAAATTACAGCAAGCAGCCTATTTGTGGTGTGGGAATGGAGGAAAGAAGGAGGTGCAACTTAATGCATTTACGCACGTTAACTAACTATTTTAATGGGTGGACTGCACTGTACAAAAGAAAAGTACATAAAATGCATATGTCGAACAGATCTTAATCTGTGCAGGTGGTGGGCACGGAATTCGTTTTTTTTTTTAAAAAACAACTTATTTTTCATCATCAATAGACTTTGATAGAGTGTGCTAGAGTCAGCAGGACAGAAGGAGGAAAGAAACAGCAAAACATAGGATCACAGTGACAAAGAGAGAGAGCAGGGAAGAAAGAGAACCTGCTAGAGTGAGGTAAAGACAGAGCAGAAGGTGAGTTGGGGAAGACAGGCACGAGGAGGAATCGAAACCAGGCAGCCTGGTGTTCAGAAACTCCAGCATTAGAAGGTAGGCTCTTGAGAAAATCTTGTGAGTGACCTAACTTCCATTACCGCTATGATTTTGAGGAACTACTGGAAGCTTTGCCGAGTTACACCCAACCTACACCCTTTGATGTACAAACTTTACTTTGTGTATTGTATGTACACCATGAGCACAGTTAGTCTGTGCTGTGACACCGCCCTCATGCTGGACCATTTGTTCATTCCCGTATGTATTCATGTATGTGTAATATGGTACAGGACTGGGGCAGTTCCATCATTTGCCCAGGGCCACGTATACATTGAAATAAGGGGGCAATTGCTTCACATTCTGCCAACGAGATAAGTACATCTCAGTAACGCATCTCACATAAGAGAACGTCAAGTAAACATATAGGCAATTATTTGCATCCCTGATTGCCTATCTATGGCGAAACAGATTCCTGATTCAACACGAAGAGCGAGCCTGTTGTTGTTATTGCTAGATGTTAAAATATCTTTGGTATATGTATACATTTACAAGACTGACTTCATGGGTCAACCGTACTCAAATGTCAAAATGCACAACTTCTAGTCTCTGTATGTTGTTATTAGGCCTGAGGGATGTACACAGACCCAACTACAAGCTGCAAGCATGCCTGGAGACCCGCAGTCAAGACTGAATGCACATCACATACTCCACCTGCAATCATCTCAACGCATGGGAAACCAAGGAGGGAGCGGGCACCATTACACAAGATCCACCATTTTCAAAGCCGTTTAAAGCGATGCTTCTCAATGAATGGAGTAAACACCCTTCTGATTCAATAGTTATCTGTTCTTGCAAAGATCTAACCTAGCACTACTCTTCACCCTCAAGCAGTTCGATGGAAAATATTTCTAGTTTAGTAGAGTGAGCAATGTAGTATCAACAATTCCTTAGGAAATTAAGATTTCAATTGTATTCGCGCCTAGGCCGGACAGCGAGAGGCTGCGGACATCTTTAGCAGTACCACAATTCACAATTCTTTGGTAGTAAGGTACACTTTTGCACAAACATTTCAGTCTCGCAGGAGATCTATATTTTTCTGTTGCTTTTCTATTTTGCCTGTCAAGTGCTCCATCTATTTCAATGGTTGAAATATCCGGAAGCACAGAGTTCATTCCCTTTCATGCTCTGCCAACAGAACTGGACTTTTTTCCAGACAAACCCAACTTGGTGCAAACTCATGCCAATCCTAGGGTGTTTCTTTTAATTAAACCCAACAATCGTTTCTCAATTGAAATCTTTAAAGTATTTCGTAAGAGTACTGGGATTCTCCCTTGATGCTAAAGGTGTGGGAAATAGTCCTCTTAAAGGGTTCGAAGTGAATTAACCTAGTAAATTAAATGTTCTGTGCGTTCCTGCATCAAGGAACATCTCCACAGTGCTGTGAAAGATTCTGCACTGGGCTGGACCCGGGGGCGTTTACACTTATTCTCCCACATCAGGCCTGCAGGACCACCAACACCGGTTGCAACCACAAGCTGGAAGCAAGCAGGAGGAGCTAGGGTAGGCTTACCAGAAGACCGGGGCTATTCCTCAGAGTCCCCTGCCACAGCGCCGTCCCACTACTGTTCACTGCCAGCAAATTCCCTACTTGGAATCACAGAACACTGCTTCTAGGGTAAGGCTAGCTGTGTGAACCTGTTGAGCCACAGCGTCTTGAAGAATTAATGATTAACTAAAGTCAAAATTTGGTATGGGACACAAAAAGTTCAGAAAATGACAAGCATTCAATGATGTAGAATATTGTAACTTTTTTTGCAGCGCAAGCAACTACAAGTAAGCAGGCTCAGCTGACTACGCTCTTCAGGCCATACAAGAGGAGGGAAATGCAAGGTATGGGGGAAAAGTAAAAGTATATGCACATCTTCAGATAATTTCTAAACCAGACCACTTAAACGTACGACTTGAAGGGAAAATAAAATAATCCCAAAAGAAAGTAATTTAACAGCATAAACATCATGGATTTTTTTTTTTACTTCCAGAGTGGCATGAAACAAAAATATTTTTTTGCAGGGGATGTTGCTGACTTAAGCAGATTCGGCAGATGGACTCACATCTGCACCTGGCGTTGTGGACCGGGGAGGAGTTCAGAGCCTAATATTTTCTTGTTGATAATGGTTCAGACTTGTCCAGGCAAAAGAGAGCTGTTGTCTTATCAGTAGCAACAACCATTACCAAAACAGACCCAAGCAAGTGATTGAACCAGAGTTGGAGTACCACACCCTGCATATCAATGAACATTTACACTAAGGGCATCACGCCAAATGGCATGGAGGTCTTACTGCAGCAGATAGGCCAAAATGCAAGACTCTGATAATCAAACATCCACTGAAGCACAGCTTTATGAATCTATTTGCATTAGATGAGTGAGAAAAACGTGCAGTTCAACACAATTTCCGAGGAGTAGCTTCATAGGTTTAAAATATAGATACTGATCCAGAGGGACATATGGTAGAAGACTGTCAGAAAAAACTTTACCTCAAATATTACTTTATATAGTGCTCATACCAGTTACAAAAAACAACAATATATCATACATTCATTAGTTCATTTTGGCAACAAATCTTATGTTGTATAAACCACCATGGTAAAAATTAATCAGCTTCACTATAAATAAAAACAAGTAAAATGTCAATTAATTATCCAGACCAACCATATCAATGAAGTGCAAACATTATACTAGCCTTGATCCCACCTCTCTGTCAACTGAGTTCATGAAATGTAAACGGGTTTTTAACTGAATTCATCAAATTGACCATGTCCTTGATCCCAACAGGCTGCTGGGCAGCCAGTCCATCCTCTGGCATAAGAGGTGCACTGTGTTCTTAATCAAGTTGGCTGTTTGACAGGAGAAGGATTTTGGAGTACAAGGTGGAGGGAGAATGAACTTTCTACGGAAGGGACCGGAGAAAGGTTGCGCCTAAAGAAAAGTCTAGCCCAGATGACATTGAGAAATGATCTGGGCTCTTTGATTTTCTCTAGTCAAAACTCTCCAACCTCCTTTAACAAACAATATCTTGCCTTATATCAGGATATGATGTATATGTCTTCAAGTAGACAGATTTGGAGTTTCCATAAGTCATTTGCTATAAACAAAAACAGTATTCTAGTTTTATGACAGGCACCAGCCGTAATTCAAACAAGCATTGGCATAGTCAATAGGTCGCGCCTTTGGGACATTACAGGCTGCAGGAACACTTTTAGAAATCATGTAAGGTCATGCAAACATGTAAATGTGTGAGGCGCTCTTCTTCTGAACACACCACTGCCTCCCAGGATCTCCAGCCCTCATTCGGTTACCCCGAAACGATCCACCCCAGTAAATGCACTCCTACCTGCCCAGCCCCACATCCAGGGGCACAGATGAGCTGCCTAAATTAAAAAGAGTCAACACAGCTGACTCGTAGATGCCTTTGTAGACCAGCACCGGGCATTGATTGGGCACGCAGGTGCGGGACACGGGTCAAAGCAGGGAGTAATTATTTCAAAAGAACTCCTCAACTGGACGCACTGATGCCAAAAGTAGTTTGTCAACACCCCCTCCACAACCTCTGCCCCCCCCCCCCCCCCATTCCCCGAACGGTAGTAAGTGCAACTATAATGTCACGCAGCTCCTAGGAAAGATCCATATACCACAGACTAGACTGTGACTGTGTGAACTTTAGCTGTAACATAGGGCAGGCAGCCGACGACGGCGCTACAACCCATATTTCATAATTTGTTATAAGCCAAACACATTGTAATTGTAGACTACAGTGATATATTATAGACAATCCATGGCACAGCAGGCACACTTACTTTGTGAGCCAAGCACAGTGGCAATTCAGTTATGGGCCGCCTCGTGGTCGCAATGACTCCCGCAAAAAAACGAGCTGCAGCTGCTCGAGCTGCAGTCTTCTTATTTAGTGGTGTTCTGGGATCCAAAGTAGCCGCCATGGTCCTTGCGCTTGGGTCCGTCCTGACACGCGACTCAACATGGATTTTAAAAGCTTTTTTTACCGGGCGGCGATGCGATGATGATTTCAATCTTATCGTGATCTGCAACCAACCCGCTCACACCGACACGTGACGCAGCAGACCTCAGCCTAATAAAATCTGTATGTAACAACTCTATCCAGTGACAAATAACCTGACTGACGTCATGCCAGTAGCTATTGGGCACGGCACTGCCGCTCCTCACATCAGTGAATAAAAAAGCAGCGGTGCAGTGTCGGGACTCCAGAATAATATTGTTGCATTTTAGCTAGCAGCTCAGCCAGCCCCCATAAGCCTGCCGGGAGCAGCACACACGTCAGAGCACATTGCCACTCCACCAGATAAAGTATGCCAGCCTTCTGAATTAACAGCGCTACCACGCCATGCCTATTATGCATCCACAATATAATGTCATTTTGGGACCTTATGTGCTTAGCCAGAACTTTGGGCGGGGTGTGAAGTGATTGAATCGGATGAGATCACACGGTGAGTCGGCAAAGTCAGAGCTGGGCTTCTGGAGGAGGTGGATTCAGCTCTGTACCTTCAAAACATTAGAAGGATCCCAGTAGGTAAATTTAGTCCTTTTTAATTCTTCTAGGATTGCTAGATTAGTTGTGTAGCTAAGACTTATTGCGAAGACTGAAATAGATTCCCAACGAACCGGCAAAAGCTAGAAGACAAAACAAGCCCGGAAGTGGTGCCCGTGCGAGCGCGCTTGTGCCCGCCGCTGCAGGAGAAGACCGCCATCTGTTTCCAATTAACGGGCGCGATAATTGGAAACAGATGGCGCTAATGCTCGCTCCCGAACGCGCTAGGCCACAGAACAGAGAAGGCTGGACATGCACCCGCCTTGGGCCAATTGCATGCTGTCTTTCTTAGAAAGACAGCACGCAAAGCCCAATAGCAAGTGATTTAAAAAAAGCACACGCACAAGCATGTGTTTGGAATTTAAAAGCCCTTACTAAACGTCTAGCAGGGCAAAGCACACGCGCTGGCTCAGGCGAGACCTAAAAACAGACACCTTTTTCAAGCTCATGAGCTGAGCTAATTAGGATGGCAAATACTATCTGTTAAACTAGAAATGCTTCCTATAAACAGGCACCAGTACAGCAGTACGGTCACGTGGTCAGAATACGCCCGGTTAGAAACGCTGCCATTTTACATACTCACATTTCTTAGGTTGCCTTTTCATTTATACACAGTGACTTTTGAACCATGCAGGATAACATTCTCTTAATTTGCACTGCTTACATTTCAGCTTCGTAGGCACACTATCGCAATACATTGAAAATTCCGTACAAGAAATAAAGTTCACTGCGCAAATCTTATTTAGGTTATTGTCCGAAAGGAGACAATGCTATCCAACTCGAATAAACAATTACGTCCAGACAGGGGTTGCGACATGGCCACATGGGTTTGATTATAAATACACAACCACTCCCATGTTTAGGCAGAGGAGCACTCAGCTGACACTGTGGGGTTACCAAAAAGTCGGAATTCCAGCTCAGCAGACTCCTGTGCACCAACATGAGGGATTTCCAGCTCTACATCAAGATGTAGAGCCTGATAACACTTACCCGCAGGTAATTGGGAGGTAGACCACCCAGTAGGGATTTGGCAGCTGACCCACCCTAGACAAGACTGGGTTAGAGAGTGCTTGTTAGGAGTACACATATACACAATACTTATATGCCTGCATATATTCACTGTCTTAGCACAAAGGTGGAAATGTTTATCCTTTTCACGGTTATCGTGATGCTAATTATGCAAATCTGTTTCATTCTACTCATAATCGCAGCGCATGTATTTTATGCAAGAATCACAATGCTACAATAAATATTGGAAAGCCTTGCTAAGTATTTCTTGTTTACTTCTTTGGGTATGCATGAGAATCCAAACGAAAAGATTCTAGATCAGTTAACACAATTTCCTTGGGGGCTCAGGGTGGTCATGTTCTAGGGTTGCACACAAATGTGTTGCCCTGTTAAGTTAAGGGTACAGATGGTGCACTGTGGCTAGCATGGACATAGGCCAAACATAACCTGAGGGCGTGCACAGAACCAGTCTGGCACAATGCTAGGGTTTATGTTGTTCAACAAACGCACAGTCTTACCAAAGGAGCCACAAGTCGTACAACTGTACAGCTCTAGAGTTTGTCAAGTCATTCTAAACATATATTAAGGATTTTTTTCTTTTTTTTCTTTTTTTATTTTTAAAATCGGTGGCATGTATACGAATACATTTTAAGTGCATATGGTGAAAGCAAATTGGACTGTAGTGAAAATAGAGTTGTTTTATGTTGAGATTATCTTGCTGATACCAGTAGCAGAACTGGAAATTTACTCAGTGCTTTGGACACACAAGCTGATCTGTCAGCAGAGTGTAGAGCAACCTTAAATCAGTTCATCTTGCTGACACATATGGAGTTCAGTGAGCTAAAGTTCATGGAGGAATGCTACATATTGACACATTGAAAAGACCCTGAATAATCTTAACTCATTAGCCGTTTAGCTATACTCACAATTTGATCTGTAGGTAAGGGGTAAGAATGGGAAACAGCTATTAAAACGCGGCTGTTAATACGCATTACATTTACAACACCACTACTTTTACTATGCATAGCCTTTACCACGCATGATTTTACAACAAGTATGCCTTACTATGCATGCCTTTCCTACGATTTTCGTTGTAAAAGCGGTAAAGGCACATGTGAGTAAAGGTAGTCAGCGCTCTAGACTCGGCACAGAACTGCCTTATTAGTGAATGGTTGTGGGGTGGGGGGGGAGGGGGGAGAACATGTCTGAGGTAAAAATCGTGGGGACATCAAAGGGATCGGGACGTGGCTTGGTGAGTAGTTTTCAGGGCTGGGGGCCAGGTTTTAGGGCTCAGTGCAGGTGAGTTTTCTGGTCAGGGCTGGGGTAGTTTTCATGGCTGGGTTTTAGGGCTCAGGGTGGGATGGATTTCAGGGCTTGGGGGGAGGGAAGAAGTGGTGTAAATGGCTAAGGGGTAGGGAAGAGGCTTTGGATCTGGAGGATGGGGAGGGGCTACAGCGGGTGCCAGTCTTAGCGTTCATGGCTGGGTTTGGGGCATTTTTAGGGCACAGGGCGTGGTGGGAGCGGGCGGTTACAATGCGGGTACCCTTACCACACGTAACCTTCACCATGCATATGCTTTTACCATTCATGCCTTTACAACAAAATGTATTGTAAATGCATGCGTGGTAAAGGCAAACTGGTAACATCCTGCATGGAAAAGGTAACGCGTGGTATCTGTACTGCGTAGTAACCGTCACGTTGTAAAGGCATACGTGGTAGTCGCATGCGTGGTTCCAACATACAACCGGTAATAACACCAGAGCTTTTTGTGGCAAGACATGGATCCTCCGGAGGCATTCGGATGGGAAGCAGATGCTAGAGAGAAATTGCCTGAAAATAGAGGTTTCAGCTTTTATCTAAATAAGTAGTTTCAGGCACAGAGTGTCAATCTGGCAGAGTAACAGCATCTTTCAGAGTTTGGGATCACTTGACAATGATTCAGCATCTATTGCTTTTCCGACTTACAAATTATAAGGCACTGAAGATGTTTTCTTCTAAGACAGTGGACCCCAGCCACTGGAGATGGAAGGAGACTGGCCTGGCAGTTAAGGTTGGACTGTTCCTATTGGAGCAAAACCAAGATCGATTTGCATATGACTTTTCTCTGTCGCGAGTGGCATTGTGGGTAAAAAACACAGGTCTGGAATGTAAAACCGAGCAATTGTCAGTGGATGAGATTAAATCAAGTATTCCTTCCATCACGGTGTTGTTTGGGCGCAGCAACAAGGAATAGATTCTTTTTTTTAAAGGTCCATACAATTTCCTAAATTCAAGTACTTTATTATCAATGTTACATTCCAGGGTTCCAATCTGATCTGAACAGCAAAGTGGTAAAGTGGCACATTTGTTGCACCATTCTTTACTAAGAAGCAGAGATTTTAGTAAAATTGTATGTGTCCAATTCAACTGATTTTGGCACACATGCAGATCCAGAGTGTCTTGCAGTATACAAGGATCCATGCAGGTATCAGATGCACAGAAGTATTTTGAGGTTAAGCTTCAGTTGCAATGAAGCACTGTCCATGTGAGGGGAACGGGGTACAATCAGTATGTTTTAGTGGCAACCTTTATGAATGAATGTTAGAAGACTGGAAAGGAGGCAAACATACAGGTGCCACTGGGGGATGAAACACTGCCCTGGATTTCGAACTTCTGGATGGTATGTCGAGCAGGTGGATTTTGATCCGAGCATCCAACTTAGCTTGCAGGTCAGAGAAGACAAGTACATTCCTGAGTTTGTCCTTGCTCTGTTGCCTTTAAAAGGGCACGGTAGGGTAGCGGAGGGCCTTGGCTTGTTTACTAAAACATGGCCAACTAGTGTAGCTAAGCCCCACAATCGGAGTCTTCAGAACCATTTTCAGAGGAGCAAACAATACCTAAGAAAGCCATCCTGCTATAATGAATGCCAATTTAAAAACTCTTTAAGTCACTATGCATTTACATGTCATGCATCTAAAAATCGCTCGGTACAACTACGTATCCCATTTACAGGCAATCCCAAATGTATCCACACATGGGTACTGAGGCTCACTAGTATATAAAATGTTTTCGTTTCTGATCATAAGATTTTGCCAAGTGAGAAAGACTGGTTTTGAAAGCTGTCCTTTCCTTCCACAGTGTATCATTTTTATTTATGCCACATACAATGCCCAATAAAATCAATAAATCTAATTGGTCAATAAATAATTGTAGAAGGATGAATAGATTTTCATAATCCATCTTGTTAGCAAAATTAATGCCTGGTGCTTCCCCCGCACTTGGTGAGGCAGACAAGTTGTGAAATTCACGCCCTAGTTTCAAAGTAACTCTTTTTCAGTTTCTTGTTACTTCGCAGAAAAAGCTATAGTGATATCTGCGTCTGCCTGAAATTATAAAGTGTAACCTGTATTGGGTTTGAAATTGGTTTAATCTAATCTTATGGCAATCTTGAAACCCTAATCGAAAAAAATGCAACAACTTTCACTGGCATCTATCTACATGCCTGTTCGATCTAAACCTTCATACATTCTACAAAAACTATTCATAGCTTGAGTAACACTTGAAGCCAATTTTTGTTCCTTAATGTTCTGCCAGGCTTTCTATTCTCAAATGCTCAGCTACTAATTTATAGTGAAGGTCTTCAATTAACTTCCATTCAGAACACTTAAAAGTACAGTTTACAAAAAATAATATCTGGCACAAGCTTTGAAGTGAAATCATACCTACCAGCACTGTGAAGCCTTTCCACTCTACCCCTTCAAGGTGAAATCTGCAGTCCAACCTAACTTCAAGAACTGATACATAGGATAAACTGCTCTACCTTTAAAGGGCAAAAACAAAAACTGACAGGACCCAAACGTACCCTGTAAATGCCCCACATATGATTTCTACACACCAGTATTAGACAAAAAGTGTGCTTTGTGCTTGCAGTTAAGTAGCAGCTCTCGCCCAACCACTCAGACTCCACTACAGTCAACTGAGCGATGCCACCTCATCCCTACAGTTCACAGCATTCATGGACAACGCGCCTCCCACCGGGCACCCCATAGTCCTCTTGGTCAATCAGTGCGTTATATCGGATTATTGCAGTGGGGTTCAGACAGTTCTGGCATTTTCTACCCACTCCATGCAAGACATTAGTGCCTTTCAGGACTGTCGAGTAGTCCAGAAAATTGTAACTGCTCCAACTATTCTGATGAGGCACTACACAGCCAAAGCAAATGAACTAAACCAGACTAGTTCTGGCCAGTTATAAGACCGTCTATAGACGGTGCTATAAGGCAGGGGCTAGGGCAACCTGCACCTTCTTTTACTGTTTCACAATCCAATGACGTGTGGGCAGCATAAACACAGTGTTCCTGAATAGCAGATTTTTAACACTGTTTGGGGGATAGGTGGAGAAGTGTCTTATTGCGATATTTTTACTAAAGAAGGCAACCCCAGAAGCCAACATTACGAACTGTACAAATGTCCCTCATTCTCCTTGTTCCATCACCCTAGTTGGTGTTCCTCCTCAATAAGATCCTCTTCGCCGTCCTGACACAATCTCTTTAGACTGCCCAATCTCATTCAAATACTTGACTTTTTACCTTGGTCTACAGACTCCTTGAACACATATTCCATGTGCACCCCTTACACAGTCAATAAGCTATAGCCTACTCTTAACACACTGTCCAGTAAAAACCCACTCCTCCCCATCTGCTCAACTTGAAGCTGCTGTGTGTCAATGTTAGCAGTCAGGTTGAACTCCCACAACTTACAAATACCCACTCCATCTCGTTGTTGAACTTTTCATATCATGTCAATTTTCTGACATTCAATGACCACCTTCTCATGCAAAACAAGTTTTTTTGTCCATGAGAAACCTATCTTTTTCCTCATCAGCACAAGGAAATTCACTAAAATCTTTGCCTCCTTATCTGGACTGTGCCCACTAATAAATCTCATCCTATGATATGACATTCCCTGTGTTGCTGTAGATTGGACCTTCAATGTATTGGTTATGAGATGAGAACTCAGCCAGACCTCTTCCACTTTAAACAGTGAAAATCACACAGTCCAAGGCCAGGTTTAGTGCTGGTGGCACCCTGTGTGACATCCTTTTTAGGGCCCAAACCCTCCAAATGACCTCAATGGATTCCCTCATTACAACCCTCCAACTGCGTCCCTCCTCTCTCCAGAGCCCCTCTCACATGCATTTCATGTTTCCTAGCACTACTCATGCCAGTGTAGGGTGTCAGAAGAACACTTTATATCATATACAGCGACAATAAATCATAAGTGTGTAAAAATCAGACTACAGGGAATGTTACATAAAACAATGAGGATTACAAAGTGTCGGAATCACACCATTCATACTAGTAGGCAGCGCATTTTAAGAGTGTTTTGTCTAGAGAAGCACAAACTCAGAGTTTAAAAAGTTCCAAGGTCGCTGCAGTTGGCCTTAGTCATAAGAATGCATTTCTACCCAAATGAACCCTTTTAGGCAACATTAGGATAATGAAAGGCTGGAGAAAACACATAACGTTCTAGCATACCATGCAGTTTACATAAAGCTCTTGGATGACAGTTCATACGTCACTGTGTTTTATTAGGTTTGCAGAAGGCATATTAACCCTATGCTCTATTTATAAGTCTAAACTGCCACTAGACAAAACTCTGATCTCTCTCCAGAAGGAACAATCTCCAGAGAAAACATTTGTATTGTTGCCTGAAAACTGCTGGACACACAAGGCACTCTGCAGCAGATGTTTTTAAACCCATGAGTTATTTCTTAACTTAGCACCCCTAAGTTCAGCACCAGGCGCGGCAGCACCGGTCGCATCACCCTATAGCAGGCCCTGATACAGCCTTAAGATATACCAGGCATACAAACATTCCCTCTCCACCCTGAACTATCCCCATGACCTTGCCCAGCTCTCCTACTTTCAGGTAATCACCTCTCTCCACGGACCCTCTAATAAGGACTTAACTGCACCCCACTCATACCTCCACCCCCCACCCACTATGTGTATATTATATGATGTAAAAATATGAAGAAGAAATAAGATGGAAAAAATAAGAGTGGGGAGTATTTTTATGTGGAAAGACGACAAAAAAAAAAAAAGACCTGCAGAGTGGGCAAATTATTATTTACTCTGGCGGTATGGTTAAAAAGTGGGAAAAGAAAGTCGCTAACTATGTATCTGCCTTTCTAAGGGTCAACATGTTTCAAGCCGTTCCCCATGGCTTTTCTTACCACCCCACTCCTATTTTTTCATCATATTTTTCCATCATATAATATACATCTATAAGGGCTCCCATGTAATTCATAGGTCGCAGCACGTCGCGTTCTGCAGCGGGACGGGATGGGCCCCGATGATGAAGCATGCCACCAATAGGCAACCCTGGTGGGTGAGGGTTATATAAGAGAACATTTTGATCTATTCACCTTGTGGTGGGTTAGCTCTTTTTGGCTCTTTTTGTTTTTGGTATTGCTCAACCCTACCAAAGACAAAATATCACACAGCTTGCCTTAGCCACTGTACAGAAAACATACCATCTGTGGCACGATTATCTTTTAAACTTTGGCCCACAACAGAAAGGCACACACTGAAATGTTTCTCTCCTGCTCAACTTCTACAATCTGCCTAAAATACATATAAATTGCTGCACCTAACACCTTACGCACCACTATTATCGATAACCTAGTCCTTAGTGAATGAGGTGCATTCTTGTAATCCTGGCAGGCAATCAAAAAGGCGCTCAGTTGTGAAACATGCACCTTAACATCACCCGTCCCGCCTCTCCACATCAACACCAGGTCCCTACTAAGGTTTTGCAGTCTATTTGCCACGCCATTACAACATTAGCGTTTTATTTCCACTAATGTAGACTATAGAGCGTGCTTGTCAATGGTGGTTTGTGTATTGCAACTAACACATGTATTCCAACTGAGAGTGTATTCATTCTGCTGCCTGAATATTGCCTTTCTAACTGCAGTTTCACCTCAACGCCAGTCTAAGAATGAAGCACTGTGATCTATGAGACCCACAAAGGTATTTACTGTATCCACTTGGAAATCTTGGAGTAGTTCCCAGAATCTGCAACGGGAATGTAAACAGAGCATGGGAATAACGGCTCTGATAACATGTTCCAAAATAATCAAAGAATTATTTACTTGGCTGAGTAAAAAAATGTGCAGAACATACTCTAATGTGCCACATAAAGATAAAGTCTGGAAGAGAAAGAGTGCGCCGGCTACAGGATTATGAACTCTTACAAATAACAGGCCGGCATGTCAAATTATTCTCCTGAGAACCTCAAGGCACCTCTTTCCAAGGCAGCAGAAATGTCAGTAGCAAAGCAACTCGGACCCTCTAAGTCTAGAAAGGAATAACCAGGCGCATTATTAAGGAAATTCAGAAAATAGTACAAGTTGTACATTAGTGACCTCCTTGCTTGAATTATTCATATTAACACATGCCTTACAACATGTCGGCTGTGGTTTAAACCCTCTGGGGCGGTTTCAGAGATTGCACTTTCCTGTGTGTTAGACAATGTGGTGCATACCTCATATTTACAGCAATGGAAAGTATTATACTGAGCTGTCATCAATAACAAGCTACCCCTATTAATGAACCTCACAAGATAACGGACAACACGCTGTGTACTTGGTTGAGTTTACACTCTAACACAGTTGTCCAGGTTTCTGTGGACACGGTAAGACAACAATGCCATGTTGCCGTTCTTTGGGGGGGTGGGGGGGGGGGGGGGGGGAGGGGATGTGGAAACCTGTAATTCAGTGATGTGACCGAGTGCTGATCTCTCAGAACACTTGCTTGAGAGGAAACCAGAGGTGCAATTCTAATAACTACAAGTCAAGTCAAAAGCCAAACCGCTTTAGTTAAACACTTTAACAACACGTCCTAGTGGAGTGCAGACCGGAGGCATTACAAAGTTCCACCAATTCATCAACCCCGTACATCAGAGCTGACAAACGCTGCTTTCCAGGAGATTCTTGTTATTTGTACATGTGAAAGTGTCGTTTCGCGCTGTATCGCTAAAGAGCGCGCGTTCCTGCAATCCAGATTGCAGAACATGGCTCCAGTTGCCCTCTTTAGTCTCAAATATCTCTTTAAAGGAAACAAATATCTCGGGACTCTTCTAAGCATTTGAAAGTCCAAAGTGCGCCGCGGAAAAACTGAAGGGTGTAACAATGCACCACTCCCATAAGGACAAGAGATGCAAGTAAAATTGAAGGTCTTAGTCATTTACAAGTAGGTATTATTCATAACACTTCTAACATCCTAGCACCACTGGATTCAAGTTCTCAAAATCATCCCGTTACTGAAGCTTTTCATTCAAGATAAAATGGTCTCAGATTTGTAAACCACAGCGCTAGTTCTTCCAAACAAATATATTCAGAGTAACTGTGCCCCTGGTGGAGGGGCGCCCTGCTCTTTCTCCGCGGGTATGAAGGGGCGGTGTAGGATGCTGAGGCTTGATGCTGTACGAGGAGGGCAGTGCTCATCCCTGAATGGCATATAGGACCCGCTGACAGTCACAGAATAAGGACAAAAGAAACACAGGGTATTTTTCCTAAAAGAGGAGGGCAGAGACAAGTACTACTTCCTCCTCAATAAGCCAATGGGGGCGATGTATTTTACATAGGTTACTGGAGTTAAGGTGTAAAACAATATACATAAAATGTAGACTCAATGTGAAGAAGATCGGCATCGACCAGAAAGCTTATGGATCCTGCTTGAGGCTCCACATCTCTGAAAGAGCCAAGTGAGAGCTTAATAGCTGGAGTACATTTTTGCTCTGGCATGGAGGCAGGAAACCACGACGTGGGTGGGAGCAGGGAAGCTTGAATAGCTCAAATGGACTGAACATTATTCGAATAACGGAGCTGGTTTGTAAATCAGTTGAATAACTTTTATTTGTCTATATAAATCAGCAAAACACTCATTTATTTGGCCAAATCATACCACTCAGTAACAGAAGTACTGTAGGTCTAACCCTTTCTGCAGGGTCATCACCAATTTGTTTTGCCTTCACCCTCCTGTCTTCTGAACCTGGTTTTGTTGCCCTTTAGGACTCTGTGCGCTTTACCACAGCTAACCAGTGCTAAAGAGCTTGGGCTCTCTCCTTTAAACATGGCAGGTTGGCTTATACCCAACTGGCATATTTAATTTATTTGGAAGTCCCTAGTAAAGTGGTACTGCATGTACGCTGTACCTGTAAATTAAATGCTACTAGAGGGCCAGCAGCCCTTATTGTGCAACCCACTTTATTGGCCCTGCAAACATACACAAGGCCTGCCATTGCAGGCTGAGTGTGCTGTTTTAAACTGCCATTTCCACATGGCAAAATAAACCTTTCGCCGGGCCCAAACCTTCCCTTTTAGGTCGAGCCTGGGCAGCGCATTTGCTTCTCTGCGACGCATGCTGTATTGAGGTAGGGACTTTAAGCTCCGCCCACCCTCCGCCCATATTTTTCATTGGCTTGTGTCATTGTCCACTGTAAACTGTGGCTTTTCATTGGGCAAAAGGCTTAGTAGTTCCTCCTTAGTACGGTCTCGTCTCATTTTGTAACCTCCCATGGCGGCCCCCCCTGTTACTCAGTAGGCTTTAATTGCAGCCTCCAAGAGCTATTTTCTCAAATAGCTTTGTCCTGCCTGCTGTTGCAGACAGGACACCCTCTCTCCTAACGATTAAATATAAATAAATTATACCATGCATTTGCAATGCAATAGGTCTTGCATTCGCAAGAGTTTAAGCTATTAGCATCGTAAATGACAGTGTCTTTTATTTATCTGTTTTAAAAACACATAAATAAAAGGCAGTCATTTATAATGCCAATACCTCAAACTCTCATAAATGCGAGACCCATTGCATTGCAAATGCTCGTTTATACTTACAAGTCATCCCTAGGGTAGAGGCCCTGAACAGCCCAGAGGACCGATTATTTTAAAAGTTGGATATGTACTATGTCTTAAATTCGCTTTTCACTACTGCAAGGCCTACCTCGCTAATAGGATAAGATTGGATTTACCATATTACATTTAGGAAGCTGTAACCTCCAATTGGGAGCAGTCGAGTTTGGGGTCTAAAGAATTGTCTTGGGTGCCATTTTAATTGGGTGACTAGGTCACGATGTAAGTGCCATTTTGTGCAATACGGCCACAAACAAACCAGTGTAAAAACCTATAGAAGGCACGCAAATATACTGTCATGTTGGAAACTTCACACACTTTTAAAAGAAGACATTCTTATTTTTCCTAAAACAGGAAGATACACAAATAGTAAACATAACCTAGCATCTATGTATACCTATACTTATCTTTGTTTCCTTTGTTGTGCATATAAATTAAGGATGCATACAACCGCCATAAATTTACGTAGTACATAGTTAGCTTGTTGCGTCTGAAATGTATTTGCTCACACTTGCAATTTAACCAGCTGTGCATGAAACAAACATATGTCCCTTCGGGGTGTTCAGATTCCCAAAAGTGCCTCCCACTGTGAACTGTCTGAGGCGTCTTGACACTGGCTGACATACTGACAACCCACCAACCACAGCTACTCCAGTCTATGTCAGACCAGTCGTGACTTGACTTTCAACTAGCTGAAGCAAGTTGACATTCTTAATCATAAAGAATTAACTTAATTTTGGAAAGTGACACGTGTTTCTAAAGCTGGGTTAAGTCCTTGAGCTGAACATAGCATACTATGAGCACAACTGTGGGTCATCAACAACGCAGTCTTTAGTGACGTGTGTTACTGTGTACGGGACATCCAATGATTACTATCACATGACCGTAAGGATTAAAAGATTACCAACAGGAGGTGACCGGATCATAAGAAATCTTAAAATTAACAAATGACTCAACACAGCTGTCCATTCAGCACAAAACTATTCATTCACTGCTACAATAAATCACTCGGTCCGTGTACTTCAGTCTGCAACAAAAAGGACAGGAAGGAAAAATCATGGTTTCACTTTTTCATAGACGCGTATTCTTTCCAACTTGCTATTAAAGGAGAACATGATGAAATATTTACCTTAAAATGCAATGTTTGCAATAACAGAAAAAAAGGATCAATAATAATTTTAAAACTAGCAAGGCACAAGGAAACGAAAATGTAAACTACAACAAACACATATTCATATAAAAAGAACACCCTTGTGTTAAAACTGTGCAAATAGTTTCTTGGGTAGTACAGCAATGCTAATTACTATAATAAAGGGAACTAAATGCATTTTTTTTTCTTTTGGAAGGTATGTGTAATCACTAGTAGAGGTTACTATTTTACTTTTTCCCAGATAAAGAGGAGTTTGCACAGATTAATAAAAAGGTTTAGCATAGAGACCTTGGGCATGACATGGAGGCTACTGCGTGGAAATGCAGAGACCGGGTGTCCCGGAAGGTGTAAGAATCCAGAGGAAGGTGAAGTCATCTACAGTGGGTTTGGTAAAGGTGCGATTGGCTGGTGGTGGTTTGAATCATCTTCCGATAAGGGAGGAGGAAGAGCAAAAGAGCGGTTGATGAGCTGCAATGGGTGACTGACCAGAGTGCCGAGGGTGTGAGATGTGACACGGGTTTGCTAGCAGCTTTGCGGAGAGGAAACCGATTTGTCGGCTAACCGCTGGTGTCTCTGCTGACACTTGCCCAAAATGTCACTGCCTTTCGTGTTCTGCAAAACATCTCTATTTTCTGTCAGGACCCAAGTCCGATGAACCTTGATTCCTCTTTTCTTTCCCCAGCTCATGCTGCTCCCTTCCAAGAGCAGGACATGATGGAGGTGAGGCTCCTCAAAACGAGCAACTATCGGCTGGTGCTGCATCCTGGACCAATGCTGTACTGCTCTGCAGCTCTCCAACTTTCCTGATGAGGGAGGCATCGTCCTTTTTAACCCACTGGGCGCGGAAGAGGTTGGTGATTCCCTTTTGGATTAGTCCAGCCTGAGAGTCATGTTAGTTTTATCCCTATGACCTAGTGTATGGTCATGCTCACTTATTTAGTTGATAGGGGGATAGAGAGCAAGCAAAGAGATACGGGCACTGCATTCAGGACTGGACTGAGGATAAGGAAAAGCAAGATATTTCCAGCTGAAATGCTAAAATATGGACTAGTTTTGTTGCTGCAGAAGTATATTGCTCTGGGGTACAATGGCTAACAGTAAGGCAACATGTGTTCCATTTGTCAATATTTGATTGAGAAAGGATCTCCACCCCAAACACCTCTACAGAGGAGTTATAGTTACTCTATTTAATTGGTTACTGCAATACAGGGCTGGCGTTACACAATTTTCCAGGGCTGCTTTTGGTTCACAGTTCTGCTCGGATTAGATTTGTTGGCGTCCCACGTGTGTGGAGTGGTGTATAAATCATTAAGCTCAAGGTTTTGAACCATGGAAACCCATTTGTGGCATCTTTAATTTTCTAGTGAGCGTCTTTCATGGCACACTCCAGTATCTACGGAGTGCCGGAGGCAATGGAGCCTTTTTCAGCCTCAAGGCTGGACACCACTCGTGCTGACTAATATTGTACCTATTCGCCCGCATTCCATCTCTCCTGTGAATCAGGAAGTCACACATCAATTATTAAAGGATTCTATTTATTAATCCTGGAATGAATACAATTGGTAGAACTCGAAATCTAATGAGCAGACAAACTACTAGGCCGAAAATTTCAATTTAACAGGTATCAACGACTTGGCAACTTAAAATTTAAAAACGGCCCGCCAGGCCCTATTGTCGCTGCCATCTCACATTCAGAGTTTTACCTTCACTGTGGCAGCCTCATAGATAGTCGGCGATGTAGAGAGGATTCTTGCCCTGCATCTCTTAAAGATACCTTATATTTTTTTTTTTCTGTGAGCCATGTAATGCCCCAAAGCTGGAATCCCAAAAGGCCCCAGTTTTTCTTGCCCACTAAATCCAGTGCTGGCCCTTCCAGCGAGCCTGAGGTAATGTAAAGCAAGACTACGTGTATAAGCACTGGAGTGCAAATGACATTACATCAGCTGATCCATCCACTTCAACACAAATCATATTGCAAAGGTTTGGAGGATGCCACCAGTGTTTTGTTTTTATTTTAATAAATACGCAGACGGCAATAGTGAGAGATCATCCATAATTTACAAATCTGTTACATGTTGTTTTGCATTTATGAAATCCCTCAAATCTAAAAGGTTTGCCTTTGTAGTGTTAGAGTCAAAGGCTGCCATGTAGAAAACAAGGACTTGTATAGTATTTCCAAGAAAATATGCTCTGCAATGCTAAAACGAGCTCAAGTGAATACATTACCTTGCTGTCCAGTTTTTTCATTGTAACCAAATCCAGGGATTTGAGCGAGTGTCCAGTTGGCGTGATAAAGTAAAGGCAGACATGGATCCGTGAGTCGTGGTAGTTGAAAAGTGAACGCCTAATTTTTAATTCTTCTTGAAGATAATTTTCAAACTGCGTGTCGATGTAATCCACAACTGGTCTGTAACTGAAAAGAAAGTGTGGATGTTAACTTCAGTTATATTTGCAAAAGTTATTGTAGTTTCATGATGTTCTCCCTCCACCCACAAATCAGCAATGAGCAGGACAAACCCTTCTTAAATGACCCTCAGCCTCGCATGTGCATAGTTGGTCATGTTGCCACAAACCTTTTGTTTGCTGTACTGTAAGTTCGAAAAACCCTTTGAGGTATATATCTCAATTTGAGACTGAACACGGTTGCAAAAACCCTCACTTTCCCACGCTTACTCAAAGTATATGCACTTTCCATTTCACTGATAGGTTATCTAAGAAACCAAAACAAATATTAAAGTTGCAATAGGTGTAACAAAGAATGATTATGACCCACATGCGGGCTACTCCTAAGGACATATTTTTCAAATTCCTGTTTTCTGCATGCTGGTGCATACACTGTTTCCCTCTCACATACTATCTCATTCTCCTTCTCCTCTGACATCTCTACAACGACCTGACCAAATTCTTCAAGATTTTCCATGCAGTTTATATTGGATTTGAGAAGATGGAATATGTTGCTCTGAATGGGAACCTTTGCACCTGCAGTAAGCTCCTTAAATTTGGGCCGAGAGAGACAATTTTATGCTCCATGAATATCTTTAAAGGGCCATCTCTAAAAAAAAAACACAGTACGAAGACTCTCAACCCCCGCTTATTAGTCTTCTTCCTACAACATCAGATAAAGGATAAGGTTGTTGGAGAAATAAAAAGATAAATGACTTACAGAGTTATCAATGAGCAGCACTGATGTGATGTGGTCAAATGTGTCTGGTAACAATGCAAAGGCTAAACTGGATTTTAATCTTTACAATATCCAGAGAATCTGTACTTTAGGACGTGGTGCATACCAGTAAGGACAGGAAAGTGTAAGTTTGATTTCATTTCCTTTGATTTGGTCATGCAAGTCTGTAGAAGGCCCTTATCAATTCAAAATGGAGGCTAGTTGTTCTCTCTTGATGAATTTGTTTGATGGGTGGATTTACTATTAGATCTTTAGATATGTACTTCTCTAGTGGTGGGTCCCAGACTCCATTTCCAATGCATAGAAATTGTAGTTGTGCAAGAGTTTTATTTTCAGAAAGTGGAAGGGAGTGTTGTCACCTTCTGTTTAGAATTGGATGATGGAACTATCTCTTCCTTCCACAAATGAACAGGTTATGTTGATTCAAAACAATCAGAAGAAACTTTGTTAAGGTAATTGGAGGAGAAATCAATTCTTTTGTTTCTACTATATTTATATCTACTTATTCACAGCGACTAATATAGCCTAATGGCTCTATGCTTCTGCGATGTCAATCATGTAAAGGGTCGGTTGGTACTGAAAAATGTCGGTTAAAAATCTATTGTGATAATCTGCAATGCTACCACGTCAAAGAATCAGTAGGATTCTGTGAATCTGCCTTCCATCAAATACACACAGCAAAAATACTTCCACTTTGGCAAGAAGTCAAAAGTAAAAGAAATCATGTGTCACAGCTCAATAACTGTCCACCCTACCCTTCTTCTTAGCACACTGTGTGCCAAATTTGATGAGAGGGAGACAACATAGCTATCAACTGGATGGGGAGCACAGCCTTACCTGGTCAGACCAGCCACAAAGACAATCCTACCTGACCCCTCTCCTCCCTACACGCCCATTGGAGGGATGAAAGGGAGAGTGCTGGAGATTTAAACAATCTGTTTAAAGGTTAAAAGACATGGCCACTCACAAGCCTGCATTCTGAATATCAGATTTGTCACCTTTTAGCTCGATTTCAAATGGATATTTAGTCACTGAGGTTGGGACAATCATTAAAGCCCAATAGACTTAAGGTTCCCTCCCAGGGGAAATATGTCCATGCGACTGTTAAAATGGTGAAGGACAGGCTTAAATGGACAATTAAAAGGAATCTTGTCTGGAGAGTTTCTATTAGCTAATAAACATTGAAAACTGAGATTTTGATAGCTGAATAATTATTAAGAGGGCAGTAAAGGGGATTTATCTTCCTCCACAAGGTCCAGTGACAAACTAAACCATTCACTCTTACACAAAATCTACATCTAGTTTAGAAGCAAGAAGTGCATGCAAGCGCAAGGACAATTGCACATGTACTGGAGCCAATGAAGTGGTCACGAGTCAAAGATCCAATCTAACACCTGAGCTTCAAGTCAACATGCCACTCCATTTTTCCATGGATACCTGGTATAAGGGACCAGACAGCATGCCTACCTCCTTGTTCGGTTTCATGTGAAAGCTGTAAGCATAAACTTGAGTGTAATTAAGAGGAGGCAACAGTGGACTGACAGAAAAGATTCTAAAATGTGCTCTCCTAGGGCTCGACTGAGAAATTGGAGGGAAGCAATGAGCAGCACGCGAAGAGCTGTGTGTGGAAGTTCCTAGATGTAAATGAGCCCAACAGCAGCATGTGCCCGTCCTAGCACAACTAACAGAAGCTACCTATAGACATATAATAGTGCATGGAGGCTTCTAAAGGTACACAACAAGCTAAAGGCTGGCAGTGGTGCTATGAACAACCATAGATACCCCACATATCAGACACAGGTGACACCCTCAAAGACAATATGAGCAACTAGCCTCCTCACACCATGAGAGGGCCACCCCCTTAACCATCCTTTTTGGGGATTCCCTTTATCTAGGGTTCCTTGCCCTAGGTGATGACGGAATAAAAATAAGGGTTTAAAAAAAAAAAAAAAAAAAGAGGACAGGTCTCCCGACTGCAGAGCATCAGCTCTCTCTACCTCAACATTCCTGCTCTGTGCTAGTACGACTGATGGTATGCAGGGTTCGCAGCAGTGGTACAGGGCAAGATCACAGGTTTAGTATTGAGGGTGAAACCTGGAAGAGACCAGAGGCGGGGGTTTCTGAACGTAGTCTGTAGTGCAGTAACTTCCCCCTCCTGGGAGTCCTGAACGCCTAGAAGCCAGTGGAACCTAACACTGGCAGTACAGAGGTATGTGCAAAAAAATCAGTTGATGGACAAAATGCCGAACAATGTCATACATTCACCCCAGTACAGAGATCTAGGCCTAAAACCTTTGTTTTTTTTTGCACAACTAACTGGCACCTAAAGCAGACCAAGTTTGGTCAAATGTTTGGGAAGGAGACACCCAGAGACATGTAAAGAGAAAACATTGTATGTCCATCTTTTGCAGCGAGTAGCCAGGAATATTTCGAGTTCTTTTGGCTCCTCAAAGTAGTTTGCTTTCCTGTCCTTCAATAGTCTCAGTTTTGCTGGACCCACAAATGAGAAGAAGAGAATCATTGATTTCAACGTATTATTTTGAACCAAGAATCCTTTTCTGCAGAGCACTGTGTCCTTCGCATAACCCTGGGAAATTCCAATTTTTTATCCTTTCCAGTGTTTTTATGGATCTCTTTTGACTGAGGATTTTCTCGGTGTGTTCGTATCTCAGAGGCCTGAAAATCATGGGACTAGGAGTTTTGAGGTGTTGTGAGGGTCTGGAGGGAACTCTATGAGCTCTTTCGATTTCAAATTCCCCTTTGAAGTCCATTTTTAGAACTTGTGATATTTAATTTTCTAGAAAAGTCTCGCAAGATTCGTAGTCCTTCTCCGTTTGTTGTGGTAGATGAAAAATCCTGAGGTTTCCCCTCCTATTTCTGTCTTTCAGGTTTGTGATTTACTTTGATTGATATCTTTTTTCATTGGTTTATAGCTTTTTCTGTAGAGAGTTGGACTGATCTTCAACCCTGCTGACTCTACTCTCAGCCTCATTTACTCTTAGTGTTATGTTTTGGAGTTCTTTCCTGAGTTTTTGCATATCAGCTTCTAAGTTGTCCGTATTGGTCTTAGTTGAGCTAGCTATCTCATGTAGGGCATTTAGTATCTCCAAGATAATGTCCATGTTTGCTATCTGTTCAGGTCTTGCTTTGGTCGGAAAGTCCAACGCTGGTGAATCAATTTTCGTCCTTTCTTTGATCCGGCTCATGTTCTCGGTTGTCTTTAGAATCCCTGTCTTTGTTCCTGGAATCCTCCATATTTGCAATCGTAGTTTGTTGTTTTGATAGGAGTGCATGTTTATGGCCTTGGTGTCCTGGAGTTTTGCTATTGGTGCTAGGGATAAAAGAACCAGATCAAGACAGGAGGACCGTGTGCAAAGAGCCCAGAATTGAAACTGTTGTGAGCCATGCAGCAACTGCTCTCGCTCATCACTGACTAGCTACTGGTTGGTACTGTTGATACTGTTGGTACTGGCAATTTGTCAGTAATGGCTAACTACAGGTTCGTCATGTGGTACCAGTTCTCCTTATTGGCGTGGGGCTTTGACGTTTGTATGCCTTTGTGTACCCTAGAGTGCCTTGCAAGCTTGGTAAGCCTTGCAACCCTTGTGAGGAAGATTGTAAGAATCATGAGGGTTGTTGACACAGGGCCGCGAATTGGCAGCAGTAGTTGTTTGCAGGTCTACGCTGGCGCATTCTATTAGCCCTGTTAATGTTAGGGCGAAGAGATCGATCACGCGGGCCTCAGACCCCGGGCCACAAAAAGGTAGTGGACAGCAGATATGCCCACGTAAATATTGAGGTGTTGGAAATTCACTGTTACATCTAGGACAGCACATTTAGCAGAACAATCATCAAACAGTTGACAGAATCATCTGGTATTCATAAGAACAATCGGGGCTTAACAAGGCATGCTTGGGATACCTGAGATTCAGTAGAATAAGCAATCATTTGGTCAGCAATCAGCAAAAACTGATAAGGATCTTAATCTCGGATGTACAATCTCTGGTGCTTAACCTTTGACGTCTAATCTCTGACAGACTTATTGAATCTGTGGCATCTCTGAAGGCTGTTCCTTTTTGGTCTTTGCAGTGGTATGGCCGGTTGCTTTAGGTGATTTAGTGAGCTGTGAGCTTAGTAAGCCTTGTGCATTTGGTTGGGTGCAGGGTTGGGCACACAAGACTGAAATGGCCTGATCTCCATAGTGAGAGCGATGGGTCAGTGATGCTGCACTGAGCGCTGTGCGTATGCTCAAAGTTCCAGTAGTTGGAAATAGAAGTGGCAGCAAGAGCCTTAACAGCGCTCGTCTTGGCTCGTGTAGGCAAGCGCTATGACCGCGCAACGCACAACGGCCATAAAGCAGTCTTGTCCAGGCCCCACAGAAAGTTCAGCAACAGTGGGCATCAGTGGGCAATGAAGGCAGAGCAAGCAGCGATTTGGGCGGCGCGAAGGAAGAGTGCTGTATGCAGTGCAGTGAACTATCCCGGGTCTTTGTTAGGTGTACCCCACGTTAGTTAGTGTAATGGGCTCTTTGTCGGTTGAAAGCTCTTTATTGGGTATTGCGTGACTATTAGAGGATCAGACCGGTATTACGCCAGAATAATCTTACCACAGATTTAATTTCGGTCTGCGTCCACACCACAGGCCACATCACTGACTGGTCTATTTACCAAAGACATCAGAGGGACGTTCAATCGGGTTCTCCTCTGATCCACAGATCTTCCACCAGAACACAGCAAGGACATCTTTAAGGTATTCGGATTATTCATCAGCTAGCAGAGTCAGCAGGCACAGGGCTCTGCAGGAGGCGCCATTTTGTTTCATTGGGTGAATCGCTTCTTGATGCAACACTAGATGGAACCAAAGGCACCAAGAAGATACTCGTGATCGGTCTTTACCTCCAGCTGTTGACAAGGCATGGGAAATATACAGCAGGCTTCAATAATCAAGCCACTGATCGCCATTTTCTCATCGTTGCGGCGGAGCTGCTGAGTTTAGCAGCCATCTTGTCCGGGCTCAAGCCACACATTGGAATCTTGCCAACCAAACTCACCGTTTATCATTCCAACAACTGATTAACCAAAAAAAAAACCATCATTTGAATTGCATATTTACAGAAATGCTAATTACAGCGCTTCAAATGCACGAGTAAATGGTAGGAAATGCTGTGGAAATATATTACTACTGTAGCAACTACCATCATATTTGATTAAAGAATCCCAGAATATTCGACTTACCTATCATCCTTATTGATCTGGTCTCCAAACCCCACAGTGTCCACTATTGTCAGCTTGAGGTTCACGCTGCTCTCTTGGAGGTCGTAGGTGCGCGGCCGTAAGCGGACTCCGTTCTCGTAGTGGCTGGCCTCTTCCGTCTCAAACGTCGTGTTGAAAAGCGTGTTCATTAAGGTGGACTTTCCAATCCCAGTTTCACCTGCAATAAAAAGAAATGTGTGCTCAGGGTCAAATTCTGTGTCGGCAAAGGAAGAAAGTAAACTTAAAATTTGGGGACACATTGGGGTAGAAGCGCACTCACCTAAACCCACAACAAAGCAACCTTACTATGGCCATGCCCCCAAGCCACCCCTGGCAGACAATCGAGCACGCCAGATAACGAAGCATCTAAGGAAATGCATCAAGTTGTTGTCTTGATACATCCGAACATAGATTGAACTATGCAGCATACTAATGAAACAAGGTATAAGAATGTTTTTTCTTCGTTTTCATTTTATTCAAATTCAGATGAATTCCTATCCGTGCAATATAGCTTAAGTAAAGAGTAGTCTATTGAAAATATATCAGTGTCCTGCGTCTCTTAGTCATAGTCGAGGTTAATGAATTAAATAAAGGGCCTTAAGTTATCACTACTGTAAAGCAGCATTCGCCAGGTTTCAGAGAAGCAGCCCTAAATTGTACACTACTACTTGAATTGTGCACCTTATTCCCACTCATGAATGCACACATTGGAAGTCGTAAAACAGCGCAGCAGGTTCATGCACGTACTCCTTACTGCACCTTTCTCTGATCCAGAATACCTGAACAGGTCTAGATGTTCCCGGACACCTCTCTACCCGAGAAACTGAACAGCGGAGCTACGGGTTCTAGGTCAATGCGTTGAAAAATATGGTTAAAATAGCTGCCCGAGCACATGCCTGGGTTGCCCAAGCAAACCTACAATGATAGATTTAGAGGCTTTGTGCACTTCTGCTAGCATAGGGTACCAGGTTGGACCTCGCACACAAAAGATACAAGCACTGGCAATGGCAACAGGTCTGGCCTTGGTAACTATGCAATTTGTGTGTTTATTTCTGCAAGCATATCATATTGAAGTGTAATTGCATTTATATAGCGCTTACTACCCGCGAAGAGGCGTCAAAGTGCTTTTTTGGCGAGTAGCACACTACTCGGAACCAATAAAGGATTACCTGGGAATACCTGTGGCACTTAGGACATAAACTGCAACAACAAGGCGATGGATGGAAGCCTAAATTAATCTCAGCTGCTGGCAATCATTTGGACCATATTTCAGTCTATCCTTTTTTGCTCACCATGCCACGGTGTATAACTGAGGCAAGGAACCCTCCAGAAGGAATCACAAGCAACCGCAAACAGGTTTAGACCTACTTAGGTTTCATCAGCAAGGTATAGCCTGACTCCTACGGCAAAGTGCATTAGCGTCGAGCAACCCTCTTGGGGTGATTCGTTTGCATTTTATAAAATGAAAAAATGTATGTATATACAGTGAGAATGGAATCCACATCTGGCCATACCTGTCGCACTTAAGGCATAAACTACAGAAATTCAAACATTCCATCCAGCACTTTTTTATATTTTAGTGCAATGTCCTAAGTGAGACAAGTATGATCAGACGTGGGTCCCTTTCACACTGTGGCACTGGAAGCAAGCCATACCGACTCATTAGCACTAATGAGGGCGAAACCGGCCCTAGGTTGCTTGTGTTCTGGTTCAGAGAGGAGCAGGCCTGGCAGTTCGGGCTGGACTGTTCCTATTGGAGCATATGACTGAGTCCAAACTGAAGTGGCATGGTGTGCAAAATAACGATGAACTGGGATGTGGCCAGAGTAATTTCCAGTGGCTGAGAGGAATTCAAGCATTCCATCCATCACTTTTTTTGTATACTTCAGCAATTAACAGGCCTCAGCACACCCTCATTATAGTTATTCCCAATGAAATTTTAAATTCAATGCGTCTTCCTTTGGTACAGCCCACAAAGAACTTCAGATGGAAAAAAATAGCATCCCTGGCTATCAAGGGGATCACTCTCAGCAGAATGAATATCACAGCAGCACTTCTGGTGATCCACAGACTGGGAGAAGTGATAATGAATATTGTTTATACTGAGAATGTGTTCAAACAAACAGCAAAGAGGTCACTCAACACTAGGTCCCTCAGAGAGATGAGAGAATGTGAAATGTTTGTATTAAAGCAAGTGCAAAACTCCGGAACACAGGGCTACATGCTTAGCGATACACATCGGCTATACTCTAATCCATATTCATAACTCATACAAGACAGGACAGGTTTGAAATTGACGTGATGCCCGGATCCTTTGGTATTTTGCCCAGATATAAATGTTTTTGGGGATTGCGCATGTAAGTAGGTCAAAGACAGGCCACCTTATCAAACAACCTTCTCCAGTTGTTAATGAAGCGCCTGAAAACACATTTGAGCAAAGACCTGCAATATAGGCCTGCGACGCAAGGCTCTCGGACAGCGGCACTTATTGCAAGAAGGCTGGGTCAGTTCATTAGCCGGCATGATGACCCCTCAGATTCGGCCTTGGTTATGGGCCCAGCAGGAGTCTGAACTCAGAAAGCCCTGTCCCCCTGCACGTTGTTGCAGATCGAAAGCAGATATCAAGGTGCAGGTGCTGCTGAAAGGGTCCCGTGTTTGGAAAATACATCGGGACGAATTCAGCATCGTTTTCAGTGGGGCCCAACTCCTTGGCAGGGTGGACGGGGTCCACCCTGTGAAAAAAGTGGGGGATGCCGTCCACCCACGTGTACCCCCGACTCGTGCCCTGGATTTTAAAATTGGTTCACCCGGAGGCCCGAGGCCGCCTCAAAACATTGGAGGATGTGGAGGCAGCGAGGACCGTTCACAGCAGGGTCTGCAAGGCAAAGAAGGACATCATCTGCGTAGAAGGCAAAGCGGTTCTCATGCCCTTCACTCCACCTCCATACGTGCACTCCACGAAGGAGGCGCACCAATGGTTCGATCGCCAGTGTGAAGAGTAGAGGAGACAGGGGACAACCCTGCCTAGTCCCCCTTCCAACTACGCCGTTAACCTGGTCCCGTACTGTGGGATTTGAGGACAGGACCCAGATGATCCCACAAAAGCGAGGGCCAATCCTGGCACGAGTCAGCATATGCCCAAAGAATCCCCAGTCCACCGTATCGAATGCTTTCTCAAAATTGACTAGAAGTAAGGCCAGACTGGGTGGAAGGAGATGACGGTGGACTAGACCCACATGAAGGAGCCGGAGGTGGTGTCTCTAATTGCGGGCCGGCATAAAGATGCATTGGTCTGGGTGTATTAGTATGTGGAGGGCCTGCTTAAGGTGGGTGGCCAGAAGCGTGGCGAAGATCATTACCTCACCAATGATGACGAATATTGGATGATAGTTGGTTCAGGTGCCCGAGGGGGCGGTGCCATTGGAATTACAACAATCGTAGCAGCATCTATCGCCTGGGGAAAGGCGCCCTTCTGTGTTACTATAGAGGGCAAGGAGTTGGGGAGTCAGAAAGTCCCGGAACATTGGGTAGTACTCTGCGTGTAATGCATAAGGACCGGATATCTTTCCGGAGGCCACCGCAGATATGGCTGCTTCGACACCCACAACCTTAAAGGGCTCCTCTAGTATCTAAGCCTTGGTTTGGGACAGGTGAGGAAGGGGCACGTCATTAAGAAACTGGGTGGCAGAATCAGAGTCTGCCCGAGGTGATGCCGCATATAGGCGGTAATAGTAGTGGTCAAATGTTTGTGCTATCTCCAGTAGAGTATGGTAAGTATTACTGAGTTCATCATTGATTTTAGGCACAATTGTGTTCGCCTGCAGATGGAAGGCCAGCCAGTATAATAGCTTCACATTTTTATCCCCCCACGCATAGACCCTGCCCGCGGTGCACTTCATAGGTGTTTAGCGGCTTCTAGTGACTGGAGACAGATGCCCTCATGCAAGAGGTTCAGTTGCCGGGGCACTTTACCATGGAGGTCGGACACTAGGCTTTCCTCTAAACAGAGGGCAAGGGCCTCTAGTTGAGTGATGTGGGGGGAGCAAGCTCACTCCTGTGCACAGATTCGCCCCTTGGCCTATCCCCTCATGATCGCCTTACTGGCGGCCCAGAGCGTGCCATGCTTGTTGAGTGAACGTTTGTTGCATTGAAAGTATGGTTGCAACTCGGCTCCAAGGGCCTGGACATAAGATTTATCTTGAAGATACCATACATTAAGGTGCCACATGGGGCATGGGCCATCCCTGGTGGAGCAAAGGTGAAGAAAGAGAGAAGCATGATCCGATACACTACAGGGGAGGATCTGATCATGCAATATGGCGTGACAATCAAGTGACAGCATGAAGACCAGATCTATGCGTCAATGGGTATGGTGCACTGTAGAGATGTGTGAATTGACGTTGCAGAGGGTTCCATATCCTCCACATTTCACAGAGACCAAGATCAGTAGCCCAGTCCGGTAGATGACGAACTCCAGCATGTCGGGTGCAGAAGCAGGACCAGTGGCATTGACATCTGGGACAGGAACTGCATTGAAGTCACAACCTATCAGCGTCAGCCCCTGCGCAAGATCTAGAAGGATCTTAGATAGGTCATGGAGAAAGGCATCCAGAGCCTCTGGGAGTGCATAAACGCATATCAAGTTGACAGTTTAACCCTCAACCACTCCGGTGATCACAATGAAGTGGCCCTGGGGGTCTTTGATGTCACAGATGACAGTTAAAGGAAAAAAGCGATGTAATAGGATCACCACTCCCCTGGGAACCCTGAGCAAAGCCTGAATGGAAGGCTATCATAGCCTTTACATCCCAGAAAGGGCCAATGGTTACCCAAGAGGTGGGTCTTCTTAAGCATCAGGACCTCTGGGAGGTGTCGGTGTGGGAACTCTAGGACTGCAGTGCATTTCACATGATCTAGGCGTCCGTTACAGAACTCGTAGGGATGCCTGACCTGGGGAGAAAGAGCTTTTATGTGGGCATAGTGTGTGAGGGTGTCACGCTCCACCCCATAAGGCAGCCAAAGTGTGCACCCTCGTGTGTGGCATGGGACCAAGTTTCTGAGTCGTGTTGCATGAAATAGGTGTGTATCTGAGTGCACTGAAAAACAAACAAATGTATTAACAGTTCAGAATTTTCAATAAAAATGACACATTACTAAGTCCCCACCCCCAACAACTCCTCCACCCCATACTTCCACCCAGAAGCATCTGTCGACCTGAAAAGGAAAACTGAAACACACAACAGCTTGAAAACAGGAATGGAGTGGTGGACCTCTCCTTGGTACAGATATATAAATGATGGCCATCGAAACAGTTTTCAAGTTTCAAGAATGGATGCCTTGGTGTCCTGAAAACAAACAGTAACTGGAGAGTCAGAGAGCAAAGCTCTGTGATAAGTCAGGGCCCACTGGTAGCTCGGCAAGAGGAGGTTAAATTGTAGTAAGGGGGCCCTCTTGATTCATCTGGTGGACCATCACATCGGAGGTCTCGAGAGAGAGTGTGTCGAGGATGGAAACTGTGAGGGGAATTTGGATCTTAAGGCGTTGCGCCTCCTTCGTGAGTGCAGTAGTGTCGCGGTTTAGACACCCGTCTCTGTCCAAGCCGGCTCGGTGGGTCCACCTCGGCAGAGACGTCCAGTGAGAGCCATGGAGTGGGTGCTCTTCAGTGAGCCACGTCCAGAAGGACTCCACGGTATCTTAGAAGTGGGACTTGTTGGCTTAGACCACACAGAGCTTGGCAGGGAATAAGAGGCAGTACTGAAGACAAAGCGCTTGGAGCTTCTGCTTGACCGCCATGTAAGAACGGCATTGCTGCTAAATCTCCCTGGTGTAGTCAGGAAAGAGGAGAACTTTGGCGCCACGGCAGCAGAGGTGAGAGCGGAAGCAGGCCGCCCTCAACATTGCATTTCTATCCCTGAAGTTAAGAGTTTGGGTGATCATTGGCCTGAGAGATGCTTCCGGGGGGGTGGTTTGGGCATCATTGCACTGTGGGCCCTCTCTATTGCCAACCAGGTGTACAATTGGTCCAAGAGCATCCAGGATTCAATCCAAGTTTCGAGGTATTCAATGACTTGTTGCAGTTTGCTGCCCTCCAGAATGCCAACCACACGCTCATTATTGCACCTAGATCGATTCTCAGCATTGTCAGCGCAGTGATGCAGCTCCACCGTATGCGTGAGAAAGCTGGTGACTTGGTATTTTAGAGTAGGGACTTTATCTTCCACCGTGGATAAGCAGGTTTTAGCCTCTGATCCTGGCTGCTGCATAGGTCCTGACATATCAGGGTGACATCCACCCGCACCTTACCGATCTTGGCCTCCACAGCAGTCTGGGAAGACTGAATGGCTTGGAGGATTCTGGTGATCTCCGTCCGATCAGGATGCTTTTTCAGCACTGGCACCCCCAGTTTGGCCAGTGTACTGGTCCATGCGGGTCTGGGCGGTTGCCGGGTGAGCGGATTTATCCTTGCCACTGTTGAGGGGGGGAGGGGGGAGGGGGGGGGAAAAGAGTGCTGGGGTGGCAACGTGGTTGCAAAACACTCCCTCAGCAGGGGATAACTTGCAACAAATCCACGGCAGCATGAGCAGTGAGCCCTAGCACGCCAACCCTAGGACATGAAGAATAACGCGGTTAGTGAGCCGGCGGACCATCAAGTTCTGCCAGAGGCGAAGTGAAGGAGTCCTGCAGGGCCTCTGTAGGGATGAGGCAAGACCAGAGAGAACACTGGCTGGGTCGGTCCGCTACAGCTAGGCCCGATTCTCACAGTCCAGAGGACAGAGAGCTTTGTACAGGCAGTGGGATACAGGCAGGTAAGCATTTGACATGCGGCAGTCCCAAGGGACGGGCGCTTTTGAGTTGACACCCTCACTTGCGCTCACAGAATTTGGAAGGGGAATAACCAGTCCCAGGGCTTCAGGTCGACTCGGTCCAACCTTCACTGCAGCAGGAGTTGGAAGGGTTAAGTGCCACTGGGGGAGCCAAGGTCAATGTGTAGTTGCCTTTGTGTAGGGGTCCCTCCAGGACTGACATTCGGGCACCCCACGAGGCAGGAACATACCTGTAGCCTGGAGGTCAGGCCAGATTCCTTCAGGGCAGCGCCCGGTGGTCGGGGCACTCACTACTGTCTTCACTGACAGACAATGGCCCTGGAGCTGGTGAAATCGTAATCCAGGACCAGGGTGGCTAATAAAGGGCCACAGAGGCTTCAGGACCCAACTGGGAGGTTCCAGCTGAGGCTTCGACAAGATCCCAACCTCCCGAGATGGGAACCAACCTGCAGAGCAAGCAGCCCCTGGATCAGGCCGAGAGCAAGCCCCCAGGCCCAAATGGGTGTAGGAGGAGGCGACCCAATCACCCTCCTTGCCAGGCCTGTCCAGTCCTGCAAGGGAGCATCCGGGCCGCAATCACGGCACGTGTAGGCCCTGGGACAGGGATGCGGGAAGGTGCGGAAGAAGCAAGCAATATCCCAGGCAGACAGTGGCCAGGACCTCCAAGCAACAGCTGCGGTCGATGGGTGGCAGCAGAATTTCAGCTGATTGTGTATACCGGAGTCCAGCAGTGAGGGAACCTCCAGCCCGGTCAGGCTGCCATGTTAGGTGAAAATGTGGACCATCCTGAGATGGCAGGCAGACGGGACATCTGCACCTGTCCGTGGGTGGGCATCACCGCAGGTAGGTCCAGGGGCAGTAAGAGCCACTTCTGGGCAAGGAAGAGGATTCCTGATGACGATCGACGGGAGTGGATGACGGAGGGGCCCAGAGCACTCAGAGTACGACTGCCATCTTGAACGCTTCAAGTCACGCCCCGCCTTTGAATTTCCATAGAACTTTCATAAACAAAGGAGTTGAACAAAAGGTGTGAAATAGCACCTTTTTAATCAAACAGTATGCCATTCCACTGGGAACTGGGGGATTTTGCCCATTAAGGAGGCAAACTATTTGCATCTGGAATTCTTGCAAAGGTGTGAGTAACGAGCCAGCCCCAGTTCTTAAATGTGGTGGATAGGACTTCTGAATGAATTTCCAACTTCTGGGGGAGCAGAAACGCATGTTAAGGCGGTGTGCTGTATGGCTGAGGACCCATACAACATGAGAAACTAGGAGACACATGTACAACACTCACAGTTCTACTGCCAGTCAGAGTTGTGGGGAAATGAGTGACCTGTAATTCCTTGCATAAGAGATCACACTCAGTGTTGATAAACACCACCCTGAACCAGGTAACTTGGTAAAAGATGACCACTTTAGCTCCAACAGGTTTATGCAGAAGATGTTTAGAATCCATCCTGTAAGACACCGATGGACAGATTTCTGCAGTCAGTCTGTCAAATGAGCCCTGTAATTTAAGCAGCAGACCATCATAAGGTTTAGAACATGGGCCAACTAGCACAAGGTTAACAATGGGCTAGTCGAACCCTGACAAACTTAAACAGTTTGTCCAGCAATTGACTCCAGTGGTCTACAAGGCAGAGCAGCAGGGGTCCACCAGTGGAGATATGCTTATGCCATCACCCCAATCCATGATGGTTGCAGCCCTAGACACCTCTGATTAACCGACATGGGTGTTATTTTCCAGAAACAGAGCCACTGAATGATGGATCCCACTACGTTTTGGAAAGAGGAAGTCTTATTCGTTCTAGAATCCAGAACAGTTTTGAGAAACTTTATTTTCAGTGATGGAGCCTGAGGGAATTTTAAATAGTTCACTTAGAAATCCAAGTCTTGAGGACACGGGCCCGACTAGGCCATGAAGTCATCAGCAGAGAGTTGTGCATGTAAAAGTAGCACTTGACTCTGAAGCTGTAGAAAAGAGGACAAGGTAACCAAATCTTTGAGGCAGTTCAGAGGGCTGGAGTAAGGCCAAAAGTACATATATTTTACTGGGACTGTTGGCTAACATGAATGATAGGTACTTTTCCTGATCCTGTCAGAGTGCTACATGACAGCAGGCATTTCTCATCTTTTCATATACACCCAAGCCAGCCAACAGTTGATCTAGACAGTGGCCAGGAAACCAGTAAGTTATAGTCATCTTAAACTTCTACAGTAAACGGCAATGATCGAGACTGTATAGCTTCAGGGTGGGGCGCCTTCTACCTAGTTTCCTCAGAAGCACTGAGTGGGTTATATCTGCCTTTTTGTGGGAAGGACCAGCTCTAAAACTTTGACATGCTGTAGAAGTCCCAAAGATGCCAGATGAGGCTGAGGTGGTGTGGATCGGCATGGCCTTAGTAGCTATGGAAGACAAATTCCCTGCACCACTGTGGAGATTCAGATCGAAAGAGGGAAACTCTTCCGATCTGTGGATTGGGGCTAATCGGAAGTAAAACAGAGAAGCCCAGGGAAGTCATGGGTACTTCTTACGCTCTGTTGAGGCTTAGGGTAGGCACTTTAATCTTTCACCTGGATAGTTTAATTTTGTTAAACAAACAGGTTCAGAGGAATAACCGACAACTAATAGAGGCTTAAATGGAAAGAAAGGTCTGCCTCTGAAAGCCTATAATGGCTTTGCTGGTGGGAAAGAGGACTTGGGTCTGGCATGTTTGACATGCTGATACTTGTAGGATTTTGGTGCGATTATGAGGCTTTTCTATTACTGGAGCTCAAAGAGATTCTTGCCTTAAAACAGAAGCTTAATTACAAACAGCAGCTTCATTACTTTAAGTCTCAAGCTTGATTTGTGAAGACTTTGGTCATGCTCACTGACTTGTAGACATACAGATGATTTTGAGCATTGCAACTGTGAATAAAACATGCCACATAAATAAATGTGTTGTGCTGCACAGCTTCCTTGCCTTGGCTGAGTATAGCCATAAACTACTCTTGGGCAGGATGGTCCAACACAAAAGTAGGCAGTGGCTCACTATGCTAGTGTTGTGGTCAGCTTGCCTGAGCAAGAAACTTCTAAACTTGTTAGGTGTCTTACCAAAGGGTGCACATTTAGACACTGTTTCTGTGAGAAGACACTGCTTTGCCTGCAGCTAACAGCCATCATCACCCCCACCACAGAATGGGCAGGAAGGGGGATGCCTTAAGACAACAGGAACGTCTTTGAGAGTCCAGTGTTTGCAGTACAGAGACTTACCGATGGAATAGCTGGGAGAGTGGCCTCTTATAGATCTCTAGAGCCCACCTAAGGTCTTCAGCCTTGCTGTGAGCGAGGGGCCACATGAGGGAAGCTTAAGGCTGCCACCAATGAATAGATGCCCTCATTCTACAGTAGGTATGCTGATGCTTTAATGGACAGTGTTTAAATGGGCTGGCAAGCACCGAGAAGTAGCATTTGGTAGGGTACAACTTCTCATGCCGGCCTTTAGTGGCATAAGGATCAGTTTCATGATCCACAAGGCAGTTTCTTCTACAAAGGGGGCTTGAGGGAATGATTAAGTCCGTCCTAGCCAATGTGGTCCTCGAGGAGTATCTGGAAGCAAGCATAGAGTTAGCTGGATAAGCTCCTACAATGATGGTAGAGCAGGTAAAAACAGGACTCGTAAAGGCCCAGAGAGTGGCGAGAGGGATGATGCGCTGCATTTAATTGCTGTAGCAGAAGTGCTTTGGTCAGAAAAAGTCAGTTCTCTGGAGCTGACCATTTTCCAGGCCTTTGGCTTGGCACTCAAAGCTTTACGAAATGAGAACAAAGCTAAGAGGAGGGATAACCTACAGGTACATTCCTCACATGGTTCCAATAATAGCAGGGCAAGCCGATTCATCTCCAGGTTCAATTTCTTCGGATTCAAAAGGTTGGAGGGGGTGGGGGCCCTACATAATGAGTACATACCTCACCAGAAGGTGAACCGTCAAGGAGAATCCTTAGAGTGATAGATTTCTGAGCTGTGACTCAAAGAGGTTCAGAGACTACATTGGAGAGACTAGTGCCAGCCAATGTCCCTCTAGAACCTAATACAGGAGCAATGACTGTGCCATTCTCTACTTCTGGTCCACCGTTGCTCTGTTGCTGCAACTACTTCCCAGCAGGACATCTCCAAGTGGCTGAGTGAAAAAGAACCTGAACACCAAGAGATAGAGGCCCGTTGGTTTCTTCTGCAGTATAGCCTTCAGCTCAGTGACTCAGCAGCCACTTCCCACTCCTCATTCTCCTGTACCAAGTGGAGGTAGATTCAACTGCAGGGAAGGAGTAGGGAGCTGGATGGGCCTGGATAGCATGGAACGGAGACAGGATGTTATCAGGGGAGGATGTAAGCTCTACTCATTGGTGCCAACCCCTGAAGTTAATGGAGAAGACTGTGACTGCATTGCTGACCAACTAAAAGCACAGCATGCCATTATGCGCTGGGCGAACCACCTAGCTAGATTTCTGCACCACCTTACCTTTAAAGTACATGCAAAGCCAACAACCTGGTATTCTACCTGGTATTCATTTGTCTGCTCGATGTAAACACTGAAGGCTCCTCTAGGATTAAGCCAATGGAGCCTCTTCTCTTTTAATGAATGAGACGGACAGTAACAGTCAAGAAGACTGATGGACTGACACATGGAATAGCGAGATACCCTGTGACAAAATGGAAGCCTGGGTTCTCAGTACTAATTAGTAAAAAAAGAGAGTGTCAGACTGAGGTTGCCCTGCCAGCACCTGCAGCTCACCGACAGTACACAGAAACAATTGCCATCGGAAAAAGAGTCTTGATAGTGAGGAGCCACAGAGAACAACTGTGCATGAGATTGAATGGCATGCACATTAGAAACTTAAGGTCCAATTTGATGTCTCACTGAGGCATGGTGAAGGGCTTTGGCGCGAAACATGCTCATTAACCCCTTTATACAGTCTCATCACAGCTAATGACTTGGACAAGGAAGAATGTAGAGGCAAATATAAAAATGCAGAGAGAGCCTGAATGTAACCTTTAACTGCCCTCACTGCACAGCCTTGCTGGGCCAAAGAAAAAGCGAGCAATAAAACATCTGACAGCTTAACATCTAAAGGATCAGAGTGCTGATCCCAACACCAGGCCACAAATGTATCCCAGTCCCCAGAGTAGATGGGTTTACTCGAAGAGTAGCTGGCCACAAGAATAGTGTCCACTGCCTCAGCTGGACAATCAAAACTGCTCAGCTGTCACCGCTCAATTTCCACGCATGTAGGTGAAGACTGTGGAGGTTCTAAAGCACAAATGTGTCCTGCGGCAGAAATAAGAGGTCCTCCCAAAGAGGTAAATAACTGGAGGCAAATGATCAAATTCAACAGTTCAGGGTACCCCACTGTCATGGACCATTCAGGGGCTAGCAAAATGACTTGGACCTAGTCTGTCCTGGTCTTTCACAGAACACAAGTCAGTGGTGGAAATTCATACAGGAGGACTGTGCTCCACTGTAGGACGTCCATGGTGGAAATTCTAGTGCTCCACACTGGGTGTTCTCAGTGTTGGTTAAAAAAATCCAGCCACGCTGCATTGGTTAAAGATGTATTGAACCATCCATGGATAAAAATGCCACCTGCAGGCCAAGCCGGTGCCTACTGAGTTAATCTGCTATGACATTTAGAGATTCCACCAGTCAATTGGACACTAGGGATATCCAGCTACTACAAAAGGCAATAGTGTCTCCTGGCACAAGAACAAGGACTCTCCACCCTGCTTGTTGCAGTACCACATGACTGTTGAGTTGTCTGTCAGGACCTACTCAGTCCTCTCCTTGATGGATGGGAGAAAGGCTTTCAGAGCCAACCAGATCGCACAGAGCTACAGAAGATCTCTGTGGAACTGTTGGTCCCCTGTAGACCACAGATATAGAACTACCCAGCGATTTGTTTGGCAGTATGTGCTATTTTACAGTGACACATTTTCATGGCCAAATTAAGTGCCTCCACAGTGTTTTTTATTTTTAATAATTCTCTTTATTGTTTATTTAACAAAAGGTATAGCATGTATCATAAAACAACCAGGATATAGCAGCTACATAATACACATCACAATAGCTCAGCAGTCACACATTCCTCCCAGGGAGCCAATACACACATCTCTCAATTGCATCTAGTTGGCCTCCACAGTGTTAAAAGAAGTTTTGACATTGAGCTTATCTTGGTAGAGAAGTCATTATTGTACACATGATTTTGATGTTCAGTATTTATCCATTTCACATAAAACAAGCAGCACAAAAAAATGTAGATCAGCACCATTGTTTGCAGTCTCACCAGAGGGGACAGAGAATAAATGGATATAGAGCTAAAAACAATTATGACCTGCTTGAGCAGGTACCCTGAACCTGATGGCTGTTCCAAAAATGTAAAGCATTAATAACTAATCATGTACATGAAGAACATGCTTACGTTTGAATTTTTAAAAAGTAATGTTCAGATGCATCAACCCATCCCAGTGTGGTCATGCCACGCCTCAACTGTACACTTTCACTCCTTCCTGCTCTAAAGGTAAATATCCACTTATCCATAGTCATCTGAGCATCAGTCTTGGTGGCAGATGAGAAATTAATAGCTGCTTAAAACACTTTTCTTCAAAGTTAACATCCAGAAGGGACAACTGTAATCTTGTTGATTGAAGAGTGTATGGGCTCATACAGAGTATTAGAAAATCTAGAGCCCAATTAAGGGCCCATTGGGACACAACGGGCAGTTGGTGGATACAGGTTTGTCAACCCTTTTACAAAATGCATCACAATGGGAGATTTAAAAGGGACGGCTGGTCTGGAAGACAGATAGCCCTGCTCAGTGCCATTCACACAACCTCTCTGGGAAGGTAAAGTGCAAATTGCAAGAGTTGGGCTAACTTAGCCTGAAAGGGGTCTACTTTGCAATGAAGTTGCCCCATCTTCCAGAGAAAGCTCACTTAGTGGAGGGGAAGTGCTTAGATAGAATGACATCAGCTATCTCCAGAAGTAGCTAAAAGAGCTCGGATGTCCCCAATTAATTTCCTGCAATGAAAGTGGAGGCCTCTGCAATTGGAGTGACTACCAACTCTCCGACTGGAAGAGGAGGTCTGGTCGGAATGGCAGCTTGAGAGGAGGACATATGGAGAAGAGCCAAAGGTCCTCATACCACACCCTCCTTGGCCATCTGGGGCTATAAGAATGACTTGGGGGGCCAGTCTTGATAGAGTTTCCTCAAAACCCGATGAATCATGGGTCTGCTGGCAGCACGTAGTGCATCAGAGAGATACACGTCAACTGAAACGCATCTCCTAAGGCACCCCTCAATGGATACTGGAGGGCTCAGAACTGATGGCATTCAGCATTTTCTGAGAAAGGAAACAAGTCCCCCTAAGGAGTACCCCACTGGGTGAAGATGTCCTAGACTACCTGCAATAGACTTTGCCGACAGCCACATACCCTTGAGGTGTGCCCAAAACAACAGCCTCAACACTAACACGCCTGTGTTTTTTGATGTACCACAGAGGTCTTCTTGTCCGTCAAGATCTGGGCCGACCAACCTTATTCAGAGGGGAGGACTGCCTTCAGCACCAGCCGAAGGGCTCGCAGTTCTAACAGGTTGAATTCAAGAGCTTGTTCTTCCAGAGACCAGAGGCATCGGATTGCCAGATGCTCCAAATTTATTAATATTATTATTATTATTAGCACTTATAGAGCGCACAGCTACCTCCAACGGAGGTGTCCCGGCGCTAGCATCCATCCAGTGAGGAGGGTCAGAGAAAGAGGCTAAAGGACGGGGTTATCACTAAGGAAGGCCAAACAACCAGGTTTTTAGGGCCTTCCTAAAAGGCAGTTCCGCAATTATCTGCCGAAGGTCGTTGGGCAATGTATTCCATAGCATAGCTGTTTTCACGGAAAAGGCACGCCCACCAGTCCTTGCCTTCAAATGATCCGTCACACCCTGAGATGGAGGCAATACTCACTACCGTGATCACTGTTGAAGGGGGTGCGAAGGCCATCCCACAACCCAGATGCACCTCGCTGCCCCACCCCACCACTTCCGTCGCAGTGCTGGGGGAGATCAGAATGAAGTCTGACAGGTCTCCCCTGTACTGTAGCTACTGCTTGCAGCAGTGCCACTGCAGGGCCCTGATGTTCCAATGTGCACGTGACACTCAAAGAGAGCCGGAAGCCAGCAGATGTAGGAGTCTTGAGAATCTAAGGACTAGGGCTTGCATTCCAGTGTAAAAGAAAGGGACCATCTCCCTTATATCGGCACTCCTCTGTAGCGGAGGGAAGGCGCGGAGAAGGGTGGTGGCCACCACTGACCCTATGAACTAAAGTCGATGGGTGGGCCTCAGGTGACATTTGGGCTCATTGACTGAAAAGCCCAGGCTGAACAGTAGAGGTGCTGTTGACTTCAGGTGGTGCACCACCACCTGTGGCAACCGAGCTGGGATCAGCCAGTCGTCCAGGTATGAGAACATCTGGATGCCCAATCGTATGTGATGGACAGCAACCACAGTGATCACCTTGGTTAAGACATGAGGTGCCAAAGTTAATCCAAAAGGGAGCACTGCAAACTGGCAGTTTGTAGAATCACCTACAAAGCACAAATATTTCTAGTGGGACTTCAGGATTGAGATATAGAAGTACACATCCTGCAGGTCAAGTAGCAACATCCAATCTCCAGCTCAAAATGCCAGTAACACTTGGGCTAGGGTCAGCATTGGGAACTTTTTTTTTTTTAAGGGAAAAATACAACTCCTTGAGGTCCAGGATCGGATCCGGGCAGCCGTCCTTCCTGGGTATGAGGAAATAATGGGAATAACATCCTGCCTCTTTTCCTATTATGCACCAATATCACTGCTCTTTTCTGAAGAGGAACCAAAGAACAGCTGCCACTCCTGCAGTAGGATGGCATGGTGGTCTGGAGGATGGTAGGAATGCGGGGTGGAATGTCGGGTGGAGCATGAAGGAAAGGAAGGGAGTAACCTCTTTTTACTATTTGAAGGACCGACTGATCCAAAGTAATGGCTTTCCAGATGGTATAAAGGAGAACTTGCCCTCCCACTGTCTCCGAGTGGACTTGTGGAAGAGAACTACGACTGATGTCCTGGGAAGGCAGGGTAGGACAAGGAAGAGAAGTAGGCGTGCTGGAGGGATACACAGCCTTTACCTCTGGCTTTACCCCCATAAATGCAGACCAAGAGGTTTTGGGGCTGTTGGTAGGGCTGTCGCCGACGACAGGAGAAGCACCTATAGAATTCCCGAAACCGATGGTAGTCTCTTTGGGGGTTGAGTTTGCTGGAGGCCAAGAGATAGTGCGGTTGCCCAGCTGGCCTTGAAATGCTCCAGTTGCGGTGTCAGCCTTTTCCCCAAATAAACTAGTGCCATTAAATGGGAGATCCATCAGGTTAGCCTGCACCACTGGAGAATCCAGAGGTCCTGAGCCAGGCATTGTATTGAAAGGAGATTGAGGTGCTCATAGCTCTTGCCATGTAGTCAGCAATATGAATGAATGAATATGCCATTTGCAAAGTGCACAGCTGTCTGGAAGATGTCCTGGTGCTACTGAGAGAAGAGTAGAAATCATGGCTGTCTAGATAGGACTAGCAGGAATGTAATAGCCAAGTTTTCAGACTTTTCTTAAATTAACGTTCATCAGGAGAAGCCTGAATGTTCAATGGCAGAGCGTTCCAGAGTTTAGGGTCCACATAGCAAAAAGGTCAGCCGCCCAGGTGAGCACAACGCACAGTAGGAACCAAAACAAGCAGCAACTGATTAGAAAATCTAAACAGTCTAGAGGGAGCATAATGCTGAATTCTTTCCCGTAGGTAGACCGGACCATTGTGATGCAAAGCATGAAAAATAAGCAGAAAGCACTTAAATGAAATGTGCATGCAGACCGGGAGCCAATGCAGAGACTTTAGTTGGCCAGAGATAGATTCATAACTTGAGCAGCAGCCAAGTAACAGCATCCTGAATCAACTGAAGGCACGGGAGAAGATAATCTGGTAGGCCATGATACAAAACACTACAATACACATGCAATACAATACACTTCTTGCCTTGGCATTACCAAGGAAAGAAGTGATCCAAGAGTGCACAATACCTTTCCTAGTAAATTCAGGGACCAGGATAAGAAAAGTTAAGACATTTTCAAATCAAAAAACAAATAATGAGAGAGCCTTCCCCTGGGGGGTCAAAGGAAAGGTCATTATCAAATCCGACCCCTAGATTCCTGGCACCCTCCACAGGAGAGGGAGGAGTGCCAAGTTCCGCGGGCCACCAGGCATTAGACCAAAGAAAAGGGGAACATTGGAAAAGTAGGACCTCAGTCTTTGACGTATTCAGCTTCAGTCAGTAGTGCTTCATCCAGCCCGCTACTCTAACCAGACAAGATTAGAATGAAAGTGTACATTACTACTGGCCTCAAAACAGGAGATCAAAAGCAGAGTATCATCCGCATGTGACAGCATCTTCATCCTAAGAGGTTGAATAATATCTGCCAGGATAGCCATATAGACATTGAAAAGAGTAGGAGTCAGGGCCAAAGCCTGCAGGCACCATAAAGAAGAGGCTTACATGTAGACAGAAAAGATGGAAGAAAGACTGATTGAGATTGGTCTGATAAATAAGTCCCTAGTCACTGCAGCCCCAGGCCACCAGTGCCACAATCAGATAAACGCTGAAGCAATACCCACAGCGAGACCGTATCGAAGGCTGTGGACAGATCTAGTAAAACCACTATTACTGCGCACCCCTGATCAAGATTTGGTTTTACAAATTCAGTGAACTCCAACAGCGCCGATTCGGTGCTATAACAAGGCCTGAAGCCGGACTGGGAGTCATGAAGAAGATTATTAGCTTCAAGAAAATGGTTAAGTTGACAATTCACCTATTTTTAAGTAAGTTGGATAGAGGCGGAAGCAGAGAAATAGGCCTGTAGTCGGAGAGGACCTCCGGATCAGCAGATAGACTTTTTTATGAGGGGCAGTAGATCAGCATGTTACCAAGACTTAGGGACTACAGCCTGATGAAGGGAGTTGTTCAAATGATTGTTAGCGAATGGATGAGTCATTTACCAGGCTTTAGACAGAATGGCAGGAGGACAGGAATCCGACGTAGATCCGGAGCAGCAGTACAGAATAGCCTAAGCCGAAGCATCTAAAGAGATACATCTTTGGACTCTAAGTGAGGTCCCCGAAGATGGAATCGTAGACAGGTAGGACACAGTGATCAAGGCAGATGAGTCATCATCTTAAAATTCAACATAGATGTTATCATTTTTTTCCTGAAAAAAGATAGATATGTTTTCACAGTTCAATTTAATACTTTATTTCGGATTTCACAACCATAAAAATTCATGATACAAACAAGCATATTACTCCCTCATTAAAACAAGAAAGTCAGTAATGTTATAAATAAGAGTAAACATGATTAAAACTCATCATATACATTATATCAAAACCGAGAAAATTTGAGCCAGTTCAGTATTTAAATCTGGTAGCCTTACTACCCCCTTCCACTGAGAAGTCGATTTGAATAAATGTTTTCCTTGACAGCCTATTAAAGTGCAAATGCATCTTATAGTTAATAGCACAATACAAAAGAAACCTTTCACTAAAATGTAATCTTTAACTTGGTAGATCTAATTCTCCACACCCATAACAAAGATCTAAACACACTAAACACAGTTAGCTCTGTTGTGTCACATCTAAAAATCCTGGATGCTTCCCAGTAGTCGGCATTGCCCAACGACTTGCATACTGGATTAACCAATTTCTTGCTGGTGTGGCATAGGTGGCACAAAAGAGCAAGAAGTGGTACATAGATTCCTTTGGCTGAGAACAAATGGGGCAATTAGGAGTTGTGGGGCTACTTTTGTCCCAAGTTGAGGTAAAAGAATTTAATGGAAAAATGCAGATTCTAAACTTTATATATATATAAGGTTTTAACCTGGGCTGGGCATATTCTATCCAAAAAGGACTCACAACACGGGCAACTTTTGTGACTCAAAAACTTCTCGGTTAAGTTCTCCACTTTTTGGCGTTTCCAGGTTTGTTCCAACATGCATTCCCAATAGGCTTGTTTCAGTGTTACTGTGACACCCTTTGCCATTGTATCAGGAGAGAGCTGTTTTCACAAAAAAATGCAGATGGCAGAATTTGCTGAGAGCAGGCTTTTGGTGACAGTACTGATTGACCAATTTAAAAAATCTCTTTGGGGATTTTAGAGGCAGTACTTCATTTGTAAAAATGTATGCGCGAGGGTCCTTCACAGGAGTCCACTGCCGTCTATACCACTGACTGCCCTTGCCAGCCCTGCCAATGACAGTACCAACACAACTAGTAAACACTGTCCTCCTACAAGTGTGACAATTCAGACTATTCCAGGCCACCCAAAACTATAGCAATGGTGTGAGCAGCAGGTATTATTCATTTTTAATGTATATTGACTTATTAACCACTGTTGTTGGGCTCACTTCAAAATTAGACAGACTGCACCACCATGTGGTGGGCAGTCACTAGTGTGGGAGCTGACAAATGCCAGTGCCAAGCACCAGATACCACTAGCTCAAATTAAGCACTGGCTCGAGGCCGCCACAATTTAATTGACAAAATGTGCCAATTAAGCATTACAGATAGCCCCATGGTAGTCTCTCAGTGACCGTTTATAAACTGCTTCCTCAGTAGCCCTGAATCGTTGCCTCCAAAGACGCTCAAGTTTCTTACAACTGGATTTAGCGCAAGCAAGCGCAGGCATAAACCAAGGAGCAGAAGGGTGGTCTCTAGATTACATTTTACTTCTGACCAGAGCAATGGATTCTACCACTGCAGACAGCAAGTTGTTAAAGGAGAGGATGTCAAGTTCAGGATAACCACATACTTGCGGAACATGGCCAGAGAGGTTTGATGCCAAATTAAACCCATTTACTTTATGCTATGAAGTATAACGGCCCAACTTGATGATATGCATGGAAGCGGTCTGTTCATCCTTTAGTATCTCTTTGAAGTGTTCTCGCATTTCCTCCGAGATATGCGGCGCGCACAATTGGGCCATGTCCAATAAAGCGTGCATAAAACGAGCTAATAGGGAATTAACGATCAGAGATTTCAGTGCCACACTGCCAGCTGAGAAAGCCCTCTTTTCCCTATGCTTCCAACTGCTGTTCCAGTTATTGCGAACTTGCCCGTCATCTGGCTTATGGAGCAGGAGGCTTGGATGACCAAACGCTCAAGAGAGGTGTGCGGAGAGGAAGGCTGGGTCTCCAGGAGCAGGTCGATAATCTCTTGATGCTAGTCTACTAACTGCAGGTGTCAAAGAGTTTCTCTCCCAGGTTGCCAGGACAGGTTCTATCAAGTCTTCATTGAAGGGCAGAAATAGCTCTGATGTAGGAGTCAACGGAATCAAGACCTCTGTGAGGACATTAGTTTTTACATCTACCGAAGGTAGTTTCAGATCCATCTAAACATGGAGAGGAACAACATGACCTCTGGAGTAAGCTGCCTAGTGGGTAACTATCTCCATCTCTGTTGAAGTGTCAAGCCAACTGCTGAGGACAGCTCGGGCACCTCATAAGGCTGTTCATCATCACAATGGACATATAGGTTCAGGGTGTCAGAGTCCCACCTCAAAACAGGATGGGTTTTTCACCAATATTTGTCTTATTCAATGAGCCACTGGCTCCGAACTCAGAGGATGAGGAGGGGTGGGGGTGGCACCAGGAGCTTCTGTGGCCGCGCCGAGTGCTGTTCAATTGGTGGAACGGTATAGCTGTGTGCCGGAGTAAAGGTAAGAGCATATGGAGCTGAAGGTTCAGTACTGTAAGGTGCCATAGGCATCAACATTGGAAGGCCAAAAGGTACCCAATCGTCCCAGGCGTATCAGATGGAGTAGAGCCCTTCGCAAAAATGCTGAACATGGTGTTTAGGAAAGCCGCAAGACCCGTACCTGGCACCGGAAAGGATGGAGGTGGCGCCGTAAAGATAGGTATTGCCAGAGCCGGCACCAGTGGGTTCAAAGAGCTCTATGACCATGACAGTGGGATTGGCTCAGAGGACAGGTCTGGTTGAGAAGCTGGTGTGAAGTCTCCAGGAGGATGTTCAGGAGTTTCTACCACAAGACACTCAAGCCCCAAGGATGATCCTGTGGGAGACGAGGGTCATCTGAGAGACCTACCTTTTCCATGTATTTTATTGCTTCCAATGCTTTTTCCCCCCTGAACAGTGCTAGGAAGGAGGTCTGGAGCATGGCCTCGACCTGTCCTGTACCATGGGTTGCATACTTTGGCAGGAGTCGTAACAGTATGACTGGTGGGCATACGCCAAGCACCATACACAGATGGTGTGTGTGGGACAGTGATAATTCATCTGTCCTATGCATCACTACAGGGTTTTAAGCCTGAATGTTTTGAAGGGAAAATAGAACAGTACAAGTTAAATCTGTAATGGCCGAAGAACGAACCCCGACTCACCATCACCACCGTCAAAACTGCCGCTACAATCAAGACCATCCACTCGGGCCCCATCTGACACTTGCCCCCACCACACCTTCACTAAAGGACTCCTATCGTTCAGTGAGGCACTAACACCTGTCCTCAACGCCTCCGTCGACTCAGACACATTCTTGGGCACCTACAAACACACCATCATCGCACACCTGTCAAAAAACCATCCGTTGACCCAGCCACGCTCTCCAACTACAGACCCATCTCCCTCCTATGTACCCGACTAAAGTCTTCGAGAAACTAAATGCCTCATAAGCCACCTCAGTAACCACCAACTCCTAATGCCACGCAGTCCGCATTCAGGCTCATCCACAGTACAGAACTGGCACTCCTCACTGCCGCAGATGAGACCTGCATGTCCTGTGACAGAGGAGAGACAGCAGCCCTCATTCTCCTGAACCCCTCTGCACATTTGTCATGGTCTCACACTCCAACCTCATCAGGTGCCAGCACAAGATTGACATCCAAGAAGAGCTCCCCACTGGATGTGCTCCTTCTTAACGAGTAGAACACAACCTGGCAGCTTAGGACCTTACTCCTTGGAAGTCCGCAAATTAATCTGCGGAGTGCACCAAGGTTCATAGCACAGCTCGACCTCTTCAACAAATACATGATTCTCCCTGGTAAACGGCATCTGAATACATAACATCAACATACTCTCCTACGCAAATGGCACGCAACTCATTCTCCCTCCTGGACAAGACCCCCAACACAAGAAACAAGTTCACACCTTACCTGTCCAAAGTTGTTAAGTGGATGAAAACCAACTGTCTCAAGCTCAATACCGAAACGACAGAAGTAGTGATCTTCGGCAAGCCATCTCTGACAAAGAGACTCCCAACTGGTGGCTGGCCGAACTCAGACCCATACCCAGAACCCACACCAGGATTCTCGGAATTATCATCCACAGTAAACTGAACATGTACACACACGTCAACGCTTTCACTGCATCCTGGTTCCACACCCTGAAGATGCTGAAGAAAATCTTCTAACGGCTCCCAAGTAACACCAGAAAAACCAACATTAGCCATAGCCGCTTGCAAGTTGGACTACGGGAACACCCTCTACGCCGGGATCACCCAGCAACTCTCCGGAAGACTACAAACCATACAGAACTCGACAGCCATCCTCGACATATCACACAGAACTCACATCACGCCACACCTCAGGGGGCTCCACTGGCTCTCGATACACAGACGTGTGGATTTCAAATTCTTCTCACACACACAGATTCAAGGTACTACACAACTTAAGCCGCCCCTACCTGAACTGTTGCATCTCCTTTCACCACCCACTCAAGACACCTCTGCTCCACAGGACTCTGAATGAGATACTTCACATGCATACAGAGAACCAAATTAGGAGGACTGTTCTCTTACATCACTCCTTAAGCATGGAACGACTTCCCACTCCACATCAGAGCCTACTCCTTCCTTCTTGAATTCCGCATGTAGCTTAAGACCTGGGTTTTTAATTAACCAACCTGTCCCCGGCAGGGCTAGGTACACACACCTGGTCGATGCCAAGATACCCTCGATGGTGATAGTGCACTTTACAAATACATATAACATCAGAAAGAATGGTGTTGCTGCACAGAGGACACCCAGCCACCTGCACACAGGTTGCGTCTGATGCTTTTTTGCAAAGTAGAGCCGTCCTCAGTCACATGGGTACGAAGTCCTTAGAACGCCTCACTCCAGCCACAGGATGGAAGTGCCTGTGTGGCACTATGCTCTGTGAGGAAGCCTAGGTAGTTCCTCCAGTCACTTCAGGTCGGTAACCCATCGGTAGCACCTTTTACTGAATGGAACCCTGGGTGCCCAGACACAAAACATCTTGTCTTCATGAGCCAGATTCACCAATCACTGCCTTTGGTCCTAGGGAGAAAATACACTGAAATGAAGCTGCACTGAAATGAAGCTGCACTGAAATGAAACTGCACTGAAATGAAACTACACTGAAATGAAACTACACTGAAATGAAACTACACTGACATGGAGCAAAACAGATTGGTTCCACTAAGTAAATTATCTTTATATTCTATCACGGGTGACAAGTGAGCAGAACATAACATAGCGCAGTTCGTGGAGTACCAAGTGTTCTTTTGAGGTATCGTTGAACCGGCTGCATGAAACTAGCTAGGTTAGCAACCTCAATTTATTCTTCAACTGCGGTAGTACACTTAAGGAGCCCGCTGCAGCTCTGCACCCTTGTGGTTCCACATCTATTGCTGCACACACCACACTAGAGTGAATTAACCTCCAAGCCAGGGTCAAGGACACTTTTTCCGTCACCAATGAATTGCTCGCCATGTTGCTGCTTTGAAACGATGCAACTATTCAGCTTAAAGGTGAAGTTGAGTTCGACGTGGATTCCTGGCAATAATAATATAATGCGGCAGCGTTTGCTTTACACCATTGCAGCATCCCTCGGATGCTTTACAGCAGTGCAGCATCCCTCGGATGCTTTACAGCAGTGCAGCATCCCTCGGATGCTTTACAGCAGTGCAAGCGGTTTGCAGCCAAACCCGACTGCGGCATCAACAGCGGAAAATGAGAAAAACAGTCATGAACATATTTGCACCGCGGTGAAGCGACCACAGCACATCAAACCTCTCATAAAGTAGTCATGTTTGATAAATGCAACTGATTCCACTATAATGCGCGTAGGCGCTATATGACATTAAGCCTACTCACCCACACAGAGGATGTTGAAGCAGAACCCCTGCGTGACAGACTTGCTGACGAGCTGGTCGGGCAGACTGTCGAAGCCCACGTGGCCCCCCAGGGAGAGACTCCGCTTGTCTTCATTCTGCTAAAAATAATGAATTGGTTCAGTATGACTGCATTAAAAAAGAAATAACAAGCCGAAAGGGCAGCGACGCGAGGCCTGGGAAACCGTGCGGGTTTGTGACATGGCCGGCGCGAAGTAGCCGCGGTTCCCAGCCTCGGCGTCCCTCGCTCCATTCCTCCCCAGCCCTCTACCCTGCAGAGACATTATTATGTTTTGATTTGCCACATTCCGGGCATACCGACAATTACCGCACAAGACATCAGCGAGGGAAATCTAATCTTGACTGGGAATCTTCTGAGGAGCAACTAGAAAGAACTTGAAAATGCTATTTGGAAACCCTGTTTCTCGAAAGGGTCTTTACGGGATGAAAAAAATACAATCTAATGACAAGGTAAGCAATGGGATAAACCCACCGTTGTAATGTTAATCAGAAATTATAAATTGCTCACAAAAATCTACACATCCTGCATACCCAATAGAAAAGAAATAGCCCACTCCGCCTCCCCAAATGGGATCTATAGAAGTTGCCTTGCCCTACCTTATTACTTTCTATCCATCTAGTGCCATGGGGTGAGATCCACGGAACTTGAACTAGTAGAAACCCTCACTGATGAGGTGCAAAAACTGATTAATGTTCCTTTAAGTTCTACACCACCTCCGTCATTGGAGCGAAACGTTGCCATTTCGAGTAACACCATGAAAGACCTTCAGCTGGTCACTCCCACCACCAACACAAATCCCTGCATTGTGCACGTTTCTGCTGAGGACATTACTATGGCACGTTTTACTGCATTTCCTTTAAATGCCTTCAAATCGCCTTCCCTCAAACAGAAACGTAATGAAGGTAAAATTAACAAGCATTGGCATAGCCAATAGGTCTCGCCTTTTGGGACCTTATAAGTATTTAGTTATGCAATCGAATATCCTTGGCGCAACAACATCAACTGTTGCATGGCTAAACACTTACAAGGTCCCAAAGGCGAGATCTATTGGCTCTGCTAATGCTGGTTTGTACTTGAGTTGTGTTGGTGTAACACAGCGAGGGCAAGGTGATTTGCCACATTTCATTGACATATTAAAGAATTTAAAACCACCTAACTAATATATTACAGTTTGAGCTACATTGACAGTCCATGTTATGTAGATATTTAGCGACATTTCACAAATAAAAGCGGTGACTAATGATAGTAAACCAGTTTGTTGAATGAACAAATTCATGACAATGGTGTATGTATATAACTAAAATAGAAATGGAGATATTTTCGAGAGCTTTATGCTGAGGTAGGATCCCTGAACGGAGAAGCAAGAGGAATGTGGCAGATTAACAAACCAAAGGGTTGCGAACAATAAGCTTAGGGTATACTCAAAAAGGCTGTTTTCCAATTTTTGATGGGTAATATTGACCTAGCAGAAGCAAGAACCGATCCATTAGCTGTGGTGGCAATAGATGCCGCCAAGGCATTTGATCGTGTGTGCTGGAGGTATCTCTGGGGTGTCCTAGAGGAAATGGGAATTGGTCCAATATTTGTGAGGACCATTAAACAATGTTATTTAGGTGCTTTGGCTAAAATCCTCTTGAATGGCTCACTTACCCCCAGTTTTCCTATACAGAGAAGGACTAGGCAGGGATGCCCCCTGTCTCCCCTTTTATTCAATCTCTATATAGAGCCTTTAGCTCAATCAATCAGATTAGATAAAGCAATTGTCCCATTCAAATCATCAAGTTACCAAAGTAAATTGGCTCTTTATGCGGACGATGTGATAGTCTATACCAGTGATCCAGAGCACACAATTCCACACTTGGACTCTATGTTGAGGGAATTTGGCAAAGTTTCAGGGTATTGTGTCAACTTAGAAAAAACTGAAATAATGTGCTGGAATACCACATACACGGGAGGCCTTATAAGTAAGGAGTTCAGATACTTAGGAATTAAAATAGTCAAAAATCTGAATAACATCCCATTATTAAATCTTGGGGAAATTGAGAAAGACAGACTATCTATTTGCTAAATGGAAACATCTTCCCTTGACGATATACGGTCGGGTCAAAATGTCTGTGCTTCCTAAACTGACATATGTATTTAATGCAATTCCCCTAACATTCCCTGGAAAAGCTATAACCAAGATACAGGGTAAAATCGGTAGTTTCATATGGGGTCAGAAAAATGCTAGAATGTCATGGAAAAAGCTCAGGAGGAGGCTCCTTAAAGGAGGCTTAGCATTACCAGACATAAACTGGTATCTGATGGCTGTCCAGTTTAAAAGTGTAAGAATGTTACTATCTATTCCCGAACAAACATCGTGGGGGAGAGTGTTAAGGGCAATGGTATCAGTTGAAGGCGGCAATAGCCAAGATGGGTTCCTGTACAAATTTGGCGCTCCAAGGTTTTTAAAAAAGGTTCGGCTAAAGGTTCTGAAATCAGCTCTATTAACCTGGTATACACTAAGGAGGATATGAGGTATTGGATACTTTTCGGATTTGGCCCCAATTTGGGATTCCCCCGGGACTCCACTCCACATGTGTGATAGTCTAGCGATACCGATCAAGAACGCAGGTATGGAGCGATGGTCAGATTAGGTAGATTCAGAGGGTATTCTCCCTTGGGGAGTACTATCAGCTAGAATAGGTCCCTCCTTTTCAAGGTTCAAATATCTTCAATTGAAAAGTTGGTACGAGACTGAGAAATGGAATATTATTGGAAACTGGGACTTAGAACAGCTATTTCAAGATCCGTCCTCAAGGAAGAAGGAAATAGCCTTTTGGTACGCTCGAATTCAAGACGCTGAAGAAGCCACGACTCCTTCCCCTATTTTAGTATGGAACGATTCACCTTTAGCCGCCCAAATTGATGAACTATTTAATCCATCAATAAAGACACTATACAAGTATATAAAGCCGGCCTCCTTGAAGAAAAACCATTTCTATGTAATAAATAGGCTATACTATACTCCTGCCAAAATCGCGAAATTTGCACCCATCCCGCCTCCAAGCTGTCCAAGATGTAGTCTGATCAATGCAAATGACATACATATCTTCTTCCAATGCCCGGTGCTATCTACATTTTGAAAAGGTGTGGGAGAGGTTTTAACATCTGTGTTAGAGGTTGATATAGTAATAGACCTTTCCTTGGTGTTTTTTGGTATAAATGAATCTACATGTGGTGTACTCACACAAAACCAGTTGGCCCTTGTACTTTATTTAATGATCCTGGCAAGGAGAGAAATTTGTATCAAGTGGAAGGAAAATAAAGCCCCGGGTAAGGAAGAGTGGTTGAGATCTGCCTTTAGATCGGCACGTTTAGATCAAGACACTCAAACCAATACTTGGCAGCCACTGTTACGATGGGCACAACAGAGGTATTTGATTTAAATCTCAATTGAAGTACCCCTCAAAGTGCCTTAATACCCTTTCCGCCCTATGATTACACCAGTCCTCAAAGACGTGAGGAAGGCCAAGGGGCCTAGACGGAAACAGTGAGCCAAAGAGGCCCCCAGGTACCGAAGAAAAAATCTGGCTTGTTAAATCTGCGAAAGTCTTTGGTGAGATGAGGACCCAAAAAAATAAAATAATAAATAAATAAAAAAAGGCAGTTTTCCACACTTTATTTTATTGCTGACGGTTGTGGTACTGACTGATGTGGGGATCTTGGCAGTACTGACAGTCACTCGAGTAGTTTTAGTTTTATCCATTTATAGAGCGCATGGTTACACCGAGCCGGTGTGTCCCCGCGCTAAGACATCTGAGAGTGAGCTGTTCTAGGGGCGAGACTAAGGTCATAAGACTAAGGGACTTCTGTCTTTCTGTAAAGCCAGGTTTTCAGGTGTTTGCGGAAAACTGTCTCAGATGTCTCTGCTCTTAAGTGTATCGGCAGAGTGTTCCAAGTTTTAGCCGCCCTATATCTGAAAGAGCGAGCTCCTAGTCTGGCCTTGTATATCCTAGGTACTGTAACCAAGGCCTTGCCTAAAGACCGCAGGTTCCGGTCCGGAATGTATTCTGTTAGTAGAGATTGAAGGTATTTTGGGCTGGTCTTCCTGAGGATACGGTGGCCGTAACATAAAGTCTTAAAAATGATCCTCTCCTCCACTGGCAACCAATGAAGTTTTTTTAGGGCATTCCTTGAATTCGCTCTTCTAGGTAAACCAAGTACAAGTCGAGCAGCAGCATTCTGTATCCGCTGCAGCTTGACTAGTCCCTCTTTGGTGGTACCTAGGTAGAGGATATTGCCATAGTCTAGTTGAGAGGTTATAGTAGCGTGGACAATAGTTTTTCTGGCATCAGAAGGTAAAAGGTCTAGGATCTTGCGTAGGATTTTTATTGTTCCATAGCATTTACCAGCTACCCTGTAGATCTGGTTAGTAAAGTTTAGTTCGGAGTCAAAATAGATTCCTAAGTTCTTAACTTCTGTTTTTGGGTTAGGCAATTGTCCTAAGGAATCTGGCCACCAGGCAGAGGACCAGATGGTAGGTGACCTGCCCACAATCATGACCTCAGTTTTATTACC